>NW_016805883.1:739242-825410 GCF_001698545.2 Rhinopithecus bieti | reverse complement strand
GGGCGCGGCCGGCGGCAGCGACACGGCGTGCGCCGAGTTGGGGGACGTGATCTCGAAAGTCGGCACCTGCGTGGCCAGCGAGTAGTGGAAGTCCACGGGCGAGAGGCGCGCGGGCGTGGTCAGGGCCGACACGTACCTGCGGGGAGAGGCAGAGGCATGGGCCAGGGCCAGGCCGGGCGGGGGAGGGGTTGGGGGAGTTGGGGGTGGGGTAGGGTGGGAGGGGCGGACACAGACGTGCCTTAACCTTGCCTGAGACCCCGCCTGCAAGAATGACGGCGGCAGCCGTCAGTGGCCTTATGCAATTTCCTAAACCTCTCCCAGCCTCGGTTTCCTTATCTGTTACGCGGGCCTAACCATGGTGTTCATTCCATAGCTCTGTTGGGATGATGTATGAGGGGGATGTGTTAGCCGTTGTGCCTGACCCGGGTGAGCTTCCATGAATGGTCACTTGCTGTGGGAATGCTCACCGACAAGGGGGTAAGGCTCACGCTGGGGTATAGTACATGTTCCATCTGGTTTAGTACGGCAGCTCTGTAAGACCCTTCCGCCAGTCCCATTCTACACACAGGAAACTAACACTCAGAACATTTAAGTGACTTATTCAGGATTTACACAGCCAAGAAGTGGCAGAGCTGGGATATGACTTGAGGCTAGGCAGGAACCAGGACTCATACTGCCCAATTCCAGAAGCCACTAGTCCCCATTCAGATACCCCTGTGACCTGGACTCACTGCCCCACAGGGGCAATTCCTTCCATGCCCTGATGGCTCCAGTGAGGGAAATACTCCTTCTTGTAGTGAGGTCAAAACCTGCTTCGGGGAGTACCAAAATCCCACTGAGGTGTCTCTGCTTGTGGCTACAGACCCATCCCCACACCACCAGCTCCTTCAGAAGTCTGGCCTTGCTAGTATCTCCCAGGCTGGATCCCAGGTACCTGTCCCTTTTTGTGCTCACATCCCCCTTGTAAGCCCATCAGCCTTCTGTCCCACCGTTGTCACCTCAGGACAGGGGCCACCCACCTCCATGCTTCCCTTCCAAACTGCACAGCTGGGCACCTCACTGCTCTCTGGAACCAGCCTGGAGTCCCCATTATGATTTTTTCTGCATCGCCTGACCCCCTCCCTCTTCCCTCTCCCACTGGCACATCTAATTAACCACCAAGCCCTACCCATTCCCTTCTCTGGAAGCACACTCTCCACCCCATCCTGGGCCCAGCTGTTCACATGTGGTCACCTGGGTCCATCCCAGGGTCTCTCCTCCTTCACTCTATGCAGTTCCCAGAGCAATCTTGTAAAATCACAGCTCTGCTGAACCAGGTCTTCCTGTTTACCCACCCAGGGTCAGTCTGTCTGGTCTCAGCTTGCCTGTTCAGGCCCAGCTCCTCTGCTCCCTACAGCCCACCCTGTTCCAGGCACCTCACTCATCAGCCCTGTTCTTAAGTGCCTCTGTTGGAACAGCTCAAGTTGTTCCCGGTGCCTGGAATGCTTTCTTCCTGCTCTCCTGCCTCTCCCCTTCCTACCACCCATTAAGGAGTCTCATTGCTGTGGATATGATTGATAAATAGCTACACCTAGTGAGCATGAGCTCCATGCCAGGGATGAGGCAAAGAGCTCTGTGCACATGATCTCAGGTGGCCTTCACTTGAACCATGCATAGTAGCTATTGTTCTCCCTGTTCTACAGCTGAGGGAACAAGGTACAGAGGTGATCAGGCTGCCCCAAATCACACAGGTGGAGCTGGGCTTGGAAAACCTGGCTGCTTCCCAGAGCCTACAGTCAGACTGGGTCTCTCTGCCCTGCTGTCGTGTCATGTTTAGCACTTTCCATAGGCTGCTGTAAGCTTCCTTGGTTTGTTTCTGTGGCTAGGAGCTCCTCAGGAGCAGGAACCTGGCAGGCCATTTCTGGATTTCCAGGCAGGCCTGCCCAGCACAGGGCCTGGCATGGAGTAGGCTGAGTTGAGAGCAGGGGAATATCTGCTCCTCTCCCCACTCCCTGGTCTGGAGTTTTTAGTACCACTCATCTTTCCCTGCTCGCCTCCTACAGACCCCACTTACTGAGGACCACTCAGGGCTGACCAAGGTGGCAGGGGTGCTGGCCCTTGTGACTCCTGACTTGGAGTCAGGGAAGAAGGGGCGTTTCCTGGTTCTTACTGCATCCACTGCTTAGGAACCCAACAAGGCCTTGAACTGTGGGACCTTGTTGCTGATACTGCCAAGGCCTGCCATCATTCTTGGCTCATGTCCATCTTGTGCTGGTCAGTGTCCTCAAAGACAACCTCCCCTGCCACTCTGCATTCTACTCCATCTTCATGTCTTTCTGTTCCTGCTGGGACATGGAGCTTCTAGCATGTATCCTGGTTTGTCCAGAATAGCCCCTGTTTGTTCTTTTTTTTTTTTTTTTTTGAAATGGAGTCTTGCTCTGTTGCTGAGGTTGGAGTGCAGTGGCGCCATCTCAGCTCACTGCAACCTCTGCCTCCCAGGTGCAAGAGATTCTCTTGCCTCAGCCTCCCAAGTAGCTGTGATTACAGGCATGTGCCACCATGCCCGGCTAATTTTGTATTTTAGTAAAGATGGGGGTTTCACCATGTTGGCCAGACTAGTCTCAAACTCCTGACCTCAGGTGATCCATCCCCCTTGGCCTCCCAAAGTGCTGGGATTACAGGTGTGAGCCACCACACCCAGCTCCCTGTTTGTTCTTGATGTTCCAGTGTAACTATTAATAATGTCCTTTTTCTAGTGTGAAAAGTGTCCTGGGAGGACAATTAAATTAGATGGTCACTGTCCACCAGGGTCCACTGGCCGAACTCTAGTCCCAGTCTGTCATTAACATGCTGATGGCTCTGAGCAGGCCATTTCACCTTTTCCAGGACCTTGTTTTCCCATCTGAAAAATGGAGATTAGACTCTTTGGAATGTTTCTGAGGGGCCCTTAGGGTCAGCCTTGGGCCAGTGGTGCCAGCTCTCTGGCTAAGTGGGCTGGGCATAGGCCAGGGGGTAGGAACTGACCTCTCGCTGTGTGGGGAGTCGCGAAGGGAGTCCACGGAGTCATGGTAAGGTGGCACGGTGGCCCTGCGCCGCTCCTCCAGGTTGTAGGCTGCTGCCCGCCTTGCCCGGGCCTCCACACATGCTGGGCTGTTGCATTTGCTGGTACCCACTGATGATAGCATGATCCCCGACTGAGAGTCGGAAGTCAGGCTCTCAGAACGTTCCAGGCTCCACGTGTGGCTCTCGTGTCTGGGAAAGCCAAATGGGGTGAGACGAGGGGTCAGGAAGGGGCAGGGCTGTCCAGCAGGTGTGGTTCCATGGACCTCCTTGGCTCCTCTTCCACCTCGAGCTCCCTTAGCTCAATGCCCTTCTCCACTCTGGGGTGATGTGGATTGTTGCAAATGCCCAACCCCAGTATTGGAAGAAGGAGGGCTGGGGTCCCATGCATGGGTGAGCTGTAATGTGCAGAGACCCATTTCTTTCCTCCCTGCAACCAGCCTCCCCCGAGCCTTACCTTAGACCTCCTGTCTGGGACCCTACCGCCACCGTGGTCCTTAGCTATCTAGCTCAGAAGCCCAGCCCCAGGGGCCAGTATGTGAGGGCCCTGACTATTTCCTGGTGCTCCCAGGGAAGAAGGGAGCCAGCCATGTTATTTTTGAGCTGTCTGAGCCTTTGTGCTGTGTGGACTGGCCTCTGCAATTCTGGAGAGGAGGCTAAGGTGTGCTGTGATTCCTGTGACAAACTCAGGGGAGGGTATTGAATAGTTCTGGATGTCGGAGTAAGTGGGCACTTTGCGCCCGATGAAGTTTTTGAGTCTACAGGTTTCCATGGGCCTTGGTGGTGCCTACCTGTGGCTGGAGGTGGGCGTGGCTGTGGAGCAGTGGTGAGAAGGAGAACAGGAGTGGCTCCCAGAGAAGGTGGTCTCAGTTTCTCTCCTGATGACATGGTCTGTGGCTGGCACGTTCTTGGAAATATACTGGAACAGACAGTTGGGTGAGAGTTAGTGATTGGGGACCAAATCAACTCTTTCTTGTTGGGGACAGGGAAGTGATGAGCACTGACTGAGCTCCTGGTTGGGGAGACCCACTGGGTGACAGTGACTTGATGTTGGGGCAGCGATGGCTCCAGCAAATCAACCCCCACCCCTTCCTTATGGAAGTGAGCAAAGCAAGGCCAGCCATCCTGATGAGGCAGTGCCTAGCAGGCAAGGCTGGCCATGGGACAGGCTGGCTGCTGCCCTGGCCCATCCTTGCAGGGGGCATGAGAAGGCTGGCTGTCCACTGAGGGCTCAGAAGGGGGCTCAGAAGCCACTCACATCTGCCATCTGGATTTCCTCTGGGTCCAGCCGGGGGTGGCTGGGCCCATTGGCCAAGCTCCGGTTCTGGTGGGCCGGGCACATGTTCTGCCGGAGGTGGTTGTGCATCTGCTTCCGCTGTTTTCTGCACAAGGGAAGGGAAGGTGAGACTGGCATTCCCCCCACTCGCCAATGATGAACTTCCCTAGCTATCTCTCTAGGGAAACAGCTTTTCCCCCTGCCCAGGGCGGCCATGGCTACTGCTCTCCCCTGTACTCAAGCTGCCCTGCAGCATCACCACCACCTGAATCCAACAGGACCTGAGCGTCATGGCAGTGAGCTTTGGCTCTGCCCAGAGAGTAGAACTTTGCTCCTTTCTAGCTATGCAACCCCGGGCAAGTTACTTAAGCTCTCCACGTTTCACTTTCCTCATCTGTAAGACAGGATGATCATTTATCCGTTCCAAAGACTATTGATGATTAAAAGTATATGAAATATTCAAGCACAGTGCTGACTCCCTCTCTCTCCCTCATTCATTCATTTGGTATTTATTGAGTTGTCACTATGTGCCAGACACTGTTTTGAAGCAGAGAAGATAGATAGGTAGATAGGGAATCCATCCTCCTGAAACTTGCAGGCCAGTAGAGGGAGCAGATGGTTAACACATAAACAAAGAAATGAACTAGATATTTTCAATAAAGTGCCATGAAGAAAATAAAACGGGTGCTGTGGCTAGGGAGTCAGGGCCTGTGGGACTACTTCAGATTGGCACATATTAAATGCTCGATTTATTTGATATTAAATCTAATCATGTCCCTCCCCTGTTTAAGACCCTTCATTGTGAACTCATGGAGATAGAGAGTAGGAGGATGGTTACCAGAGGTTGGGAAGGGAAGTGGGTGGTTGGGAGGGAGGTGGGGATGGTTCATGGGTACAAAAACTAGTTAGAAAGAAGGAAAGAGACCTAGTATTCGATAGCATATGGGGTGACTATAGTCAATAATAATTTAATTGTACATTTAAAAGAGTATAACCAGATTGCTTGTAACACAAAAGTCCATGAGGACCCATCAGTTTGCTCAAGGTCACAAAGGATAAATTCTTGGGGGGATGAATAGAATATATGATATGATTATTATGCATTGCATGCCTGTTTCAAAATATCTCATGTACCCTATAAACATATACACCTACTAAGTACCTGCAAAAATGAAAATAAAACCCCTTTATTGGGCCTTAGTGTCCTGATTCTCTCCCAGCCCTGTCTCTCGCTGCCCACCCGGCACCCCAGCTAGCTGCCTCTGTGGTGAGCTTGTTGCTGATCCCCCACTATGCCCTGCCCTCTCTGGCCTCCTGGCCTTTGCGCATGCCAGGCCATTCACCTGGAATATCTCTCCTCTTCACATGCTAACTCTTGTTTACCTCTCAGGCCCTGGCCTAAATGCTGCTTCCTCAGGGAAACCCTTCCTGCTCCCCAGCCAAGGTTAGGTGCCTCTAAAAGGTGTCCCATGACACTGGACCACTTGCTCAGAGCACCGGCCATATGCCTGAGGCAGGGCCTGGTGTCCAGCAAGCACTGAATGAATGTTTGTTGAAGAAGTGAGTAAATGCATTGGGGGCAGGACAGGCAGCTTAATTTTTCTCCAATTCTTGGACTCAGTTTTCCCTCTTGGGCCCAGTCTCCTCTGGGCTCACTGGGCCCCAACTCCCTCCTCACCTTCCTCCAGACTTTCTGGTCCTGGATTCATTCAAGACAAGGCCAGCAGGACTTCAGATGCCACAGATGGGGCAGCATGAGTCCAGACCAGGGGCTCAGTCCCCAGAATGTTAGCTCTGTCCAGTCCAGACCCTTGCTTTCCAGATATGAACAGTTGTTACAAACCTGTCATCTTTCAGCACATCAGAAGGTTATAGGGCCTTGGATGCCGAGCTAGGGAGTTTGGGTTTATCCAACAAAGGCTATAGATGTGCCTTTGTTGGATAAATCCAGGCTCCCTAGCTCGGCATCCAAGACCCTATGGTGCCATCTGGGTCCCAGCTATCCTTTTAGACTCATGCCCTCTTTTTTCCTGTCTGTGGCCCTTTGCTCCAGCTGGTCTGGGCTGCTCATGCTCCGGGAGTACAGATGACCCTCATCTGTGCTGTCTTTTAGCTTGGACTGCCCGGCTCCCTCTCTGTTCCCTTATTCTCCTTGCCCCAAGGTTCTGCCCCTACCTCTCCTCTGCCCAGAGGGGGCCCAACCCCGCCTTCTCTGTCCTCTTGTGTTGATTGCTCCCAAGGTGGGGTCAGGCAGTGCTTTGAGATGTCTGTCTTTCTTTGGGAATGTAGCTGTCCTCTCTGCGCTCCTCCACAACACTACCCAGTGCCTGCCCACTTGACAGGGCGCCTGCTCCAGGAGCCTGTGGGGTCAGCTGCACGCTCCTGCTCAGGTTCTCACAGTGTCCTTTGAGGTACATACCAGGATCATTCCCATGAGGAACCATCAATTTGCTCAAGTTACATGGGAAATAGCAGAGCTAGATTTGAACCCAGATTTGTCTTCTTCCAAAGCCTGTGCTTGCGACCATTCTTCGTCAGTGCCCTGGGGCCTGTCTCCCCAACCCTCTGCCTCTACTTCTTTGGCCCCACACCTACCCAGCTACAGAGGCCCCTGAGGGGTATTTGGGGCCTAGGAGGGTGTAGAGGCCTCCAGTGGAGTGGGGGAGGAGAGCCTCCTTCACAAACATTCTTGGAGGCCCATCCCTTGGCTTGGCCTGTCCCCAGCCCGAGTGCCTGACACTCACTTGGTCTTGCAGTAGGCCACCACACAGACGATGCCCACGACCAGCAGAGCCACGCAGATGCCCGTGATAGTCAGCACCCTCTTCTGGTACAGCTCTTCGGCTTCTGCAGAGGTAGGGGGGATGTGAGGGGTGGTGCAGGAGGCAGACCCCGTGGGGATAGTGGTGCAGAGACCCCTTTGCCCCCAAAGCCATAGGCTCTCCCCAGCTCAGGTCCTGCCCAGCTCCTTTCCATTCCTTCTCTCCCCAGCCAGTTCCTTCCCTCCTGCACGCTCTCTTTTGCCTTCCACTCCCCTACAGCTCCCACCCACCCATGGATCTGGTCACACACAACTCCCCCTGAGTTCCCCTCCCCAAGCCCCATGCCTGCCCAGAGCACATGAGTGGAAAATGCAGGGGAATGGGAAGGGATGGAGTGGAGGCAAAGCTCCCGAGGCTGTAGAGCAGGGGAGGACAGCCCAGTCTGGCAGGCAACCCTGCCGTGCTCCACAATGGCCTGGTAGCTGCAAAGAACCTTGGTGGGCCAAGAGGAGTTGTTTTTCATGGTAGTGATCATGGGAATGCCTTTGTTTACCCCTGCAGCCTGGTCAGGGTGTGGCTCTGGCCCACACCAGGCCTGCTGTCTCTGCTTGTGAGAAGCCCGCCAGTGGCACCACAGACCCCTAGCATCTAGGAAAGTACTGGTATGCAAGGAACAGCCCCCACCCTTGCTGAGGAGCTGAGCTAGGCTGGGCCTCAAAGCCCTCCCAAAGGCCAACTGTCCTCTTTACCCTCTGCTGATACTGGGGCAACCCCCATCCTTCTAAAACAGAGAAAGCCAGGAGGAAGAAAAAGTAAAAGGTGACAGCGCTAGCTACAGTCAAGGCTACAGCCCAGAGACCCCACCCCTGCACACCACACCTGCTGGCTGGTCCCTCCACACTGTGCCCTCCTCCCAGCTCAGGGGGAAGTGGAGGCTGGACCTGAATGCCTTGGCGGAGCCCTGAGAAATGTCGCTAACCTCTTGGGCTTGCAGCATATACTGCGGCAAAGGTGTACACACCAGGAAACACCCAGGGCTACAAACCCTCCAGACACACAGATATTTCTAACTATGCCTGATTCCCAGACAGACCCTTCACTCACACACACACCTGCACAAACATATGCACACACAGAGTTAACACACGCTCCAGCCACAGGTGCATACACACGGCCATGCCCACTGGCACACAGTCAGATCGAGTTGTAAACAACCAGACCTCCACCCTAGGTCCCCATCTCTTGGCTCTGTGCCCACAGCCCTGGCTCTAGCTCTCACGCCCCATTCACCTGCCTCACAGTCAGGCATGTGTCTCCATCACTCCTCTGAGACCACTCTGGTCACAGGCACCAACAACCTCCAGGCCACCAAGTCCTGAGGCCACTTGCTTCCTTCCCAGCTGACCCCTCCTTCTAGGGCCCACTCCCCCTGGGCTTTGGAATGGTTTTCTCCCTCCTACTTCACTGGCTGACCTGTCTCTGTCTTAGCCATGCTTTCTTCTCTTCTACTAGCTGGGAAGGTAGAAGGGCCTGGGCTCAGGTTTCTTTTTTTCCTGCACCTGCCCTCTCTCCCTTAGTGATTTAACTCAGACTCAGACTTTAAATACCATCTATTTGCAGACTCTCAAATTTATATGTCCTGCCCTGACTGCTCCCTGAAGTCTGATTGTGCCAGATGGCCCTCCATTGAGTCTGCACCTATTGGCAGCCTCTGTCCCATCAGACATGGATGACAGGACTGGTTCCCCTCACTCCATGCTGTTATCAGACTTGTTGAGTTTGCCAGTCCAGGGGGTGAACTGTGCTGTCTCAGTGTAGTTTTTATTTCCATTTCACTCATGAGTGAGGTTGAGCATTTTTCCTATTGGAGTCATCTGTGTTCCCTTTCTGCTTGCTATTCATGTCCTTTTCTCTGCGGGTATTTAATCAGTTGCATCCTGCTTGGGCCATGTTGGGCTCCAGACTCATGCATCCAAGGGTCATGACCAAACAGAACCCCTGCTTCCTTACCCTCTTTCCAAACTCTTCTTCAACGCTTTCCAGCTCATGGGTGCAGCACCACTTTTCCTGTTGCTCAGGGCCCATACCTTGGGCTCATTCTTGATTACTCCCTTTCTTCCCACCTACCCTGATGCCAGATCCAGCTGCAAGTCCTCGCAGCTCCTCTTCCCAAGTAGATCCTGGGTCTGATTGAGCCTTACCATTTCCATTGCTTCCAACTTAGTCCAGGATGGTGTCACCTCTCACCTGGAGATGGTCACCTTCTGACAGGTCTTTCTGCTTCCACTCCTCCCCACCCTGCCCCCAGCCCAGGCTATTGTCCATCCAAAGCTACATTTATTTACAGCCATAAAGCAGATCATTTTACTCCCCTGTTTAGAAACTCAAGATGGTTTCCCACTGAGATTCGAATGCAACCCAAAGCCTTACCATGGCCTCTGAGGCCCCCAGCTGCTTGGTCCCAGCCTTCCTTTTGGATCTCATCTGTGGTCCTCTCCCTGTGTTCACTGTGCTTCAGAGCTGCTGGAAGTCTCTCCATCCACTGAACAAGGCAAGCCCACTCCAACCACACGATCTCTATACCTGCTGTGCCGCCCTCTGCAGGACTCCCCCCTGGTTGTTTGCAAGGTTGGCCACTTTTCACCAGGTCTTAAAGCAGATGTCACCTCCTCAGTTAAGACTTCCCTGACCACTTAGCTACACTAGCACCCCACTCCAGCCAGGCACTATCCCATTACCTCATTTTATTTTCTGTGCATCACTGAACACCACCTGATGTCTTTCCTGTTTGCTTGTCACCTGTGAATGTGAGCCCAGGAGGGCAGGGACTGTGTGTCAGGTAAATTCTGTTCCATAGATGTTTGTTGCATTGGTGAGTGGGTGAATATACAGACCAGCCTTATAGACACTGACATATGTGCACACTCATACTCATCTCCATGCACTCACAGTTCCACCTGCACAGTGTTCAACCCTTGACACAAAGGCATTCCACAGCCCCTCTACCTGCTGCCGTTCTGCCCTGAAAAACCTCCCAAGGTATATACTCTCAACAACACACACGTACCTGCAGATTCACCCCTGTGCACCCTGCCACCATCACAGACCCCACATAGACTCAATGCCTCTCCCACCACCCCATCACAGCCAGTTGCTATAGACGGATGCACTCTTACACACAAACTTTGCAATCTATCTTCTACTGAGAACAGCTGATAGAGGATAGGTGGTGGTGCTAGGAGGCCTCCCCAAATCAGCCACAAGAGCAGCCTTTCCATAATGGTAGGCTCTGTACTACGTCTGAGATCCCACCCCACCGCAGCCCCCACCTTCTGAGCCCCTGCCTCTCTCCTGTTGTCATATGCCTGGACACTTGAGACTATGGATGAACCTCCCGGCACAAAGCCAGAGAGCCAGAAACACTAACCCCTTAAAGTCCCTTCTAGCCCAAGGAGTCTTCCAGGGGCCAGAGGGTGGTAGTAGCAGGTGGCAGGAGGACACATTTAAGATTCTGAGCTGAGAGACAAGGGGCAGGTCCTAGAGGCCAGCCCAACCCAGACCCCGGCTGGTCTTGCCAATGTGGGGTCACATCATGGAGGGAATGACAGCCTCAAGCAGATGGCAAAGCCGGGCAGACAGACACAGGGAAGGGACGGAGGCAAATAGAGTTATCAGCTGCTGGCCTGGTGCAGGATGAAAAGCAATGGACATGGAAATGGGGCAAGGAAAGAAGACTAAAGTCAAATGGAAAGGGATGCCTCTCTGCACAACTCTCGAAACCAGGCTTCTGTGGTTCCTGGACACCAGCCCTTCAAGGGGCCATGTTCACACATGGGGCCTGTCTCTTGTCCAGCCAGCCTGTGGGGCTGCACTCAGCTCAGGAGAGGGCCCTCCCCTCTGAGCCTTCCTAGCAATAGATCTCCCCTATGTGAGGGATGCTACTGTACACTGAGGGCCACGGTCCGAACCCCTGAGTGCCCTGTTGTTCATGAGCTTCTTTTGTCTCCTGCTAAATCAACGTAGTTTATGATAGGACATCTTGATGGGGCCAGGAGAGATTTTTGGAATCATCCCTTTTCCATTTTTTGGAAAGGAAACCAAACATTCAGCACACATGGCATTGGAGGCTGTGAAGAGGGGCCACGCAGATGGTGCTGAGTGACACACAGAGGTTTCATACCCTTTAATTCAAATCCAAGGTGCTCTGGCAGTGCAGAAGAGAGGAGGGTCAGAAAGGGAGGGGTGGAGGGAGAGAGACAGGGGGACAGGGACAGGGGGAGAGAGAGAGACAGAAACGTTGGTCAGGACTCCTCAGACACCGGGCAGCCAGCCTGCGAGGTGAAAGCAGGTTAGTAGTGTCCCCTCCCAGCCTCCTGAGCTCCTTCCCTGACACCCAGTCCCCAAGAGCCCCAAGGAGGGTAGAGAGAGGAGATGTTAGAAACAGCAGGCAGGGTAGGCTCTTTAGAGATGAGCTGTGGGGTTAGTACCTAGTGGGGAGGCAGAGGCACAAGAGTCAGTTGGCAAATGTCCCTGGGAGGAAAGGTAAGTGGGGGTGGGGTCTCAGGAGCTCCCCTGCTCCTCCCAGCGGTCAGTGCCAGGCCTTTAGCACTCTCAACTCTCAAGCCTTCCTGCAGACAGCTTGCCCAGCTGCCTCGTTGGGGGCCCTATTTTTTGTTTTGTTCAGAGTGCAGGCATGAGGTCCCCAGACTTGCCCCATGTCCCTGCTCTGCCCCACAGGCCAAGCTGGCCTGTCTACCTACTGGGAGCCCGGGTGGGGAGCCTCAGAGTCTGTGGGAGGGAGCAGGAAGAGGAAGAGGATGAGGCTCCAGATAGCAGGTCACTTCTCTACTTGACACCCCAACACCCTAGAAGCCTACAGGGCTGAGTCATGGTGCCTGAGCCTGATTTCACTACCGAGAAGAGCAAACTGCAATTCACAGGAATAGGCAAGTGGGTTCACTTGTAGAATGTCTGAGCTCCTCAAATGGTGGACAAATGACAGTCTTGGAAGTGGGATCGTGTTTTGAATGTGTGATTTCAGGACCCTGGGATGGAGACCCCCACATCATTGAAGGGTTAAATAAAAGGACCCTGACTCAAGGGTCAGCTCTGCACTGACCTACTGCTGTGCCACCCTGAGTGATACCAATCTAGTTAAGTCTCAGTCTCTTATCTGTTACGTGGGCATCAGGCTGGGGCATAGGATCCCGGGAGGTTTGCAAACCTGGCTGAGCTTCTGAATTGTCCAGACTGAGGAAATCTGGCTCTGAGGTGGGAGCCCAGAAATCTCAACAGTGTTTTTAAAAAGCTCACCTACCATTCTAACGTAGCAGCCAGCATCGGTCTACAGGCTGGAGTCTCAGTTTCATCCCTAATTCACTATGTGGATGTGGGTAAGCCATAATCCCTGTTTCCTTGTCTGTCCAAAGTGCTTGCACACAGCTAGAGGAAGATGTGAACAAGCCTGGAAGGCATGAGCTCAGCATGCGTGCAGGGCCCCGCTCCTCCTAGCCTGGATTTGCTCACTCTCTGGCTTCCCCAGGTGCATAGTCAGCTCCATTAGATCCAGGGAGGGTGTGACACTGTGTCTGATATTGTCATCTGCCTTGGAGGAAGGTGAGCACGTGGCAATCTGCAGGAAGTCCTACGCATTATCCATCCCTGGACCTCTCGTCTACTTCCTGATAGGGATTCCAGAGGGTTCTGCATTTGGAAAAGGGCGGGAGAGCAGGGTGGCTCCGAGCCAGGGACTGTGATGGCTCTGACTAAAGAACCTGGAGGAAGATCCTGGGGCTTCAACCCCCCAGTTCCATGCAGAGACCACACCAATGAAGCATTCATTACTCCTAGCCCTTCTAGACACAAGCCCTTCTTGTACAGCTATTAAATCCTAGGTTGGGGAGTGACCTGGACGTTTTGGTTTCTTTGCAGTCCCACTCTGACTGCTTGGAGGCAGGAAAAAGTTGCCCTAAGTATAGTTTGTCCACTCCTTTCCAGGGTGTCCCAGGGCTGGTCAGGCGTGCTGAGTAGACAGCACAAACTTGACAATTCTCAAAGAACCCTGGTGTACCTCTCACTGAGTAGTTAATTCTGTGGCCCAGGGACCCTTCAGGCAGCTGCAAAGCTCACATTATTTGGATATCTAGCCCTGCTGCCCTAAGAGAATAGCCCAGGTTGACCACAACACCTGGGATGCAAAGAGGATTGGGTTCATAGAGCTGGTCTGGGCCCCACTTTCCGACGAGGTGGTTATATTAGATGAGGCAGCTGAGGCCCAGTGATGCTAGGACACTTTCCCAAGGTCACACAGCAAATTAGGAGGCAGAAGGGAGACTGGAGACCAGATTCTTTGGTCCCTTGGTGCTAAGCGATGGCTTTCCTGCCCACTGAGTTTCTGGGCAGGCCTGGCCGGGTATTGCCGAGGACAATGACCATCTGGAGAAGTGAGCAGGGCTCCCAAAGCTCTTTAAGTGTTTTCTTCTGTGTCACTCCTCTGGGAACCGAATAGTAGCAGCTGCAGCTTCTAGGGCTCCTAACTGGCCTCCTGTTTGAGTCAAAGGCCAGTACTGTTTAGAGTGGTGGCTGGCATGATTGGTGGGGTCACTGAGGGCTTGGCCAGTCACTGGGTAGGCAGCTTTATCACTGGGAAGCGTGGGATGGAACATGAGGGGCCTATGGCTGTGTCCGCCCCAGCAAAGAGAAGACCTTCCCACTCATTATGTTCACTGGCTGCCACTCAGTGAGGGTGGAGTGGCACCACTGAGGCACAGGAAGGTCCTATTAACCAGAAATTTGCATATTGACCAGTAACCATGGCAACCTGATGCTGGACTCCTGACAGGGCTGTGCTTACCAGACAATATGCAAATTCTTCATCCTGGACATGTCCCATGACATACAGTCATAGGGTGCCTGGACAAGGAGGCAGATGTGTGTACAGATGTGAGCATGAACTCCTGTGTTTGCACATGTGCGTGCAGGTGTGAGCACATGCTCATGGGTTTGCACATGTGTGCAGGTGTGTAATAACATGATTGTGTGTGCATGTATGAGCCCATGCTCACACGTTTGTGCTTGTGTGTACAAGTATGTGTGCTCTTTTACATGGGGACATAAAGATGGACAAGCTTTGACCTATGGGGAGCGGAGGGGCTGTTTGTGGAAGAAAGAGAAGCTTCAATGTGCTATTGCAGTCACAGGCTCTTTCCTTGATCTCTGCAAAAGATAACCTGGTCTAGATGCTATCTGGGCAGGGTGTGAAGGTTGGACACTTTGCTCAGGATGTGCTGGGAGTCAGCCTCTAGGGGCCTGATGCTGCCCACCACCCCCATACCAGCTGTAGCTGGGAGAGGTACTAAATTGCACTCCAATCACAATGGCAGGCTCTCTGCTAAGCCCTTCATATGCAGCAGTTCATTTCATCCTCACAGTAACCCCACAGGCATAAATGTCATCATCCCCATTTTACAGATGAGAAAACAAATTGAGAAGTTAAAGAGGCCCCAGAGCTAGTAAGCTCAGCAGCTGGCATTTTTACTGAGGTCTCTTTGAATCCGAAGCCTGAAGACTTAAGCCAGCACTTTACACTACCTTTTCAGTAATTATCTGCTAGAGCAGTACATGAAGTGCTCTCTGGGAAAGTGCTTGAAGAGCATAAATCCTTTATGAAAAGGTAACAGTCAAGCTACTGAACACACTAGGCAGAAGGGCCTGGACTGCCTTTGCAGGCTCTTTTCTGGGCTCCTGGGACTCTGCTGACCTTCCTAGCAGATTTAGGCTGAAAGCTGAAGCAGCGCAGCTGGCAGAGAGGCCTTGGATAGCGGCCCGAGTTCCGGAGGCTCGGCTGCTCTGATTCAGGACAGGCTGGGACTCCCCGTCCAGAACAGTCCCACAAGCCTGGGAGGCTCTCTGCCAAGAGGAATATTGCCCCACTGTCTCTCTCACCTGGCCCCCAGCTCTGCCTGGGCTCTGCCTTCTCCTGAGGCCCCTCCTGCTCTACAGTCCTGCAACTCAGGGCTGGGTATGACTCTGAAATAATTGCAGAGCCTGCGTTCTAGAGAATTCTGTTGGGCCACATGTCCTGCCCACAGACTCTGCCCTTCCTCCTTGGCCTCCCACACTCTATTAAGATAGTTGACCATCTGGGCCAAGCAGCTTCCATCCCCCAGGGGTCTCTACGCCCCTATGGGGTTGGGGTGGGGAGTAACTTGCTGACCTTTTGTGCTGTGGTCTGAGGAGGACTGGGAAGGATCATTTCTCCACCCTGAGACCTAAATCCCCAAACCCCTTTTCTCCAAGGGCTACCTACATGGTCCCCTGGATCCCACCTTCAGCACCTCCCAGAGTTCTACCTCCCAGTATCCAGTGTCATATGGACATTCGGCTCCAAACTCCTCTTTGGGCCCAGCTGTCCTCCCTGGAGAAGAGGAGGTGGCGGGCGGGGGGTGGTGGCAAGCAGTGGCCTAGCCTGCTCTGCAGGATGGGATGGGTGACTGGGGACAGGCCTTGCAAGCCAGCGGACCCCTGGTCCTCAAGCAGAATCGATGGCCGGCCAGAGGCTTTTCATTCTGCTCCACCCCCACCTGGTGGTGCTGGAAGGAACTGCTCTTAGGCCCCAAATAAAAAAAAAAAAACACTCCATAATTATGGCTGGGTCCCTTGGGCCTCCGGGCTCACTTTTCTTTCTTCCTTCCTTTTCTTTTCTTTTCTTTTTTTTTTCTTGGCAAAAGAGAAAGCTCCAACCTCAGAAGTTGAAGAAAGGAAGGGAATAAAATCCTAGATGGGAAGATTCAGACCACAGAGGTGCTGGAGTCACCAGTTACCCCTCAATTCCTCATTTCCTTAACTTTTTAGCATCTCCAGCATGAACCCCTGCCCCCTCTCCCACCATCCTGTAGCCACATAAATATCTTTGGTATTCACGGAAACCATTGCCCTGGATCCTGCTCTCCCTTAATTCCTCTTCCTTTCCTCTACCCCATTTCCAAACCCTCAAAACAAACAAACAAACAAACAAACTCTGGGCAGACTGGAAAATGGGCTTTCTGAGAACTTTTTTTCTCTCTCAAACACATAGGCATACACACGCACACACTCACTGCCAGCCCCATCTGTACCCTCAGGCAGCCTTCAGAGGCAGGGGAGGGTTCTGCAAATGCTTCCTCCCATTCTGGCCAGGCTGCCTGACCCCAGAAGTCGGGAGGAGGCCTGGGTGTGGCCCTGGCTGCTTCAGAGAGAACTTGGCATTACTGTGCCCAGGAGGTACAGTCCACATGTGGAGGTGGGGGTGCCAGGGGGCGTTTCTGTCTCCTCTAAGGAGCGCAGGACACCCTCTGCATCTCCCTGTAGTCTTGCTAAGCAAGGTCCCATCCCTCCCCAGGGGGAGACTGTCAGTCACCCGGGAAGAGAAGAAATAGAAGAAAGAGACATACTGGAGAAGTTGACCATTGCGAACTGCTGACACCTGTCCCCGGTGTATCCCACAGGACACCTACCAAAAGAAAGAAAACCAGAAAGAGAGAGCCAGGATAGCAAGACACAGGCATTGCAACACCCCGGCACGGGCTCCTGCCAATGCCAGCTGGGTTCCTTGCCACCGTTACCATTTGTATTGCCTTGCCACTCTGCCCCTTACCTGCAGCCCTGAACTTTAAACCCAAGGATTAGGCCAAAAATGAAAACAAAGCAAAACAAAACAAAACAAAAAGAACTAACAAACCAAAATACAAAAAAGAAAAGAGAAACAAAACAAAACAGCCAAAGATCAAAACAACCAACACCCCTGGCCCTATGCCCTACATTGGGGGGACTGCACCCGGAAGCTTTCTAAGGAGCAGGGACTTGTGTTTGTATCTTCAAACATACTTTGCTTAGGATCTGGCATGTACAATCGCAAAGGCAGTTTCTCCAAACATCTCTGTCCGAAGAATCCATTTGGACATCTGGAGAAGGAAAAGGGGAAAAATCACAGAACAAACTGGCATCATCCGCGAGGCTAAGGTTAGAAATCAAAGTGCACAGTGATGAATGAGAAAAACCAAGTCAGGCACTTGGGGTCATACTTGTAGCTGAAGGGACTGGAGTCAGGGCTGGGTGGAGGGCTCTGAAATCTCCTCAAAAATCTGTCTAATAGATGTGGCTCCATGGGTGGTGGGGAAGGTGGGGTGGGTCGGGGGGGAGGATGATTTAGGTAAGTGGGGTGAGGGAAGATGGGAAGTTGTCCTACTGGTCATTGAGACTTTCCTTCTTACCTGCCTGGTGCCCCATGAAGCAAGAACTGTGGCCTCTTGGTGCCAGGCAGTCAGTCAGCTGGCAGGGATCTGGGAGCCTTAAGGAACACCAAGTTCTTGGGAGCTACTCCTCCCAGGACCGACTGAAGGATTCTCTCCTGGGCCATGGGCAGGTTTTCTCCTCCAAGAAACAGCCCCCAGAAAACTCAAATAACTTGGGAATGCTGTTCCCAGACTGCTGTGTATGTCTATGACAAAGGTGACCTAGGGGATATTTTATCTGTTCTTTCAAAGAGAGTTCTGTGGCCAAATCAATGTAGGAAATACATTCTCAGGGTGCCCTGTAGAGTTGCAGTGTACCTTCACCTATGAAAGACTATGAAAGTTTCATAGGAGGAAACAGCTGAACTTTCCATGTAAGTTCTCAAATTTATTTGTGTTTCAAATTTATTTCACCATGGATATTGTTTTTTGAGGAACCCCTGTTTGGTTTGGAGAAGGCTGCCCCAGTGCAATGTACACGGGGAGAGCTTAATAGGGAAATGGGAAGTTGGGGAGGAGTTGGAATTATCAGCATCCCAAAGTGGGCCTTCCTGATACCAGGTGCAGGGAATCTGGCCTCAGGTGGCAAGGACCACAAAACGGATTGGAGCAGGCTCACTGGGGGACCCTGGAAGCCTGGTCCATCTCAAGGTCCTAGCGGCAGCCAGCCTGCGAAACTCTTCCATTTTCCCATGACCTGTTTCTCCATCACTGCCTGGCCCTGCCCTGGATCTCATTCTCCGATCTTGCCTTGCTTACAGCTCTAAAGCAACACCCACTCAATCTCCCTGACCTTGTCCCTACCCCCAAGGTATACGTTCTTCTGCTTTCTGGCTGCCACCCCTCTCCTCAAGTGAATCTCAGATTTCTTGCAGAAGTCTTGCAGATTTCTGGAGGACATTCCCACCCCTGTACTCTCTTCTGAACCCCAGCAAGGCTAGATACCTAAGGAGAAGCTTACAGGGAGGGCTAGACCCCTTCCCCACATCCCTACTCAGACATGGGTCTATATTGCCTCTGCATCTTCTTCCTTAGGAAAGTAGCTAAGTTCATCACCAGTGTCCCCCTCAATAATAGGCTACCGTTCAAAATTAATCAATGTAAACTTCCTCAAGAGGCAAGTGTACTCTACTTCTTAGCATTGCAGTATATAGCAACCGTCAGGAAGCCAATTAGGCTTACAGTGAGTGGTAGCTATTGGTTGTGACAGATACTCATGAACATCCTGTGACCTCAAATCTGGAGGAGTGGGGAATGGGAGTGGTGGGTGAGCAGAGGGCTAGAGTTTCTTTGGGCCTTGATGGCATCTCCCCCAGGGGAGACACGATGTGTGTCCTGTAGTGGTAGGAGTGTGTGTGCAGCTATGCCTGGCTAATCAGGGGGTGGTGGAGGGCTGGGAAGTGTGTCAGGAAAGTGGCACGGGTGGGGAGACGGTGCATGCTCATTTTGTTGAACAGGGTGGCTTGGAGGAGGAGACTGCCATCAGCTCCCTTGTCAACACATCCTTCTCTGATCCCTGGCCCTTGTCCCTATTCATCCCAGATCAGGAAAATGGAGATAGTGGCTAAGACTTCCCAACAAGCTCCAGCCAGGCTCAGCTCTTGGAAACTGATGTCCACTTGTGATGGGGACTAGAGGGGTAGAAGTGATTTTCAAATGTAAGTGCCTTTGGGAGTGGAGGATGAAGACCTAGGAAGTTGCCAAAACGACTCTTGGGTTCCACAAAGGAACAAGAAAGAGATAGATGTGTCTGTGTCCAGTGTCTGAGATCAGCCCAGCTCTTGGAGGCAGGGAAACTGTGTGTGTGTGTGTGTGTGTGTGTGTGTGTGTGTGTGTGTGAGAGAGAGAGAGAGATAGAGAGAGAGTGGGGGAGTACAGGGGCAGGAGGGGCAAGGGGAAATTTATTTCCATTGCTGACAAGCAGGGCTGCTGTCCTAAGACCCTTGGAGACCAACGATAACTCCATACAGCCCTGTGGCCCTTATCTCACACCCAGCCTGGACTATGCTGACTACATCCTTACATCTTTCATGGCTGCTGAGTTGCACAACATTATGGTCCTAACCTTCCTTCCTTGAGAAAATGTGCTCCCCACTGGCTGAACAAAGCAAAAGGCACTGGGGAGGGGCACAGTGAGGGGTGGTGGAAGGCTGACAGCTACTGCTGTTTTTTGGGGCGCTAGCTCCGTCAGGACACTCCTATTTTTCTCCTTAGTCCTGTTTGCTGAGGATGAGTCACATTCAGGAGGCTGGGGCTTCCCTAGAGAAGGCTTTGGGGGCGAGCTGGGCCTACAGCCTCTCTAACCTGCACCTAATACCAGGGTAAGAGAGTATGGGGTACATTAGCCTATCAACCAGGATAGGAGTCTGAACTCAGCACTGGGGGTTGGGTGGTGGTTGGTGGTTCCCACTGAAACTGGGATTGACCCTCTGATTTTCAGGGGGCACAGAGGACAGATTAGAAGGAGCAGCGGGTAACAGCCTTCCCAGCCTTTCCCACCAGGTCATCGGCTATGACTCTGGGAAGGTCTGTCCCCAGGGCTGGAGAAGAGCAGGGTGAGAGAGGGGCAGAGAGGAGAGCCCATGGGCTGCATCTGGGGTGACAGAGAAGTCAGGACCTCTGCCTTCCCCTTTTCCCACCCCACCTCCCGGGCCTCAGTTTCACCTTTTGGTAGCCTGGGGATAATGCCATGTGTGCTGCCCTCACCCGGGGGAGGGGGTGGATGAAGGATGGCAGTGTGCCCCGGGCACTGGAGGGAGTGAAGGGCCTGTGAATTCATGAGAGGGGTGAAGATGTGGCGAGGATGAGCAGGCAGATGGGGGTGGGATGGGGAATCACCTGGACATGGGTGGGGTAGGGGCAGAGGGATGAGGAGGATGAGCTGATGGGAAGGGGAGGCATGCCACTGGTATGTGCACAGGGCTGGAAAGAGTCTTGTTCTGTCATCATCCCCTGAACCAGTCCCCAAGAGTCACGCACCAACCGTGCTCTACAAACACACGGAGAGAAGAGGAGAAAGCAGCAAGAGGGACTACAGAGGCCCCTGTCTGGCCCAGACAGGGGACAGTCACCTTGATTTGGACTCCCATTTTCAAATCCCCCTACATTGTCTTTTTTTAAAACAAAATTCAGTATCAGTGACACTGTTTCTTTTGGCACTGAATTCCAGAAAAACAGGAGGGACGGAGTGTGCCTGCTTTCCAACACTCCCTGCAGGGCTCTGAACCAATACACAACAACAAGTGTAAGAAAACCAGGAAGGAAAACTGATTTTTATAGAAACTGGAATGAAACTGACCAGTGTAGTTTCATTATCCAAGCCAAGCGGAAATGCAAAAAAATCAAAATAAAAAGTAAACAAACAGCACAAATGGTAAGACGTGAGTTCCATTTCCTAAATTCTTTCCTTTTCTTCAGAGTAGTCATCAGGAACCCCAAGAGGCCTGCCCCCCTTTTCGGTTTTTCGTGTATTCTTTCCCCGCCAGCTCGTCCACCCCCCAGAATGGCCTCTGGGCTCTGCCCTGCCCCCCACCCCCCTGCCCTTCTCCAGCACAGCTATGAGGACCTGCCGTTCTGACCGCATCTCCACTAGGGATGCCCTCTCCCCCGAGGGCTAACAAAGAGAGTCAGGCAAGTTGGTTCCAGGAACCTTGACTGGAACCAGGGGAGGCTGAGATGGGGAAGTGGTGGCTCTGGGTACCAAGTTCTAAGCAGTGCAGCTTCCCTTCCCTGGTGGGGAGGGGAACAGGGCACCATCTTCACAATGGCTCAGGCTCCTTCCTCTACTCCTCTCAGATTTAGCTGGGCAGGACTCAGAGGTCCTAGGGGTGCAACCTTGCTGGCAGGGCCCTCCTGGAGCCCATATATCTCACCATTCCCTTGCCCACACCGAACTCTAGCACTGGAGCCCTGGCCCCCATGGTCCTCCTCAGCCCTGGCACCTGTCCTGAGGGGCCAGAACCTTCCCTGCCTGGACGAGGGCTGACTTCAGTGACAGTGCTGGATCCCTTCAAGGTTCGGGGTCCAAGGGGCTAGGGAAGAGAAGAGACCTACCTAGTGTATATGTCACAGGGAGGAGGAGGATGCGGGAGACAAGGAAAGGGGGATGCAGGGCTGGGTCATCCCTGTGAGGTATTCCAGGACCCTGATGAATTTCTTGTAGATCTGTTCCAAAGAACTCTGATCAACTTTCACAGCTAGAATGTTCCTTAGGGTCTGTCATACTAACATGGCAGCCTCCTAGGGGCAGGAGGCAGGGAAGGATGAGGGGCTGAGTCTGCATTGAGAACTTCCCTAGTGGGCCTGTTGCTATTGGGACTCTCCCCCTAAGATTTGGGGAGGGTGGGAAGGAGGTGGCAGCAGGGGCAGGGTAGGGCCAGGGAGGAAGTCAGCTGAGGAGGCCAGCTGGGGCAAGAGCCATGGTTCTGCCTGGCAGTGCGGGCCGGGTCACCCAGCACTGAGGTGAGCATAAAGGAGGCGCGGCCCCTCATTACCATGTTGTTAGGTGGAGGGGTCTTGAAAAGTCCTGGCCTCCTCAGACCAGGCTCACATTCCTGGGCAAGGGTGTGTCCAGGAAGGGGGCTGTGGATCTGGAGCGGGAGATCAGAGGCGTGGGAGCTGAGAAGTGCTGAATCTGACCTTGCCTGGCGGAAGGTCAAACATCTCTCTTTGAATCCCCATCAAAGTTTTGGTGGCCTTTGCCCAGATGCCATGGGAATGGGGCAGTTTTAGCACCTTTCCAGGGCTCTAGTCTTGGGCTGCTTTGAAACACTGAAGTTATTAACTAGGCCCCCCTCCCACTCCTCCTCTAGATCTGTCCAGAGTCTGTGCTGCCCTCACCAAACTCCCCTCCCCTCCTCACACACTCACCAGAGAATCTGTCCGGGGCCACTGTAGGCCCAGCTGCCCAAAAGATCTGGCTGGGCCTGAACAAGCCCCCCCTGACAGCCTCTCTCCCACCTGCCCTGTTTGCTATGGGGAGTGGGTGGTTCTGAGCTCCTTGAAGTTCCTGCTGGGGCCACCCTGCCTGGTTGGTGAGCAGGCTCTGGCCCCTGGGGAGGCTGAGAGGCCCCAGCCTGAGCCTCTCCTCCACCCTGACCTCCCCCATTGGATCATACCTAGAGTGGTGTCCTTGCTGGTATCCCCACATCCCATGGAGTGGGGGCTAGGGGCTGAAGGGGCACAGGCAGCACCCAGGGCATCTTTGTACAATGGGGTCCTGTAGGGCAGAAGGGCAGCCAGATCCTGAGGTCAGTACTAGGTTTTGGGCAGACCCCTCTTCTACCCTCAAGACTACAGGAGCAAAGGGCTCTGGAACCTGTGCTCTGCCTGGCCCCACCAGGCTCCTCGCTACTGGGGAAGATACAGCCTGGGAAACGTTCATTAAGAACAAAGTTTGGAGAGTTGCTGAGAGATGGGGAGGAAAAGATGGGGAGAAAGAGGGACTGAGGGAGGCAGAGAGAGAGAAAGAGAGAGAGATACAGAGAGAGAGACAGAGAGAGAGAGAAAAACCCAGTGCGCAGTGCCTAGGGCATAGACTAGCATCCCCATCTCCCTAAAGGGTGTTGGTGAAAGGGTAAACATCAGGAGATGGGGTGGGTAGGGGCCTGGGAAATGGGGACTGCACAAGCCCCTGTGCCCCTTAGAGCTTATATCTCCTTATACTCCAGGAAAGGGCTAGGAAGTAGGGCAAAGCTTCCTGTCTACACCCCTTGGGGACCCCTTGTCAGTGGCTTGGAACCCTCTTTTACTAGAGCCCTCCACTTCTGACCCAGCATCTCCTACCCTGCTCTTGCCCCCAAGCCCACCCCTACTGGTCACTTACTTGCAGGAGAGCTGGTTGATGCCCTCAATGTAGTAGCAGACACCTCCATTGACGCAATAGGACTTGGCTGTCTCGTTGCACTTCCGGGCGTGCCCCGACCAGGATGAGAGGGTGGTGCTCACTGAGGGTATGAGAGACATGTACCAGTGACCCACTGAGACCATCTCTAGGTCCTAGGAATCATCTCCTTCATGCCCCATCTCAAAACTGGAAGATGACCAGAGGCTGCAGGAATGACCAGGGAGGGGAAGTCTGGTGGTCCTTTCTAGTTACCAATAAGGCAAAGGAGAGGCCACCATGAGCTCTGCCCGTATGCCCAGTGCAACCTTGCACCCAAGCTCTAGGCAAACTTCCAAAGGCCAGGAAGATTTTCATTCTTTTGTGGGGGGAGCAAGGTGAGATGAGAGCAGGAACTGCTTCCTCTGCTGAATAAGGGCCCACCTCTCCCCTTCCCTGCCTGGCTTTCCGGGGGCTCCCCTGCAAGTGGTTGAGATGCTGATGTCTCATGTGGTGCACAAACGTAGGAGGCAGTGCGGGGAAGAGACGCCTACACCCGCCTGCATGGCTTGGGCTCTCATGGTGGACCAGGAAGTGGCTGGAAGGGAGCTGGGCCTTCAGGGGACGGCACCTTCAGGACACGGTCATTTTCTAAGATCTGGAGAGATGTTGGAGGTAGGAGGAACCCTAGCTTCTACTCTCTTCCCCTTCTCCAAGGGCTAGGCTAGCTCCAAACCTCCCAGAAATGCTTCAAAGGCTACTATGCCCCATCTCCATAAGCATCTGGGGTCTTCTCCATATCTCCCCACCCCAGACAGCCCCCTCCTCCCCGACCTCATCAGCTGTTGCCCCTAGAGGGAGCCTCCAGGTCTCGGACAGCCCCAGCCATAAATCATGGGTTTCAAGTTGTTGGGGAGGAGACAGGGCTGGGGAAAGGGAAGCAGGCAGCTGGGATGCGAAACTGGGGGAGAGCAAGGCTGGGCCTTAAGGCTGCTAGCGCAGACTGCACGTCCGATGGACTGGACTCATTTGAGAAATGAACATCACTGAACTCTGCTCCTCATCAGGGAATGGCATCCAGAAAGCTGGCTTCAAGTGAACATACTTGCCCCAAACATCAGTTTTAGATAATGCCCTGTCCAATCCAGACTGGACAGCCAGAAGCAGGTCCTGCTCCCCTCAGCTCCCAGGGCCTCTGAGGGCCTCTCGCTGTCACCCAGCCCAGCAGTGGCCTCCTGAATGAGATGGCCCAAGCTAACCCAGCTGGCCCTGTCTCCTTAGGCATACTGGGTCTCTCTCACTCCCCTCAGTAATGGAGGTGAAAGTGAGAGGAGGAAGAGGAGGGCAGGCACTCGGCGCCCTCAGTGTTTAGACATGTGGGGAGACGGATGGACCGCGGGGGGCCAGGAGTGTATACACAGCTCTGCCTCTGTATATGTCTGAGGAGCACGCTGATAAAATCCAGCGGGCAGGGCCGGCTTTACCGTCCCCTCCACATCATGCCTGCTGCTGAGCTGGCATCCCGGAGCCCCACCCCTGCTGAGGTCTCCCTCCTCGGCTCAACCCCAGACCCAGCTGGAACCCACATGCTGGCTGGAACTGGAGACCTCCTGCTGATCTTTGCCCCACTTCTGGGTCAGTGAGACCCAGGGAACTAAGAAAGGGACAGAGAAGAGAAACAGCTGAGGTGACCACGCCTGCCAGTTGTAAAATCTCCTTGCTCGGAGAAGCCTCGAGGTTGTCCTGCTCTTCATTTACATGGCACAAGAGGAGTGAAGAGAGAGAAGGCAGCGAATGTCTGGCCAGAGTGCAGTGTGTGTTGCAACAGAGCCTCAGGGCTCCTAGCCCTTGGCTGTACATCCTCCCCATCAGCACCCAGGCTTGACATAAGCAGACGAACGCAAGCACTGTGAGGACTGCAGGCCTGGGCCCTCCTGTGGGCCTTGGCTAAGCCAGAGAAATCTCAGTCTGGATCTGCCCGGCCCTGCCTGGCGCCCTCTGCAGTTGTGGGTGGCACAGACTGCCCATTGCTGTGCCCATTGTTTCACCCCAGCCGAGTGAGCAGTGGACAGCAGGGAGGATACTGGGGTGGCCGGGGCCCCAGTTGCATACTTGGGCGTCTCACACATATATGTCTGTGCTCATTGGGGCCTTGAGGGGACAAGGACAACTCCTGAGGAAAGATGGGGCCTCCCCAGCCGGGTGCATCGAGCCTGGGCTGCCAGCATCATGTTGCCGTGGGGACGAGGCTGGGGCCCCGGGAAGGTAAAAAGGGAAGACAGTTGGGGAGCCAGTCACAGAGGGTGTGGGGAAAGAGTGACCGTGGGTGTTTCCACCTCAGGCCACTCCTCTGTAACGGCAGGGCCTTCCCAATACACTGCAGCCCAACTCTGCCAGTGGCGAAGCCACACTCCATGGAGATTTCCACATGGAAGAGCTGCGCTCATGCTGTGGCGTAGTTACACTGTTCTAGCACGCGTGGGCTCCTGAGGCAACGTGGTTACACCCCCCTTGTCAGTGTATCCGTATCTCTCACTATGGTCGCCCGTGTTTGGAGAAGTGAAGATGACATGGACTCTCCCTTTACACCTCTACGGGGATGGCTCACAGCACCCCAAACTCAACAAGTCCAAAACTGGGCTTTGCACCATCTGCCCTATCCACCTTCTTCCCCAGTCTTCCCTATCTCAGTGACCAAATGGCACAAACCAAAGAGCTAGAGGGCATCTTTGACTTCATCCTCCTGCATTCCCCTATAGCCATCTATCGCCAAGGGTTGCCATTTCCACTTCCTCAAGAGACTCCATCCATGTCTCGCTACCTCCTCCCCTAGTCCAGGCCACCGTTGTCTCTTTCTTTGATGACCACAATAGCTTCCTCTCCGGTCTTTCTGCCTTCACTCTTGCCTTCATCTCCTTTACTTTGCAACAGCCACAGTGGTCTTTAAAATACGTAAATTGTGTCAATCTTTTCTATTATCAAAGCTCTCCCGTGGCTTCCATTTGCACCCAGAATAAAGCCCCCAACTTCTTCCCAGGTCTTATTTGGGCTTCACCACCTCTCCCACTTCATCTCCCATCTTTCTCCTTCAGTATGTTTCAGACTACACTAGTCATAGCTCTGTTCCTCTAATAAGCCAACTACTCTCCTGCCCAGGATGTTCAAAATACAAGTGTCTCAGGGAGGCCTCACCTGACTTCTTAAGCTGGTCAGGTTCCTCCCTTATTCCCTCTCTTAGCTTCATATACTTTTGTTTATAGTTATTCTAACATAATTACATGACTAGGTGTGCAACTGTTTACTTTTCTCTCCCCCAAGACAGAATCTTGCTCTGTCGCCCAGGCTGGAGTACAATGGTACAATCTCAGCTCACTGCAACCTCTGCCTCCCGGGTTCAAGCAATTCTCCTGCCCCAGCCTCCCAAGTAGCTGGGATTACAGGCACATGCCACCATGCCCAGCTAATTTTTGTATTTTTTAGTAGAGATGGGGTTTCACAATGTTGGTCAGGATGGTCTCGATCTCCTGACCTCATCATCCACCTGCCTCAGCCTCACAAAATGCTGGAATTACAGGCTTGTGCCACCATGCCCAGCCAAGTGTTTGCTGTCTAATGCTTAGTTCCTTCACTAGAATGTAAGCTCCATTTGCGCAGGAGCCATGTCTGACATGTTTACCCTGAACCCCAATGTCCAGCATGGTGCCTGGCACATAACAGGTGCTTAACAAATATTTACTGAATGAATGAATGAGAAAATAAACATCTTATTCTTTGGGGGGAAAAAAGTGCCCTGTGCTACCATTGCAGGGATTAGTCTGGTATCCTTGACTGATAATGATATCTTTTTGGTAGATTAAAGGACTGTCTCCTATTAAATGCAAATATTCCAGAAAGGTCCTTAGAGGAATGAAAATCAAAGCCACAATGAGGCCAAGCCCATGGCTGCATCACCCCTGTAATCCTAGCACTTTTGGGAGACAAGGCGGGAAGATCACTTGAGACCAGGAGTTCAAGACCAGCCTGGGCAATGTAGCAAGACCCCATCTCTATAAAACATACACACACGCACACACTCTGAGATACCACTTTCACTAGGATGGCAAGAATCAAAAAGACGGATAATAACATGTGGTGGTGAGGAGGTGGAGAAATTGGAACCCATATGCATTGCTAGTGGGAATGTAAAATAGTGCAGCTGCTTTGGAAAACAGTCTGGGAGTTCCTTAAAAAATTAAATGTGCTCATCATGTGCTCCAGAATTTCCACTCCTAGGTGTATTCCCCAAGAGATTGAAAACCTATGCTCACACAAAAACTTGTGCCCAGATGTCCACAGCAGCATTATTCATAACAGCCAAAGTGTGGAAACAATCCAAATGACCCAAGAATCCAAGCTTATGACTGGATAAATAAAATGTGGTATGTCTATACAGTGAAATAGTATTTAGCCATAAAAAGAAATGGAGTACTGATCCATGCTACAACATGGTGAACCTTGAAAACATTATGTTAAGTACAAGAAGACAGTCACAAAAGGCCACATATTGTATGATTCTATTTATATGAAATGTCCAGCATTAGTGGTTGCCAGGGCTGGAGAGAGGGAGAAATGAGAGTGGCTGCTAAAGGGCATGGGGTTTTTTTTTGGGGTGACAAAAATGTCCTGAAATTAGTGGTGACGGTAATATAACTTTGTGAATATACTAAAAACCACTGAATTGTATACTTTAAAAGGTGAATTTTATGATATATAAATTATATCTCAAAAAATTAATTTAAAAAAGCACCCCGGAGGGGTAAGCCCAGGAAGCTTTGATGAACCGTTAGTGTCTTGGTGTGACTTTATCAGGGCCCCTGAAGAGTGACAGCGGCGGGGTGGGAGCCACTGCTGTGGAGATGCGTCCCCTGCTGCCCACAACTGCAGCTGCTTTTCACCGCTGCTCATGGAGAAAACTTCTGCTTGTCCTTCAAGACTCGGGCTGAGTGCCTCTTTATCTATCGAGGCCCCTTTCCCTTTGATAAATTGCCTACCTTCCTCTCAGTTTGTTAGAAAAGGCAGACCTTTTAGAGTTCAGGTTTTAGTTTCCTGCCATTTGAGGGACTTTCTTGGGGGCCAAGACTGTGACTCCCCAGAGCTCTGAGCAAGATCTTGTTGAATAAGCGCTTGCTGAATGCATGACTGACATGAGTGTGCATCTGTGTCTGTGTGTGTTTTTAAACAGCCAGCCTTTTCAAGACTCCAGGTAAGAGACTGGCCCAGAGACCTCTCCAGGGCTTCCATGGTCCTATGACACCCCATGTCAAACCTGCCTGTCCTCTGGGGCAAAGCTTGACATCAGGGGCTGGTACAGTCACCTCAGGACATTCCCAAGCTCCCTTTCACCTGGGATGAGACATCTGTTTCTCTAACTCAGAAGTGGGTTGGACCAAGCTATTGTGTTAGCACCACAAACTTCCTGCCGACTCCTCCTGCCCGCCAGTTCAGGAAGGCGGGAGTCTCTTTGTGAGCTGGCAGAGCTCTGACTATAAGGAAGGCCTAATCTGATTTGTGGAAGGAGCCCTGGGCTCCACTCGAACAGAGTAGTAGCCACCAAAGAGCCAAAGCGATGCCCACCGAGCAGCCTGCTGTTCCCTGATGGCCTCCCCGTGCCCTCTTCTGGCTGCCCCATCCCTGTAGCCCTGGTTTCCCTTCGGCCTGGGCGGGCCAAACCAACCCACCCTGGGATGAGTCAGAGGGGGCAGACCACAGGGTGTGGTTGCTGCAGGTCTCATGGGCTCCATGGATAAACAAGGAGCCTGGGCATCTCTGCCTGGGAAAACATACCCCAGCAGGGGCCTCCTGGTCCCCAGCAGTGGCCCCGTTCAGCTGTCCACATCAAGGGTAGGCTCTTGCCTGCCATGGACTGCACATGGCAGCAGAAGTGGTGTGGTGTGTGTGTGTGTGTGTGTGTACTGGTTAGGTGCACAGGAGGTCAGCCTTAGCATGAAACTCAGAATCCCAGGATTTTGGAGGGAAGGGGCTTAAAGATCATCCAGTTCAGCCCCATAATGGGAAAACCGAAGACTGGTGGGGTGAAGTGACTTACTCAGGGTTGCATGACATAGAGCTTGGACGAGGCCAAATCTCCAAACTCTTTCCCCTGCTCTGCCCTGCCGCTCCCCTGGAGAGTCAAGAGGCAAGAAGGCTGTGGGAAGCTAGATTCCAGATATGCCCTCAGTGCCCAGCCCAAAGGCTCCACTGTCTGGTTCCTAAACTGATCAGAGCACAGCCTGCTGAGGGCTGACAGGACTCCATGTGTGGGACGGGACTTCGGCTTATCTGAGGGGTCTTACCACCTCTGGCCACAGGCCCCAAGCCCTGTGCAAGAGAGAGGGCACTCCTGTGGTTTTCTGCATGGCAGCCACTCCTGCTTCCTCTGCTAACAGCACCCCTCTAGGGAAGTGTTTTTCCATGGAGTTCTGGCCAGGCCATCACTCACAGTGCTCTGTCTCTCAGTAGCCCCTGTGCACACACAGACAGGCCAGGCAAGGATGGCCCCACCCTCCAAGCACAGTGACTGGTCAAGTGGGCCACATGACCTGGCAGGGTCAATCAGAATCCATCCTTGTGACTGTACTTATGGACACAGAGACAAAGCTATCTCTTTTCTCCAGGTGGTGGGCTGGGATGGGGTAGATCTGGAGCTGTCTGAGGCCATGGGCTCCTCTTCCCACCCCACTCCCCAAACGTGAGAGAGGCCCATTTTACAGAAGGAAAGAATGAGGTCAGCACATAGTGAGAGAAACTGTCTTGAGCCATCCTATGAGTTCTTGGACCCTTCCTCTGAGTTCTTAGATTCTGTCACACCTGGGGCCAGTTCCACTTCCGAACTTACCAGTTTTATAAGCCAATAAATAAATCCCTTAAGATAGGTTTAAGTTAGTTCCAGTTAAGAAAGTCTTGATTAATAAAACAGGAAGGCCCCAGATCCAAAGTGGATCTGAGAATGTCTGACCACTATAGCAGAGGTGGCAGGTGCTAGACCCCACATACAGCCCACTTTCCCAAACTTGGTATAGGATGAGAGAAGTAGGAGCTCAGACACCCTCCCTGCTATCATGCCAAGGCTGGGCCATAGAGGAGGCAGTAAAGACCTTGGAGCAGGTTATAAGTTCTCTTATATAATATTTACCAGGCATCCACTGTGAGCCAGGTGCTGTGCTAGACCCTGAGGCTAGGGTGGTAGACAGACTAGACATAGCCCCACACAGCTCAGAGACTAAGTGTTTGCCAACTACTTTTACATTATACAGCTCTATCATTAACTAGGTGTTTGACTTCAGGTGAAATATTTAATCTCTCTGAGCTTCTCATTATTTATAAAATATATCCTGACTTTGAGTATGGGTTCATGGGATAACGTGAAGTTTGGCTCAATAAATACTGGCTATGATTGTAACTTCCAGGAGAAAGCATCCTCCCTGTTCTCCCCACTCCTGAGGCTCACAGATTCACTGGGGTGGCCATGCCCACAGAGAAAGTTCAGCAATAGCATGAGAGTTGAAGGCTAATCAAAGGCTAGAATTCAAGAGATGCCATCAGAGCATGGTTGGCCAAGGAGTGGCCCAGGAGTGGAGCCCTAGCTGGGAGAGACGCTGCAGTGGGTTGGGATGGTCAAGGAGGAAGAGATGAGGCCATGGCCTCCTCTTCCCACCCCACTCCTCAAACATGAGAGAGGCCCATTTTACAGTAGGAAAGAATGAGGCCAACACATAGTGAGAGAAACTGTCTTGACCCATCCTATCAGTCAGGATGGCACAGGAGCAAGAGTAAGAATGGAATGGACAGGGGACTGATGGAAGTTAGGTTGGAAAGATCTTTTAGGCCAGGGTGGTGAGAACAAAGTCCCTATTCTGTGGTTCTATGGGGTGGGGAACATGACAGGATAAAAGCACCTTAGGAGGCTGCTGCTCTGGTTCAGGTGACTAGGGATGAAACCCAAGCCGGGGTTACCCTTGAGGTGTAGTTAGAGCAGAAGAGGCAGGCATGAGAAAGATCCAGAAAGAAGAATGGCAAGGCCATGGAGACTCAGACTTATTAGACACAGTGGCGAGGGAGACCAAGGAGCACAAGGGCCTGGGAGATAGGGTGTCCCTCACCAGGACAGGACAGACAGGGTCTGAACTAGGTTTTTGTCTGGGGGTCATAGGGCAGAGAGTGTTCCAAGTCATCTTTTAGACTATTCTGGGTTTAGGACATATTGGAAGACTGTCTGGTGGAAATAGAGGTAGGTAATGACAGATACAGGATTAGATTCTGTGATGAGCAGGAGTCGAAGTGAACCCCAATAAATAGGTAACCACATAGCACACTCAGTCTGTGTGTGTTGGGAGCAGGAGAGTGATCTGTGGGATTTAAGGTACTCAGGCTAGAGTGGAGAGGGCACTGCCTGAGGACAGGCAGTTTTGCCAGAGAGGAGAGGCAATTTCCCCAGTCAAGGGAAAGAACCAGGGCCTGAGAGGGCAGTGCAGCAGGAAGGCAGCTTCTACCCTGAGGCTGGGTCTGCCACTGTAGAGACGAGAAGGTAAGAGGTGCCATGAGGTCCTGACCTTGCAAGACTTCAAGGAGTGGGGATGGCCTGTGGGGGAGGAGTTTGCTGTCCCTGAACAGAGGCTGCCACTAGGGGCCCCAGGCATCCAAGCTGCCCACCCATGGCCCTTTGGAGATGGCTGCCTGCGCTCAGGTGCCCAGCAAAGCAACAGGCAATAGGCAGTCAGCCTGCACATGCCCTGGGCCTGCCTCTCCCTGCAGCCCCGCTCCTGGCAGCCCAGCCTCCTATAATTGCCTTCTAAAAATATCCTTCCCCCCACCCCCACCTCTTGATTTCAAAATATTTAGTTTTCAGGGTATTTAAAATGAGAGCTGGCGGCTCTTCCAGGCCCAGATAACAAAGCTAAACATTTATGCTTCGACTGCATTTCTCTGAATCGGCTGAGATCTAGGGCTTGATATGGCAGCAGCAGGAGGGAAGGGAGTTGAGTGCGAGATGGATCACATGCAGGCCCCAAGGGCCGGGGGGCCACTGGCCTGCCCTGCCAAACCCCTCTAGGACCCTTCCCTCTATCGGGGCCCACCTACCGCTGTTGACGTAAAGCCGGCCCCGGACGGTGTCCTTCCCCAGGATGTTCTCTGCCTCGCAGACATACTCCCCAGCGTCCTCCACCTTCACCTTGTTGAACTGTAGTCGTGAGTTCTTTCTGGTTAGGGAGGGGATAAGAGGGAGAGAGGCATGAGCCAGGGCCGGCTGTGGCTCCCCAGCGGTCACCCAGCGGTCGTCTCTCTCCACAGAGCCACAGTGGCCCTGCAGCTTAGATGGGAAGGAGATTCCCTCCGCCCAGCGATTTCTGGAGTCCAGGTGGGGCATGGAGTCCCTGCAGCTGCAGGGAGCCCTGGGCCCTTAGGACAACACAGGGCAGGACTAGTGGCTGCTCACAGGTCCTAAATCTATGATCCCTCACATCCGCTTTTCTAGGGCTGGACCACTGTTGTAACATTCTTCTGGGGGAGTAAAGCCAGGCCCTATAGGAAGTCACATGGCCACCTCCCTCATTCCCAGCTGCCTCTGCCTCTCCTGGGAAGTGGCAACCTGTCATTCTGGGTATGCAAGGCCTGTTCCCAGATACCTGGGAGGGCGGCTGTCCTGACAGATTCCCATGGCGATGGTGCCCAGACTCCTCGTCAAAACCTGGGGCTCTCCCTTGTTCTCAAAATCAGCCCTGCCACTAAGGGGCACTCTGTGGCTTCTCCAAGGGGTTTTTGTTTCATTCATTCATTCATTCATTCATTCATTCATTCATTCAACAAATGTTTACTGAGCACTTTCTGTGTGCCAGGGGCTTGTACACCTTGGGGAACAAAAAGATCCTGGACTTGATCCTCAGGGCCAACCTGGGTGTTCTCTTCTTACAGAAGGGAGAACTGAGTCCTAGAGGGACTTCCTGACTTGCCCGAGGGCACTTGGTAAGGCAAAGGCAGAGGTATGCCAGGAGCTGCAGTTCATGAGGACATGGGCTATCTCAGAACCCAAAGCTGGGGCTAGCCCTGAAGCTTTGAACCTAGTCCCTGCATGCTGAGAACTGTTTGGCCAGGCCTGGGCGGATCCCCCCAGTGCTGTGACTCCAGGGCACCTGGCTCTGGTCCTCCTCTTCTTTCTGAAGCCCCAGTCAAACCTCTCCTTCCTTCTCAGAGTTTCCCTGCACCTACCCCAGGGTGCTTAGGCTCTGCAAGGGTCTGTTCACAGCCCTCACCCCTTCCTCTGCCTCCAAGGTCCAGCACGAGCTCTGGATAAAGCCTGGGACCCCAGCCTGGCCCCTAGGAGGAAGCAAGAAGTAACATGGTAATTTCTGTAGATGGTATGATTGCCTCCTCTTTTTAGTGCTGAATTAAAAAGCCAGGTTTCCAGGCTATGTGTAGTGGGTTGGAGAGGTGGGGGAACACGAGGGAGGGCAGTAGAGCCATCATTGCCCTGAGTCTAGGGTATGTAAAACTGAGCTATGGAGCTGATGGGGTAAGGAGGCCAAGGGGAGGCAAGCAGAGAGGCTGGGCCAGGGTCAAGGAGATGCAAACTGGCTCACAGTCCCTACCTGGGCTGTTTCCACCTCTGATGGGGGGCCTCTTCCCAGGCATCCTTACCCCCAGATCCTCCAAACAAGGGTGCTACAAGGTTGTCTTTTCTATAGACCCTACTGCTGTGGTGATGTCCTTGCTGATGCTGTGGTGACAGCTGCTTAACTATTCCATATCCTTCCTGCCTCAAGCTGGTCTCTGTCTCCTTGGCCTGGTGCCGGGCCACAACCCTCTTTTGTCAATTATAGTTTGTTCCCTTCATTAAAGAGAGCCCTGGAGGCCCCTCTGACTAAGACAGCATCTCTTTCCCTGATCCAGCCAAATTAGATGCCACAAACTCCAGCTTCCGCCAGGGTATGGCTTCTCTCACTTCCCTGTGCACCCACCAGATTAGCAGGGAAGGGGGATCGCCTGAGGGTACGGGGGTGGGGGTGTTGATGCACAGGGGACTCTCCTTGTCACCCACCCTGGAATTCAAAGGTGCTTCCCTTCTACAGCATCATATGTAGCAGGACGCTAAGGAAGGATTCCCCACTTGCAGGCATGTGAGACCTGAAGAAGGGAGGCACAGGGCTCTGGGAGTGCCCCTTCCCTCTGAGGAACAAGAAAGAGGCAGGGGACAAAGATAATGACCCTGAGGCTTGCTGCAGGTGTCCTAGGTTAGCAGCTGTCTCATGGTTTCATGGAAGCCGGCCCCAGAGATGCACATGGGGTTCTGGGTCTACGCTGAGGGGCAGGGCTCTGAGGGTTTCTCAGCCCCTGCAGGAACTAGAGTCACCACCTTCTCCTTCCTCACTCCCAGCTCCAGGTGGAAGCCTGAGGATTCAGGACTCTCCTGTCTCCCTGGCAGGCCAGGTGCTGTGTTCTGCTCCTGGTGCCCCATCATGCGCTGACCCAGGTTTGCCCTGAGATGGTGACCACGCCCCCCCCACCTCCCCAGCTGGCAGGGACGGGATCTGGGCAGCTGTGTCCTCCACAGTGCCTACCCCCGCCCCCTGCCTGCTCAAGGGGCCTGTTCCAGCCTGCCCCTCATAAACAAGGGAACATGCGATTCTGCAGGGAAGGCCTTGTGCCCAGGGCTTGGGGGGGCAGTTTGCTCCTGGCACAGGAAGGCTTGGGTGAGACGTTTCAGGGCAGTGGGCACAGAGACAGCACCCACTGAGGAGGGGTCTCTACAGGTCAACAGAGATGCCCAGACAGAGTGCGGCCTGGGCAGGGAGAGTGCCAGGAGGCAGGGGAGTCAGCTATTGTCTGGGCAGACAGGACAGAGAACATTTTGCCAGAAAGCAGACTCCTGCTGCTGCCCTTGGCCCCTCTACTAGGTGAGGTGTGTAGTGTTGGATGGGTAGTGTGTGCAGGTGGCTGTTCTCTCTAAGTCACTCCGAGGGCACATTGGTTGCAGGGAGTCAGAAGTTCTCTATCATGGCCCACTCTTCCACCACTCCAAGTCACTGCTGAGAGCCCAGGGACAGGACAGGGAGAACAGGGAGGTTTCCAGATGCAGCAAATGGGGCAGGGCCCTGAAAGGTAGGGGCAGGGGGCACACTTTAGACTCTTAGGGGTCCATAATACCCAAGAGGAGAAGACCAGGCTCTGTTTCTGGATTCTTCAGATGAAACAGAGGCTTAACCAGGACAGTAACTGGTTCAGAAGGTTAGAACCATCCAAAGGGTCTCCTGCCCAGTCCCAGTGGGAATCTACACCCAGGAGAGGAGGGCTAGTCCTGCAAGATTCACATCAGTTTAGTCCTCAGTGTAGAGCTCTCTGCCAGGCCCAATAGGGGAGAAGCTGGTGTCTGGGTATAGGGATCCAGGCTTTGAGGCTCTCTCATGCTGGAAGGAGAGACAGATGCCTCCACAAAGCAATGAAGCCATGTCTAAGACACCATGGGAGGAGACAATGAGAGCTGCCTAGAGGGCTTAGGAAGCTGTCCCAGAGAGATGACAGTTAAGCTGGGCCTTGGAGAGCCTTGCCAGGGACAAGCAAGGCGAGGAGAGCTGCCAGCATAGGGAACAGCCTGGGCCCAAGTCCAGTGCCATGAAAGGAAAGACCAGCGGCCGAGAGTATAGCAGTGTCAGGAAACTACAGGGCAGTGACTTGTAGGCCAGGAAGAGGAGTCGGAAGAGCCCCAAGGCTGTACCTGGCACGCAGTAGGCTCTCAAGCTCTGTCTTGAATGGATGATTGAATAGATGTTCCTGTTAGAAAGATCATTGCCCGTCAGGCACTCACAGGGGTCAGTGACTCTGTGGACCTCTAGAATTACAAACAAACTGGGTACATAAGTCACATTTTTTTTTCCTGAAGAAAAGTCGAGGCTTCTGCCAGATTCTATAGTAGAAGCTAGACTAGAGATTCACGAAGGTAAGGACCATGTCTGTTTTGTTCACTGACATATCCTGAGCCTCTAGCAGAGTGCCTGGCACATAGTTGATACTCAATGCAGATATGTTAGATTCAGAAATGAATTCTCAGAGGGCCTGTGGTCCAGAAAAGGTGGGGAGTGGCCAAGAGTGGGACAGAGGAGGGAGACTAGACGGGAAATGTGCAGGCAGGGAAAGAGGCACGACCCCCTGGGCAGATAACAAGAGGCCAGGGGTTGAGAAGCTGGGAGTCTGGTTGAGCCACAAGTGAGGGGGAACACGGGAGGGAGAGAAAGGACTACAGCAGGTGGGGGAGAGGCCAGACTGGGCATTCAGAATCAGAAATGTCTGTGAGGCATCTCAGACGTGGTATCTAGTGTCTCTCTGGCAGTATGGGTCTGGAGCTCAGGTGAAAAAGCCATCATGTCTGGAGATGGAGACTTGGGGTCTCAGATTCTTAAAGCAACAGGAGAAGGTGAAGTCACCCACAGTTGGAAAGGGAAGAAAGAAAAGAGTGAGGCCCGGTCAGGCGCGGTGGCTCAAGCCTGTAATCCCAGCACTTTGGGAGGCTGAGACGGGCGGATCACGAGGTCAGGAGATCGAGACCATCCTGGCTAACACGGTGAAACCCCATCTCTACTAAAAAATACAAAAAACTAGCCGGGCGAGGTGGCGGGCGCCTGTAGTCCCAGCTACTCGGGAGGCTGAGGCAGGAGAATGGCGTAAACCCGGGAGGCGGAGCTTGCAGTGAACTGAGATCTGGCCACTGCACTCCAGCCTGGGTGACAGAGCAAGACTCTGTCTCAAAAAAAAAAAAAAAAAAAGAAAAGAGTGAGGCCCAAAGTTCAGGAAAGTTCCAGCATTGATGGCAACTAAGAGACAGTGTCCAGACTCACAGCAGGACCAGAAGGAGCATCACAGGGCCTGGGGAGCAGGTGTTCCCATGCTGAGGCCATTGAGAGGCCTGGAGGCCTGAGCCAGGGAGTACAGAGATAACTGGGGTTTCTCCAGGGCCACAGCCATCGAGAGGTTGGGATGTAAGTGAAAGGCAGATTCCAGCAGGGCAAAGAGTGAGTGGAGGATGACAGTGTGCAGTCAGTGGGCATGAGGCTAGCTCCCTCAGTGACTTCATATGGTGGTGGAGGGTGGAAGTGAGATGGGGCAACCGCTGGAGGACCAGGGGAGCAGCAGCATGGAGGGACAGCATTTGAGAAAAAAAGTCACGCGTGGGGAGAGAAAGTTGAAATTACCAGAGAAAGGAGTGACTTGGTGGTACCAGGGCTCTGCGGGTGTGTGTGTGTGTATGAGTGTGGGAATGTGTGGGAGGGAGAGGGAGTATGAGTATGTGACACCAGGTAGGGTGGGATGATGATAGGCAGGCTGTAGACATGTTTGGGAGTCATGAGGAGGGAATGGGGACTCTCTTGACTTTCGTCACTGCAGTGAAGGAGGGGAGAAGCCATCTTCTAGAAAGAAAGGATAGGAAGGAGACAGGACCCAACTGCCCCAGCTCCAAGAAGCCTGCCCATTCTCTTCAGCTTGGAGCCAGCCTTGGAAGTGCAGTGAGAAGGGGCAGGGTGGTCTCAGAGGGTGGGCTGGGTAGGCAGCCAGAGCTTCTTGACAATGCTGTAGACTAGGGACATATAGAACCCCCCACTCGCCACTGGCCATGGTGAGTTCCTTAGGAAGCGGCATTCTTTTAGCCACAAACCTTTGATCTAAGCCAAACCCTTCCTTAATTACATTCTGTTTTCTGCCAGCATCATTTTCTAGAATGATCAGTTCTACTTCTGCTCCCCATTCTTGGAAGGAGAATCAGAGAATTGGAAGTAACTCCCAGTCCCCTGACTCCTTCATCCTCTTTTATAGGTTCCAGAGTCTGAGGGCCAGAGGCGGGGCATGGACATCCAGCCCCACACGGCAAACCCAAGCAGCCAGCCCAGCCCAGGCCCTCTACCACTTTTTGTTGTGGGCAGGCTGGTGTGCTCTAAAACCATCCTAATTTGCATTTTGTGTGTGTGGTGGGGTGGTGAGGAGGAAAGTGACAGCCAGGAAGAGAGTGGTTGTAAGCTGCCTGGAAGAGAGGGCAGAAAAGGTGTGGGAGCTCCTCGGTCAGAGAGGGAAGGCCACTAGGCCCCCAGAGCCAACAGAGCAGACATCAAGTAGAATGCCTGTTTAGCTGGCAGGCAGGGGTTTTCCCCCTTGCTTCTCCTTGAGAGGCAAGAGAGAGTGGTGGGTTGCCTTGGACTACCGGCTTCTCTGGTGCCAGAAGCCCCCTGCCTGACCCACCCAAGATGAAAGACAGGCCATCTCCCATAGCCTGGAGACTCAGGGAACTTCTCTAATTCACTTCCCTGGAGCAATGATTCAAGATTAAACACAATTCTCATGTTTTAGAGGGAAACCCTCTGAGGAACAGAGTTCTCCAGCACCAATCAAAGTGCTGCTCCCTTTCCCCTTACCTAGCTCTCTGACAAGTGACAGCTTGCAAGCTGAGAAACCAGCCCATCATGTGTGACCTCCCAGAGGCATTCTGGAATCAGGGTCTTTCACCAATGATTGCCAAATGATGGGGCTTTCAGATGCTGCAGCAGGTCTTTCAAGAAGTTTTAGGGGTGAGCAGGGTCTTCCACTGATCAAGCTGACTGTGACAGTCAAATTGCCTTCAACTATCCAGAGAAGTTAAAGGCTTAATTCTTGTCTGTGGTCTGCAAGACCCTGGGCCACCATGACCAGAGGGTCCCCGAGCTGTAGGAAGAAGGCTGGGAGTGGCAAGGAAGGAGAGTAAAGAGAGGGGCTGGGACTGGTTCCATGGGCGAATCTGGGGGCACAGCCCTGGCCTCTGCCCAGTTCAGGCTCCTCCTTCTTGAGAGGAGGGAAGGCAGCCGGTTGGACAGAGGACAGGCTGGATATTGCTTACCTGCCGTTGCCATATTTGATGCGAATGTCTCGGCTGCGGTTGAGCTCCTTGCCGTCCTTGAACCAACGGTAGGAAGGTTGGGGATTACCGGCTGCTGCCTCACACTTCAGCGATTGCTTCTCACCCACCTGTCCCGTCTGGCTCTTCATCTTCTTCAACTTGGGCCGGGTGGCTGTGGGGTACAAGGCAGGTAGATGAGCATGGTGGTGGCAGGGGCAGTGCCAAGCATGAGTAGTAGACAGTAAGGGCCACTGTTTTTGGGCTGGAACTGGGGAAGGGAGGGGTGATCCTGAGAGCCACCCTTCCTGGTGTCATTTCCTAGTTCAATTCAATAAGCATTTACAGTGAGTCTGTCATGACATCAACGTAGTTATAACTAATGGAGAGTTTCCTTCATGCCTTGAATGGTATGAAGCTTGACATTAGCTTATGAAACCTTCACGATAACCCCATGAGTTCACAGCAATGGTTAAACCCACTTACAGATGGGGAAACGGAGGCTCAGAATGGTGAAGTCACTTCCCTAAGGGCAGATGATGGAACTGGGATTCAAACCCAGATCTCCTTGACATTGGTGCTCAAGATCTAAAATCATGGGTAACAAGCCATGGGGCTGTACTGGTGGGCTGAGGCCCAATCACGGATGCAAAGCTGCAAATGCCAGGCTGAGAGGCTGTCCCCATTTTTCTTAAATGCCATTCTATCTCCACATGCTCCAGTCTCCCATGCTTCACTTCCTTGCTCCTCCCCCCACCACCAAGAAACAAAACAAAACACACACACACACACACACACACACACACACACCCCAAAAGAGAAAGTACCCTGTTCTTAGGAAGGTGAGGCCAAGCCAGTGCTCGTGCTGAGGTGTCTAACAATTTCCAGTGGGATAGTCTCTTAAAGGATACACAAAGCCTTCATGCAGGTTCTCGTTTGGTCCCTGAGCTCTGTAAGGCAGTGTCATACTGACATTGATGGTGCAGATGAGACTCAGAGAGGTGAAGAAACTTGCCTGAAGCCACATAGCCAGGCAGCCACAGAGCTGGGACCAAAGCTCAGGTATCAAGATTTGCCACGTGTTAGGTTGGTAGCAGGATGGTGTCTGATTTTGTGGTCTCATCTCTCTCTGTGAGATGGTTAAAAGCCTTCCAGTAGCAGAAGGGAGGGTCTGTTGGAGCCAGGGAGTTGTCTGGGAACTGACTGGCTCTGTCTCAGCCACTGGTCCTTTCCCTGGCAGCTCAAAGCGCTGACAATGGGCCAGAGCTGGCTCTGGAGAAAGGCAGGCAAGAGGGCCTGGCTAGAACAGGGTCCCCTCATTGAACTTCACCCTGAGCTGCTGCATATATGCAGGGAGTAGATGAGAGGGGCGCAGGGCACAGAGGAAGCACAGAAAGGAAGCCTTTAAAAATGTATGACGTAGGCTTATGCAATGATTCTCGTAAAATAATTTTGTTCATTTTAGAAAAGTAAAAAATACGGAAGGTTGAAAAAAGAAGAAAACAAAACCATCCCTTGTCTCCATACTCATAAATAACACCTCCCCCATTTTTAAACAAAATGGAATCAATGCCATTTGTGGACAATAATAACAATAATAGCTAACCTTTGTGAAATGCTCTCTATGTGCCAGGCTCTATGTATTCTTTCCTTTAATGAAACAACGTAACCCTTTTGCCTGGGTGTTAAATATTAATAATAGCATTTCCCAAAGTGAATTCTATAAGCAGGAGTATCTGGAGAGATGAAAACAGATATTACTTGAGAAGAGGGTTCCATGGGAAAATGGGTTTGGAGAGCATGTGGGTTAAGCATAGTTAAAGAAGTATCTATCAACTTCAGTATCGTTCTCTAAGTGAGGGCCTTGAAACCATTTTTCTTGGAACTCTTAGTAGCATTTCAAGGAAATAAAAGTTATGTGGAATAAATTCTATAACTTATATGTGTATTTATTTGTGTGTATATATACATTTTGACAATGATTCCATTGAAAAAATATATATATATATACACACACACACATATATTTTGACAGATATTAACATGATTCAAAATTCAAGAAGTGAAAAGGGGTATATGGCTTAAAAAACAAGTCTCGGCCGGGCACAGGCTCAAGCCTGTAATCCCAGCACTTTGGGAGGCCAAGACGGGCGGATCACGAGGTCAGGAGATCGAGACCATCCTGGCTAACACGGTGAAACCCCATCTCTACTAAAAAATACAAAAAACTAGCCGGGCAAGGTGGCAGGCGCCTGTAGTCCCAGCTACTCGGGAGGCTGAGGCAGGAGAATGGCGTAAACCCGGGAGGCGGAGGTTGCAGTGAGCTGAGATCCGGCCACTGCGCTCCAGCCTGGGTGACAGAGCGAGACTCCATCTCAAAAAAAAAAACAAACAAACAAGTCTCTCTCTAACTTCTGGCCACAACCACACAGTTGTCTTTCTAGGAGATAATCATTCTTATCGGTTCCTTTGACCTCCTTTCAGAAATCTTTTATGCATATACATATCCTGCCCCTGCCCCGAGTATTCACACACTCAGTTTTTCTTACAGCATCATTTTTCATGGTTGCATAATGTTCCTGTATGGGTGTATCATAACTTATGTAACTGATTCCTGTGTGGAACATTTAGCATGTCCCCCTCCACCTTCCCATTACAAACAACCCCAAAAGAACATCCTTGCAGCTTTATCTTTGCACACACCCCATGTATACTGCTGTATGGGGGAGGATGGCTCTAGACTAAGGCTGTCTGGCTTTCAGTCCAGACTTTGCTACTTGTTAGATTTGTGTCCTCAAGAATTAACTTCATTCATTTGCGCCTCAACTTCCTCAGCTGTAAAATACAGGAGATAAATAATAGCTCTTACCTCTTGGGATGATGACTGTGAGGATTATATGAGACAATGCATGTAGAGCCTGGCACATAGAGAGCATTTAACAAAGGTTAGCTATTATTATTATTATTCACAATTATTTCCTAAGGCGATCTTCCTAAAAGTGGAATTGCTGCGTCAGAGGGTACGCAATCTTCTTCAGCTTTGTATATTGCCAAATTGCCCTTTGGAAAGGTTGCACCAATTTGTGCTCCCCCCACTGAATGACAGTGCCTGTTTTTTCCACACCCTCACCAACACGGGGTATTATCATGTCTTTAATCTTTGCCAATTAGCTAGGCAAAAGATAACGTCTCTTTGTTGTTTTAATTTGCATTTATTTGATTACTGATGAGGCTGAACATTTTTCATAAGTGTATTGGCCCATTGTATTTCTTCTTTTTGAATTGCCTGTTCATGCATGCAGTCTGTTTTTCTATTGAGTACTCATCCTAGTGACTTGTAAGAGCTTTTTATAAATATTAAGGCTATTAATCTTTTGCTACAAAGTTTTTTCCCCTCAGTTACCTGCTTTTTCATATTGCTGGTTTTCTTCTTCTTTTCGTTTCTTTTCTTTCTTTTCTTTTTTTTTTTTTTGTGGCACCCAGAGATTCTATGTGCATCAATCTATCAATCTGTTGGACTTTTTGGAACTTCATTATTCTAAGTGTGACTGAAATCTTGCCTTATCTTCCTTCCCTTACCCACCTCCCTCCCTCCTGCATCTGCTCTGGAGTCTCTAGTCATTGCTTACGTTAGGTCTTAACCCTGGAGGCTAATCAGAATCACATGAGAAGCTTTACAAGTCAGGTACCTGGGACATATCCTAGGCATTCTGAAGCAGAAGCTGTGAGTGTGAGTTCGGGTTGTGGGTTCTAAAGGGCTCTTCAGGTGTGTTCCTTTATTTTTGGAAATGTAACATACATTCAGGAAAGTGCACGTAAGTGTATAGCTCAATGACTGGTTACAGACTGAACACATATGCACAAGTGACTTTGCACTAAGATTGGGTTGACACCTGGTGATGATCTAACCTCTTGGTTAAGTGGTGATGACCTCCAACTAGTCCCTTCCCCTTTCTTGTGAACTGGGGACACAACACAGAGAGCTCTTCTCGGGTGCTAAACTGTCCCCTTACCACACTTGGAGTGTGTTGACTTTTCTTGCAACTCAGAGACAAGGGAACCGCCTGTCCCCACCACCACGAGCCACTTTCCTCCCAACAAGACGGGGCGATGGGGGAGGGAGGATGGTGGTGGCAGCTGGTGGGAGGAAGCAGGGGTTACTCTACCACTTTGGTTCCTGACATGAGTTCCAGTGCTATATTATGCACTTAGCCTGTGGCCACTGCTTAGTGGTGATGGTGATGGGCTAGGGGGATGTGTTACAGAGAGACTATTCCCAGAAACAGTAGGCAATGCCCTAATTCAGAGGGCCTGAGGAACTGAGAACTCCAAAGTAATCGCTGGCCACCGATGGAAAACACAGGACCGCATTTCAGATCACTGGGAGCCCACTCCATCTAGTGAGAACCTTGTGTGACTCAGTAGCAATTTCTGGATAGTCCACTCACTTCAGAACAACCTTATCTAGTTCACCTGTTCCTTATTAATTTATTCAGTTCATTCCAAATGAATTCATTCATTCATTCATTAATTCATTCAACCATACCAAGAGATAAGCATCCTACTGTTAGGGAGCCTGAATTTTAGTGAGGGGGACAATAAGCAAAACATCAACAGGAAATATGACACAGTAAAAAAAAAAAAAAAGCAGCTGGATAAAGGCCCTAAGGTGGGAATGAGCTTGATGAGTTCATGGGGCCAAAAGAGGCCTATGTGGCTGGAAGATAATAGAAGATGGGCAGGGTGTGAGGGGAGCTTGGGGAGGTAGGCAGGGCCCAGGTTGACATGGGGCTGTGCAAGCCAGGATGAGAAGGCCAGATTTGTTTTGTATATTAAAAATAAAAAACCAACTTTTTATGTGCCTACTAGAAATTTTAAAATTACATATGTGGATTGCATTATATTTCTATTGGACAGCCCTGGTTTAAAGGATGACAACATAAAAATAACCATACATTTGAATCATGCTATGTTCTTTACAAAGAGTTTTCTTTTATAGCTCTTAACGGTTCCTCAGAATCATCTGTGATGCTAAAAGCCATGCCTCCTGCTCTAGCAGCTGCGAGTCCTGGTCTTTGCTCACAGAAATCCTAGTTTGCAGTGATTTGAAAGTTGAAAGCCAGGGTCGGGCAAACCTTGTAGGAAAGTTCCTTGGGGTCAGGGGGCAGTGGCAGCAGCTCAGGTAGCAGGAAAGAGAAGAATATACACCAGATGGCCTTGGAACAATGTCCTCCGCACCCACACTCCTGGGCCTAGAGCCCTGCCAGGTTTTCTGTGGCAAAGATTGAGGTGACCTCCCCAAGATGGCCCTGGATTGGTTTTGTAGGTGTGCTGGGAAGGCATTAGAGGCTTATAAGTTAGGGGATGACCTGATCTTACTTTCTGCATTTTAAGCTCTTCCTTATCCTGAGCCACCATCCTTTATCTATGCATCCTCTAGCCATCAGTTCTAGTACCAGCCCCTGGGGTCATGTGGGATAAGGCTGAGGGGCTGTTCGCATAGCAGACATTTGTGCATCCAGAGACAGCTCTCATGGGACCTCAGACATGACTGGGCTAGATCAGCCCCTCACCTAGACACCCTCTCTGAGCTAGGTCTGGTATTGCCTGTGTCTCTTTTACAGCCCAGGGCCCAGAATACAATGCTAGTGTATGGGTATAGAGACCATCACACCATGTCTCAAGAATGTCTTGGGGCCAGAGCTGAACCAAGCAGAGGAACAGGCTTCCTGGGATGCATGGGATCTGTCAAGGAAAGAACTGAAGCAATGCAGTCGGCAGGCATTTATCCCACATTCAGTCGACACTTTAATCCCTACTGCTGCTCCTTCTCCACAGATGGAGGGGTAGGCAGTAAGCCGATGGACTACTTGGGCCCTTGAGTATTGAGCACCTCTCCTTTCCCCTGTTTACTGAATGCCTACTATGAGCCAAGTTCTGTGTTTGGCCCTAGACAGAAATGATCCAGCTGTATATGGAGTAACCACCCCCTACTCCCCAAAGAGTTTAACTTGTCCCCTTCTGTTGTTGTTTTGTTACACAAGAAATTTTTGTTGTGAAAAAATTATACAAGTAAGGAAAAGAAAACACATTTAAATCAATTCAATTACCAACAGAGAGAAAGCCACTGTAGGCATTTTCAAATGTCTCTCAAAAGACTTTTCTCTCCAAAATGCTTTTCTCAGTCAATATACATTTGAAACATTTTTTCCAAGTCTAGAATCATTTCAATAGCTGCATAATATTTCATTGTTCAGATGAGCATATCAGGTTGTCTCCAATGTTCTGCTAATAATAACGATATTGCAATGAATTTCTCCATAAATTCAGCTTTGTGGCTGAAGGGAGGAGCAGCAGTCCTGGGGTTTATGCATATTTTCTCATGCAGAAAGGGGACCCTCAAAGGTCCAGCACACAGGAGAGTGGACAGATGAGAGGCATCCAGCGAAAGCAAGAGGAAGTTCTGTGTGCACAAGAAGGGGGAGAAAGTTCCCACCACTCTGCACGCATGGCCATTACTGACACCCTGATCCCCGCAGCAGCTCCTTCCCTAGCGATGAAAGGGGCAGGTGGCAAGCTGATGGCCTAGGCGGCTCTTTGGGTATTGGGCAGCTCTTCCTTCCCCTAAGGTTTCTTCCTCAGACTAAGCCCCCTCTGCTGAGCTCCCATACTCCTTGGGTTTTGGGGGAAGCCCAGAGGCTACTTCATCCAGTCCTCTTCCCCCTGGGACAAGGGTTCACTGGAGTTGAGGTGTGGGGATGTGGGGAGATCTCCCTTGGCAGCTTTATAAGAACAAGAGGAAGCTCTCTCAAGGATGGCCCAGGCCTCCACATAAAGATTTTCCTCCAGGATGGGCTCCATAAAACCTTAGGACACCTCCCCATGGTTGCCATGAGTTGGGCCACAGGGTATCCGGTGGCTTCTGCTTCCTATCTCCTGGTGCCAAGCCAGGGCATCTGGCCTGTATCTGTTTGACAGGCCATCCCCAGAAAGCACCTCATTAAAGATAGCGACAACAGCAACAACAACCAGGATCGCTCCCTTCCCACATCCCAGCCCTGGGGCCAGGAGGTGCCGCTGCTGCCAGCAGCTTAACCTCATTCCTCTCGGCAGTGGGCGGTGGGTGCGGAGCCTACCCAGATCTGAGAGCAAGACAGACGCTCAGGACATGGCTGGGCAACCCAGCCAGGGAGGACCTGGCTCTGCCTCCCTCCTGGCATCCAGCGGGTAGGGGCAGCAGGCTCTTAAAAGGGTTAATGATCCTCACCTCATGACTAAGGCTGAGCAGTTCCCTTTGCAGGGCAACACCTGGAGACAATGTGGCCAGCCTGCCTGGCATCAAAGTTTCTCACTGTCCTGCTGCTGGCCAGCTGCGGGTCAGCCCCCTTCCCACCCCTCTCCCACCCACAAAGTGACTGCAACCTATTGGAGGTTAATTACAGACTCCAAGTTCAAATGAGAAAGAAAAAAAAAAAACCCACTAAACTAAAAACACAGCTGGTTTAAGTGGGCATAGATGGCCTAGGCAGCCAGGCATCCTACCCATGGCTTGCAGAAGAGCCATTTCACACTCACAGGACAGGCTCCCAAAGGGAGTGTATGCCCAGCTGGGCTGCTTGGCTTTTCCTCAGCCACCTAGGCCCAGCCCAGTGCCTGGGCTAGGTTTGCCCTCTTTTTACATCTATCCAACAAATACCCACATGCAACAGTCCCTATGACGTACGAGGCACTTACCAGTCACCATGGATTTGGTGCCAAACGAGATATGGCCCTGGCCTCGGGTTGGTCTCTGCCTCCTGTTTAGGGCTCCTACAAAGGCCGATCCTCAAAGAGGACCACCTTCCCTGCACCAGTGAAAACCAGCCTAGACCTGATGGGCTTTCAGCTCAGTAGCCCAGGTGCCTGGCACCTCAGCTGCAAGGTGGAGAAGAGGGGCCAGGCCAGCTGGGATGAGAACTAAAGAGAGGGGGCAGACGCTGCACCAGGAGGGCAGGTAAAGAAGAAGGGGAAGGGAGGAGGAGGAGACAAAACTTGGCAGCACCAAGACCAACAGAAATGATTCCTGCCTTAAAGCTTCACCTGCCCATCCAGAAGCACCCATCCACTGACACCCAACCTGCAGTGTGAGGGCAGGTATGCACAGGCCCAGGCCTGACCACCAGGGACAACACTACTCCCACCCACAGGCCCCTCTGCCAGGAGCCAAGCGTCCTGAGAGAAACACTGGCCTCCTCAGGGCTCTGCAACGCCAGGGAGAGATGCCTTGACCCCAGAGTCATGCAGGTCCACGCCACAGTGCTCCACCCAGCGCAGGACTGGGATACAGGCACATGAGTAGCAGAGAGGGGAGATGAGGGGGTTGTCATCTATGTCTGGGAGAGATGGCACAGGTTCACAGAGCAGGGCAGCAGTTGCTGGGGTAGGCATAGGGATACTCAACACAGACGCCTCAGTCTCCCTGGGTTCTTAGCAGTGCTTGCGGCACAGGCCACAGACACCTAGAGCTGGCACAGATGAGGCACAGAGGAAGCAGAGCAGAACAGGGGAAAGAGAGGCAGCTGAGGACACAGCAATCCAGGTCTTTGTCCCAGTCTCCCAATTTCTCAGCTGTCTGCCCTTAGGTAAGTAGTTTAGCCTCTCTGGGCCTCAGTTGACTTATTTATAAACTAAGCTCTGTCTATTTTAGAGGAATGGAGCAAGAGAAAGCTCTCTATGGAGGGATGGAAGGTCTCTGACCATTATCATCTTTTCAGCTGCTGAGGGCGGAGGTCGGGGACAAAGCAGAGATGACAGTTCTAGAAAACTGTTACCATGTACCCAAACTCTGTTTAATCTCTCTACTGGGGAAAGCTGGGCTCTGGGCCAAAGTCTTGGGCCCTGGCCCAGGAGAACCCTCTGTGGAAAGGGCCTGCTGTAGGTGGACTAGGCCGTCTCTTGCTCGGGGAATTCAGAAAGGGCCAAGAAGGGGATCCCAGAGCCCCATCCTCTTTGGGGTGGGCCTGCACTTCCTGCCTCCTTGGCCTGACTGGAGAAAGTTGTTTCTGAAGCTCTGAGTCTTGGGGAAGTGTAGCAGGGGTTGGGGAAAGGGGGAGGCACGTTGTACATGCAGAAAAGACTGGCTTCTCAAACTGGGATACATGCAAAGCCACAGGATGATCTCAGGGGCTCTTTCTGAGGGTCTGCCAAGCTTATTAATAAGGAAAAGCAGCACCTTTGCATCAGAACAAACAGACATATGGTGGAGAAGAGTGTTAAGTTCATGTGGATTTTTAAGATAAAATAAAAGTATAAGGTTTTGAAGAAATGCTGGGTTTCAGGAGAAAAGTCTTAGCAGGCCTGATGCAGAGCAGGAACAGGCTCACGTGCTCACCATGGATGCAGGGTGCCCAGGCTGCCAGAGGCCCTGTCTACGTCTTCAAATTCAACTGCAAGCAGGAAAGTCCCAGCTTAGGCACGTTGGGAGCTTGGGAAGGCTGAAATGTGGTCCTTGTGGTCCAGGCTAGTGAGGGCAAGGGGGCTGGAAAGAACCCCAAAATGAACACCTTCCTCCCTGGGTATTTAGTCATTAGGTTAAATATAACATGCGGAAAACCAGTTTCTCCATCTTCTCTTCCAAGATTGCTCCTTCTCCTGGATTCCCTTTTTCAGTCACTTCGTTATCTGTGACAACCCTGTGTCTCCCTTAACTTTCCCCAAAGGCTGAGTCAATTTGGCTTCTACCATGCCTCTTATCCTCATAACTCTCCATCATCTGCCAGGCCCTGGCTCAGGCCATACTTCTCCCCAACCCCCAGTACCACGACAAGAACAGTGTACATTTGGCAGTTCCACCTCAATGTGCCTCACGGCCATTCAGAAACCTTCCTTGGCTCTGTGATGTCTGTAGAGAAAGGCCGCCCACCTTCCTTACCTGGCAGCCAGGGCCCTCGGGGGATGTTTGCTGGGTCAGTGAATGGGCCTCCTTCCCAAACTTGCCCCTCTACATTCCCCTACCACTTCCCTTCAGGAATCATATATTCCAGGCAAACCAAATCACTAGTTGCTCCCCAAACATGCCCATGCCTATTCTGCCCTGCCTCCATGCCCTCTGCTCCTGCTTCCCCTAAATGCCATCCCTCACACAGGAAGCCAAGTTGAGAGGGTCAGACATGCAGGCTGTGGGGTCAGACGGATGCCACTGTGCATTCTGGTTCTGCCCAGCACTTGTATAACTAGGCAAGTTACTTAAACTCTCTGAGCCTTCATTTCCTTGTCTGTGAAACAGGGACAATCTCATCCACTTTTAAGATTGTGGAGACAATTAAATGAGGGTAATGTATGTCAAGAAGTTTGCACAGTGCCTGAAACAGAGATAGCTTAATAACCGGCAGCTCTTATTCATCTAAATCCCTCAAGATCTCAGATGCCACCACCTTCACTAATCCACCCAGCTAGAAGCACTCTCTGCCTCACAGACTCCCTGAGCCTTTCACATGCTCTTCTCGCTCTTCACGGGGCTTCTCACCTTGCAGAAAATCAGGTTCTTATCTTTCTAGACTGTGAGGAGCTGGTAGGGGTGTGTGCTGCAGAATCGCCGTTTCCTGGTGTCTGCCACTGGGTAGGTCTTCACTGATCACAGGCCAAGAAAATGAATTAATGATGTAAAGGCTGGACTGTGACTGATGGGTGCCTCAGAGCGGCCCAGATCAAGACTGCTGCGAGCACTCACTGGAGGGTGGGGTCCATCGACAGGTAATCCCAGAGCCTTTTCCCACCCAACACTCCTCCTCAACTCACCCCTCTCCCTCCCCGTCAGCCCAAACAGGCATCTGCCCTAGAATGGCAGAGCAGATGATGAAGTTGGGGCCCTGACTGAAAGACAAATCTTGATCAGCCTACCACTGCCCAACCATTAAGGGGCTCCAGCCTGGGCAGGAAGCTCAATTGGGGCAGCCTCCTTCCATGAGACTGACCCTCTTCAAACAGGAGTGGCCAGTTAGGTCTTCACATACAGGGGTGAAATAACTTGAGAATGTCCTTTTTTTTTTTTTTTTTTTTTTTTTTGAGACGGAGTCTTGCTCTGCCGCCCAGGCTGGAGTGCAGTGGCCGGATCTCAGCTCACTGCAAGCTCCGCCTCCCGGGTTCACGCCATTCTCCTGCCTCAGCCTCCTGAGTAGCTGGGACTACAGGCACCCGCCACCTCACCCGGCTAGTTTTTTGTATTTTTTTTTTCAGTAGAGACGGGGTTACACCGTGTTAGCCAGGATGGTCTCGATCTGCTGACCTTGTGATCCGCCCGTCTCGGCCTCCCAAAGTGCTGGGATTACAGGCTTGAGCCACCGCGCCCGGCCGAGAATGTCCTTATTCATGTGTTCGTTCAAGAATGGATTGAGCACTGAGCACATTTTGACTGCTAAGGGTCAAGGTGATATGGCTTTGGCCCTGGGGGAGATTCTAGCTGAGCAATGTGCTCCTCACCTTGGGGACCAGGGAGCCCTGCGGAGGAAACAAAGCCTATGCTGGGCCTGCAGGATGAGCAACAGTTGGCTAAGAGAGAACATGTGCCAGGCAAAGTGAACGGCAGGTTCACAGGAATAAGGCCGGAAGGAACCACGATGTACTTACGGAACTGAGAGGAATCCATCTGCACCGCAGGCATGAGTGGTGAGACCCAGGCTGCAGTGGCTGGTTGCGGGGAGCAGGCTGCTGCCCTCATTCTTGCCCTATAGGGCCAAGTCCTTTGCCTTGGTGTGTGGACTTCCCTCTCTGGGCCTCAGTTTCTCCATCTTCACAGTGAAGGGAGTGAACTATGAGTTCAGATCCAGACCTCACCTGACTGCACGAGAAGTCACAGCTCCTTTGCCAGGTCCAAACTCCCAGAATCCTCCCAAAGTGTCTGCAGCTGGCAAGCTATCCTGGGGCAAAGCCTGTGGCCTCCTCTACTCACCCATCACCACACGCACATCCTGACGGTTCAGCTGGGGCTACTGCAGGAGCTCCTGACTGTGCCCTCCCTTTTCCCATCCTTTCACAAACCTGGGGTGGCTATGATGTCCAAAGAGCAGCTTGGACTAGGTCACTCTCCTGCTCAGAACCCTTAATTCCCTGCTGATTCAGGTAAGTCCAAACTCACTAGCCTGGCACTCAGAAAATCCATTGTTTGGCAGTATACCTTCTGGGTATTTCCTTCTGCCTTATTTCCCCAAATATCCTGTTTCCCAGCCTCCACACCTGCTTAAGTGACTTCCTCAATCTGGGCACCTAGCCCCTTTGCCAAAGTCCTTCTCATGCTCCAAAGTCTGCCTCAACCCCACCTCCTCCTCCACGAAGCCTCCTCAGATTCCTCTGGTAGAGTTAGTCTCTTCTATCTGTTCTGGGCCATCTCTTGCCAGGGTCAGCCTTGCAATTGGAATTAGGTCTGTTCATGTCTATCTTGTCCTGCCAGGTGAAAGGATCTCAGCCAGCACTGCAGACCCCAAGCCTCATGCCTGACACTGAGGAGCTGGGTGAACACCTATGGAACTGACAGGCCCTCTACAGGGCTCTGCTCCAGGGGGCTGGGCCACCCAGCTCAATCAGTTGTTCTTAAACATGAGCGTGCATCATAATAAATGGTAGGTGGGAGTGGGGCTTGGTAAAATGCACATACTGGCCTCCATCCCCATAGTTACTGATTCAGTAGGTCAGGGGTAGGTCCCAAGAAATTGTACTTCTAGCAAGTCCCCAGTTTGTGCTTTAAATCAAGTTCCCATTAAATGTTCACCTTTTGCACAAGGGGCTCCATGATTCTGATGCTAGATCTAGCTGGACCCTAGACCTCTAGCTGGGTTTCTGGCTAGGCCATTTGACCATAATAAACCACTATCTTCTCAGGAGCTCCTGCCTATTTGTGCAGCCTCAAGGCCTCCGCGCTACCCTCCTGTGTCAGTGTCCATGGTTCCTGTTCACAGCTTACTGCCACAGTCACACTGCAAGCTCCTTGTGAGGGCAGGAACTCAATCCACTTATCTTTGTATCCTCTAAACCCCACCCAAGGAAGTAGATATCTGACCAGTTGATCTGATGGGGAGGGCCTGCTCCAAGTGGACCAACAGAGATCCTCTGCCTCTCCCTGGTTTTTGTTGAGGGGCATGGAAGAACCCAGAGCCCGGTGGACTGTGCATGACTGAGGCAGGGCAGGGGGCAGACTTGAACTTAAGATCCCATCCTGGCACTAATTCATGCTTAATCATGGGACTTTCTCTGCCCCAGTTTTCTCATCTGTAAAGTGAGGATGATAAAATAATACGTATACTTTATAGTATCAGTACTGGCATGTAGTGAGTGCTTAGTAAATGAGAGCTGCCTCCTTGTCTCCCATGAAAGTTGGTAATGGATATGTTTCTACTTCTAAGAAGTCCCTTTTCTTTCCCTGGGAAGTTCCTATTCACCATTCAGGCTCAGCTCCAATGTCATCTCCTCTGTGAAGTCCTCCCTACACCGCCCTAGGAGAACAAATCATTCCTCTCCTCACCAGATGTTGCACATCTATTTCTGGCCTTACCCTCAGCTCTGATCATAGGTAGCTGTATAAGGATTTGTCTCTCTGAGCTTCCTGAAGGCAGGGCCTGTTGTTTATTCACATAATAGAAGCTCAGTTAATGCTTACAGAATTGAATACACAAAGGTGAATGAACATACATGTAGTTTATGTAGTTTATGTAGTTACCATGTGGCCAGAGCCTGGAAGTCTCGATGAGAGGACGGCTAGGCTGGAGGAAGATTGGGAAAATGGGCTGCTACTTGCTTCCCACCAAGTTAAAAGGGTGTGCTACTGGCTCAGAAATGGTGGGAAAATACAATGAGAACATGGTTCCAATGGGGCCCAGGTCTTATGCTTTGGCAATGCTTTGCCAGAGGTTATTTTTTTTTCCTAAGCCCCTCTTCCATATAGTAACAGTCCTTCAGGCCAGCCTGGTGGGCTAGAGAACAGAGGAGGGCTAGTGGAGTAAGTGGGGCTGACCAGGCATGGGTAGCAACTGGGAAACCAACCCCAAGGCCAGGGCTAGGGCCTGCCCAGGCTGGGCCAGCACCTTTTCTTCCATGTATCTTCACTTTGGTACTGCCCTAATGTCAGAGCTTCCCTGACTTGGCCCTGAAGCTCCCAGCACCAAGGAGAAGAAGGCAGCAACAGGCATCACTTTGGGATTCCTGCAAAACTCTGATTCCAAGGGACTTTGCTTCCAAAAAGCTGCTGCTTCTTCCTCCAGCAACATAAGGAGCCCATACAGGCCAGAGGGCCTAGGTCTCCACCTAGGGGAAGGAATCGTCCAGCTCATACTCTTTTAAGGGGGATTATCCCCTCTGTTTGCAACCTAAAGTCGGTAGTCCAATTTTACTTCTATCCCAGACCTACTGGCCATCTGATTCCCCCATCCCAGGTGACTCACTGCCCTACCCCAGCTGTACTGCTGTGCCAATCTGGAAAGACTAGAGCTCTCTGTCCCCTCTTCACCCCTGCCGAATGCCTGGGACCTGGGATGAAGACTGATGAGTCCTGGTCTGTAAACTGCTTTGAGCTCTCAGGATGAAAGACTGTTGGGAAGTACAAAGTCACTCTCTGCTTGTTGTTATTGTTTGTAACGAAACTTGAGGTGCCACGGAGCCAGAGCAGAGCATGAGGCATAGGCTGAGTTCCAGAGTGGCAGGAGGACAGCTCAAGGTGCCTGGCTCAGCAGGGTCAGCCAGGGGCCAAGACCAGAGGGGGAGGCTGCCAGAAGCAACCCCCAGATGTGGCTCCGATACATGCACATGAGCACATCCCACCTCTGACCTGGTCCTGGACAGCCTAAAGAAGGGAGTTTGTTTTAGAAGTCAGGGCAGCATCTTTATCAGAGGCAGGAGATAGCAAAAATGGGAAAGAAAGGCTTTGCAAAGATTTATTTGTGTCCAGGGAATTGAAATGAGATGTGTCCAGAGCTCTCAGCTAGTGATGCTAATCTACCTTCACACTCCAGGACACTCTGTTGAAGACCAAAGCCTGCCCCATGTCTGCCTGTGGGCAGCTTCAGACTCTCAGTTCACAGGGGACCTCCAGCAGAGGAGACTGTTTTTTATGAAATCCTGACCAATTGGGGCACACAGAAAAGGTTGGTAACTTAGAATCCCCTTCCAAAGTCTTTTTTTTTTTTTTTTTTTTGAGATGGAGTCTCACTCTGTTGCCCAGGCCGGAGTGCAGTGGCGTGATCTTGGCGCACTGCAAGCTCCGCCTCCCGGGTTCACGCCATTCTCCTGCCTCAGCCTCCTGAGTAGCTGGGACTACAGGCGCCCGCCACCACGCGGGGCTAGTTTTTTGTATTTTTAGTAGAGATGAGGTTTCACCGTGTTAGCCAGGAAGGTCTCGATCTCCTGACCTCGTGATCCACCCGCCTCGGCCTTCCAAAGTGCTGGGATTACAGGTGTGAGCCACTGCACCCAGCCCAAAGTCATTCTTTAAAACAACACAGCAACTACAGGGATTCTGATTTTCTTTAAGGCCAATTTCCCCCACTCCTCCAATCTCACGGCTCTCCTCTAGGGGTTCTCAGAGATGCTGGGTACGAAGGCTTACCCTCTGCCCTTCTCATGTAGAAGGTGAGGGCTGAGAGTAGACTGCATATCCAGAGACCCACAGAAAGGGAGGACAGTGTCTGAGGTCACACAGAGGCCCAACAGGGATGAACCCCAGGTGCCTTGCTTCCAGCTGTGCCATTCCACTATACCATGAGTGGGCTTATTACCCAACACCCCCAGCACTGCTGCCAAGGCTGGCAAGGCTATGAGCTGGGGAGAAGGGGAAATGGGGGATGGGGGGGACCCAGTCCCTGGTTAGGGATACCAGGCCTCAGCCCCACAAACTCTCAGTGAGTCATGGAGCAGAGCTCACACCTGCAGTTCAGCCCCACCCAGCACTCCTGCACTGAGGCAGGGGAAAAGCCCATTTCCCCACACTGGCCTGGGTTTGTGTGGAGAGAGGTACCTCTTCTTGCTATTTGCTAAGGAGTTGTTGGAGGGTGCTGAGTGTGTGGTCAAGAACCAGGGGGAGCCAATTAATTAGTGTCCCCTTCTCTCTCCCCTCCTTTCTCCCTCCCACTTTCCAGATTCCCACCCCACAGCTAAGCTGAAGGTTTTAGTGAATTACTTGCTCATACTTTCCACGTGCATTTCCCTGGCACTAGTGATTCCCACCAGCTGAAGCCCACCGAGTGCTTGCTACCAGCTCAGCTCCTGCATCCTTGACATTGAGAAGGTGCTCTCACCTAGCTAGCCTTCCAAAATGCCCAAGGTAGAATGTGTATGTAGGGGGAATGGGAGTGGGGTGGGTAATGGAGGTGGCTCACTGAACCAAATCTATAAATTTTCCATCCTAAAAAGAGGCACCCTGCATTCTTTCGGATCTCAGTTTGGGAGTTCATCCCACACTGCAGGAGTCCAGCTTGAGCTGACCCACAGGCTCCTCATAGCAGACCACCAATGTCCTTAGGAAGAGCTATAAGACACAGTTGTCCAGCAGAAATGGGCAAAGAGGTTTTCTCTTAAAAAGAAGAGAACACAGTTCTGGCCTTTAAGTTTCCTTAGCTGCTTCTCTCTACCCTGCTGAAAATAGTGTTTGACGCCTAGGCTCTTCCCAATAGAGACCTCAGAGCCTTGCTACCCCTTCCCCATCATTACACAGAAATTCAGGAGAGGAAAGGGATTTGGCCAAATTCTCAAGCGCAATCGAAGCCTCCCAGCTTCCAGTCAAATGCTCTTTTGAAGGCATTTTTATGTTGCCGATCTGGTGGGCACTCCAGTGAGGGGACAGAGACCCAGCAAGATAAGCACCTTTGTCCTGAGAATGCTACTTTGAAGCCCAGTTTTATCTCTGGAACGTACTTTGTTACTTTAACTTCAGTAAGCCTCTGTTACTCCCTCTGTAAAATGGAGATAGGACCACCTGCTCCCAGGATTGTTATGAGGATTAAATGGAAATGAAGCATTTGAACATGGCTTGCCTGTGACTCGTATGAAACACATAAAATTAGCACAAAATTAACAAAACGCTTGCCTGAAGAAGAGGAAAGAATCGAGAATACAGGATTTCCCCAGTTGGGCCCCAGTGCAAGCCTGGTTCTATGGAGAGGATGTGCATGTCCCGGGCCGCCTCTGAGAAGCCTGAGACCAGTGCACTCCTCGTTGACTCTGCAGCTGCCCAGGGAGGGCACGAAAGTGGGTCGCATATCATGGCTCTGCTCCTCCAGGCGGGGACAAAATCCGAGGGCCCAAGGGAGGCACTCCCGCAGACCAGAGAGGGACAATTGCCCAGTGTCTGGTCCAGTTCCGAGGGAACTATCTGTCACAGAAGCAGCGGCTCCCCTGCTCTCTGGAGTTCGCGAGCGGGGCAGGGCATCCCCTCCGAGTCTCCGGAGTTGGTGAGCGCTGTTGCCCTCGCTCCAATGGCCGAGCAGAACGGAGGGAGGTGTGGCACATGGGTAGGGGCAAGCCCGAGGGCTCCGATCCCTCCGAGGAAGGGAAGCAGTGACAGCTCCCGGAGCGCTCGGCGGCTAGGCCGGGCCCCGCGTCTGCTCAGCCGCCGTCTTTCTGTCGGTACCCGCAGCTCCATCCCCGCTCGCTCAGGGCTGCCCGCCTGCAGGCCGGTACTGGCGTGCAGCGCCTCTTCTTGCCCGCCCCTGCATGGGGACGCGGCCGCCCGGGGAGAGGCGCGCACAACCACCGCCGGGCTCCTGGCACGCAGCCCTTTGCCCACCCGGCCGCGACGACCCGCTCGCACGCAGGCACGCGCGCCCTCGGTGCCTGTCACCGCGGCGCCCGCTCGCGCAGCCCAGACTCACCCGCGCGGCGCTGGGGGCGGGTGAGCGGGCGGCAGGTTTCTCCCCGGGAAACGGGGTTTCTGGGCGCGCGGAGGTGCCCTACCTTTCTCCCCGGGGTCGGGCTCCCGCTCCCGCTTCCTCCCCTCTCGGTGCTTCTTGCCGCGGCCGCGGCCCCTCCTCCTGGACTCCGACATTCTGCACGGGGTCTCAGGCGGTGGGACGGCCTCAGCTCTCGGCTGCCGCGCTGCGCCCCCGCCGCCTGCAGCCTCAGTGCCCGAGCGCGGCGCCTTTCTTATAGGCGGTCACACCCTCCGGGGGAGGGGAGCAGCGAGCCTTAACTCTTCCCCTCCCGCGCCCTCCACCCTCGCACCCCCTCCACCGGCTCGGGCCGCGGGGGCGTGTGGGCGGCCGGTCTGGGCCCTAGGCCCCCTCCCCGGGCCCACCGAGGTAGGCAAGACTGGCGCCTAAACAGGGCGCCACAGACCTCGCCGAAGAGGGGGTTCGAGCTGGGCTGGGGCCTGAGCATGATTGGGGAGGGCGGAGTAGAGATCCCCCAGCGAGGGCCAAGCTAAGGACAGCATGGGGGTGGGGAGACAGCAAGAAAAGGGCCCAGGAAGGGACCAAAATGAAGCCCGCTAGCCAGCCCAGCGGGGTAGCGAGCACCCTTGGCTCTTGCAGTGAGTCTCCACAACCTCGAGGCACCCCCGGCCGTACAGGAGGGTTGCCTGTGCCTCTTATGCTTGCAGGTCTGGCCTCAGCCCCGTGGGATACCGCCATCTGGGGAACACCTTTAACGCAACCACCATTTGTGCCTGGCAGCAGGGGGTCTGTGGCCCAAGAGCCCCTCCCAGCCAGGGCGGGCTGCACTCTGCAGGGAACCTGGGTGCCCCAGGTGGCTTGTAGCCCCCCTCCCACACACTCTGGCTGCAACTCCGACAGCCCAGGCTGCCGGCACCAGCTGGCTCCTCTCTACAAGGCCTGCGGAGGTGAACTCAGACACTGACTCCCCAGCCCCGCCCCCGTCCCACAAACCACTGGGTAGGGGCTGCTGGAGAGGACAGCGTCCTCCCTCCTGCCTGGGTGTGGTGCTGAAAGGGTTACATAGCAAAGGCTCTCCCTCTTCTGGCTCCCAGAAAGCCTGAGCCTGCGGTTTGCCTGCCTAGCTCTGCCTGAGGTGTCCCCTTACAGCCATCCCAACCAAAATCCAAGTCAAAGATCATCTCACCCAGTCCTCTGTCTCCTCCGGAAGGGTCCGAAGGCCTCTCTGGACAGTGTTCTCCTTAGGAGAGCCTGAAGCAGGCTTAGGACTCTGGGTCAAGGCCAGGGACTCGAGCTCCAGGACTGTCTGGGGATGCGGCCAGAACTTGAGGCCAAACTTGTGGGGTGGGAGCACAGAAAGGGGGAAGCTGGAGGTGATGGCCACGCAAAGGGCTGATCTTTGGTGCTCTTGGGGTGCAAGTCTGTCTCATCAGGGGCCAGCTCTGGGGGGGAGGGGTAAGTGTAAGAGACAACCCTTGTACCCCACCCCAACTGAGGGAGAGCAAGCACCCACCCTACTTCACACAGTATCACTCTCTGTGAGGTGGGCAGCAAGGGGCCCTGGGTGGAGCCAGAGCCAGGGGCCAGGTCTCACTTCTGCTTCAACCCCTGCTCTTCAGTTTCCAAAAGGGCATTCATATCCATCCTTCTCAGCCACTGGGCTACTGCCTCGGTTCATTCCTTCTTCCTATCCCATAGACAATGTTCTCCTTGCTTGAAGTCTTGCCTCTCAGTCCTGACCTCTCCAAGGCCATTAGAGTGAGCTTTCTTTCTTTCTTTCTTTCTTTCTTTCTTTCTTTCTTTCTTTCTTTCTTTCTCTCTCTCTCTTTCTTTCTTCTCAGAGTGCAGTGACGCCATCTCGACTCACTGCAACCTCCGCCTCCTAGGTTCAAGCGATTCTCCTGCCTCAGCCTCCTGAGTAGCTGGGATTACAGGCCTGCACCACCATGCCCGGCTACTTTTTGTATTTTTAGTAGAGACGGGAAATGTTGGTCAGGCTGGTCTCGAACTCCTGACCTCCTGATCCAGCTGCCTCAGCCTCCCAAAGTGTTGGGATTACAGGTGTGAGCCACCACGCCTGGCACAGAGTGAGCTTTCTGAAACACAAACTAGATCACTTCGCTCATTGTAACCCATGGGTTAAACCTAAACTCATGGGTGTCCAAAGTCCTATTCTACCTGGCCCTAGCTCACAGTCTTCTAGCCCCCAAAACCTATACCTTAGCCACTTCACCTACAAGTCACACACACTTACTCTGTCTCCTCTCGTACCTTTGCACATACTATACTAATCTCTCTGCCCAGGATCTCTCTCCCTTTTTGGCCTAGCTGACCTCTGTTTTTATTCGTTTGGCAAATAGGTAGTCAGGCTTACTGTGTTTCAGGCACAGTGCTAGGTGCTGGAGATATGGCAGTGAGCAAGACAGACAGGGGCCCTCCTCACATAAAGGCTGGTGGGGATGGACAAATAGCTAATTACACAAATGATGGATTGTTTAAAATTTGTGTGAAATATTAAGGAGACATGCATTCAACAAACCTTTATATAATGTTGACATACAGCTTGATAGAGGAAACAAACTGTAGTGAAGGCTTTCCCCAGGAAACACTTAAACTGGGATTTGAAGTATGAGTAGGAGTTGGCCAGACTAAAGAGGTACTGAGGGAAGAGTATTCCTGGCAGAAGTATCAGCACATCCAATGTCCCTGAAGCAAGAAGGAGCTTTTGTACCTTTGAAAAAGAGTGTGCTGAGGGGTGTGTGTGTGCATGTGTGTGCACGTGCACGTGTGTGTGCACGCACATGTGAGTATGGGATTGTGTATATGAGTGTGAGTGTGCACATGGGTGTGTATGTGCATGAGGTGTGTGTACATATGAGTGTATGCTTGTGTCTAAGGTGTGTGTGTGTACACATGGGGTTTGTGGGGAGTCTGTAGGGATGGTATAAATGTTGTAAAAGGAGCCTGGAGAGGAGGCAGGCAGTGGTTAGATCAAGCGGGACAGTTGTAGGTCCAATGAAGACATTGGAGTTTAATCTTAAGAGCAATGGTCTGCTATTGAAAGCTCTTTAGCACGTACGTGAGGGGTGGGAGAGGGCAATGATGAGATACTCTTCTTCCTGAATTCTTTTGATGTATCCCTATAAGAACACTTGACTATGTTGTTTTTTGTTTCCACGTCTGTCTCTTCCACTACAGTAACAGCTCCTTTAGGATTGTGACTCCAGTATCTGGTACAAGGTAGGTAGTAGGTACCTTCTTGTGGGATAGATAAGTGACCCTCCTTTCACTGGTAAAGAATGACCAAGAGTACCAGCAAGAAAAAATGGCTCAAAGTGGGAGATTGCAGCCAGCTGAAGACAATTCTCCTGGGGGTGGCTCTCCCAGCAGTCCAGAGCAGCTCATGGCTTGGTATCAAATGAATGATACGAGTCAGAAATGGCATGGAAATTCAAAGAGGGCACAAGCACTCTCCCTGGGCTGGGGTATCCAGATCTAGTGCTGAGGGAGGTCGGGCTTGAAGAAGAACTTGGAGGATGGGTAGGATTTTGATGGGGGGTGGCAGGTGAGAGATTCCACATGAGTGGGATATGACGAAGATCTAGGGGAGCATTCCCTGGGCACCTGCCCAGGAGACAATGAGCAGATCAGGTTTCTGTTAGGAAACTATGGGAGCTGCAAATACATACAGAAAACACTTACAGAACACGTACTATCTGCCTCAGCCTAGTGCTAAGCACTTCACACATTTTGTCTCTTGTCATCCTCACAACAATCCTGTGAGGGAGGTCAACTCTTATTCCCATTTTACAGATGAGGGAACAAAGACTAGGAGTAATGAGACTTCTCATTCACAGTCATGTACCCAGGAAGCTGCAAAGCAAGGACTCCAGCCTTCACCATTTTTCACTAGGACCCATACTCTTTACTCTGAGACTAGACTGCTTGTGAGCAGGTCAGAGATACACTTGGACTGCCAGCTGAGGCTTTTGGGCCTTATTTAGTAAATGATGGGAAGTTAAGGATGGTTTTTTGAGGAAGGGAGTGACTTGTGTATTAGAAAAATTAATCTGATTGGAATGTGCAGGATGGATGGGAAGGAGAAGATAGTGGAGACAAGGGAATCAGCAAAACAGGTCAACCATCAAATATTTCCTGAGAGCCCTTTATGTGTCAGACTCTGAACATTTTGAGGGTCAGGTAAGGAGTACCTGAATCAGCAGTGAAGGCAATGAAAATGGTAGTAGGAAGGGTCACTAATATGATAGTATTAACTCACTTAATTCTTCACAACACCACTATGGAGGAGGTCTACTATTATCCCCATTTTGCAGTTGAAGAAACTGAAGCACAGAGAGGTGAGGTAATTTTTGTCTAAGTCAATACCTAGTAAGTGGCAGAGCAAGGTTAGGAACCCATGCAGTTGGGTACCCAGAGCTCACACTCTCAAGCACCTGTGGTGTTGCTCAAGAAGACAGAACATGAAAGACAGCAGAGAAAGCCCTCACCCCTCAAGCTTAACCACTGGCCTCAGGACCTGCACAGTCCCCACAGCCCTGTGACTGATGCTCAGCGCCTGGGTCATGGGCAGGTGGAGAGAGTCACGAGGCACCCTGGGGCATGACAGCTGGGCTCCCACTTCCCCAGCCTCCCAGTTCCCACAGCAAAGGCTTCTCAGGAGAGGGAGGACAGCCAGGCATTTGGAGCACCTCTAGCCTGGACCAGGGCTCTTGCCAGGAACTTGAAAATGACCCTGTGAGCCAGGCCTGTTGCCATGGGAACTCTTTCCTCTTACCACAGGTTGTGCAATGCCCTGTACAACCTCATGCAGCATGAGCAGGGCCTGGGGATGGGCCCAGAGACCACATTACCCAGAAAAGACCCACCCTAGTTTCACAATGGGACACTAATAGTAACATAACAAGTTAATTCAATTCCTTTAAGAAGAAAAAACACAATGTTTAACTGGTTTACAAACTTTTTTTTCCTTTTTAAGATTTTCCCTTCCACTTTGAGGCTGTGCCATGGCAAACTTTGAAGTTTAGGAAAGTTTAGACTTGTTTGAGTCATGTGCAAAATGCCTTTGAGTGAAAGGGGAAAAAACTCCACACTACCTCTTCCCCTACCTGAGACTTTGGGACTCTGAGTCTTACCTATAAAATTCTCCTGCAAAGGGGTCTTGGGAACCATGCTGAAGTTTTCCCATTCCCCTTGGACTCACTATTTCATGGGAATTATTGGGGGAGAGCTTCAGTGGCCTTAGATTAGGGAGAGCCTTAAGCAGTTCCTTGAACCCACTCTCTCCATCCCAGGTGAACACATCCCTGAGCCACCCCCGAGCCCGTGGTACGTTTGCCCACGAGTTAAAAGTCCTTGGAGAAAATGAGGCTACTGTTACCCTTAGCTATTCTCATTTTAGTGCCTGAAAGTCATGAGGCACACTCCTCACTCAGTGAGGCTGCCAGAGGAGGAAATAGATGAAAATGCCACTCCCTGCAGGACCAGAGAAATTCCCAGTCATCCAGAAGGATTATGCAAAGCCTGGAAGCCCATTTCTCACATGACTCTAGGATGCAGTGGGGACCTGGCTGCAGCCAGTCAGATCCTGAGGAGTACATGGGGGCCAGACCCAGCTGCCTAGGCCTAGATAGCCCCCTACCACATCAGAGCTGAGGGATAGGGCCTCTTGCCAAATCTGCATCATGGCCTGTAGCTTCAGCATCCCTGTAAGCCACAACAGGTTTCTTCTCTTAAAAAAGTTCATTCGTGCCTCTGCCTCCCTCAGTCAGTGCAGAGAACTAGGTGGCCAGAAAGAAGGGGGCTGTATGGACTGGATAAAAAGGGCAAGCTTGGATACTAGAACACTTGGGTTTGGGTCCCGTTTTGCTCCTGAAATTAGGTTAATCTGAAAAAGTCATTTTCCACACCAGGCACTCAGGCTGTGAAACAGGGAGATATGCTTCCAGATTCCCCTGCCAGCCAATCCAGAAAGCCTGTCTACCAAGAATCTGGATGGCTGAAGGAGTAAGGGTTACAGATCGCTGCAGAAAAGCTTTTGATTGCCAGGTGAGAATGCTTCTGGAGACACACATGAACCCTGGCTGTTCCCCTCAGAGTTGTGCCTGCCTGCTCAACACAGGCACACACACATTCCTCGGCAAGTGAATGAACTTCACTGATCCCTGGAACAGCTGAGAAATTGATATCCATCTACCCAGACTCCAAACCCAGTCCTCCACAGACTGTGATGTTCTGAGCAAGACTTAGTTTCCCCTTCAAAAGAAAAACAAACAAACAATGGGTCCACAGGCCTTTCTCACAGGGATTTCAGAGTGGATGAGGAAATTCATCTCTCATCTCCCTGAAATTAGGACACTTGAAAAGTGCCCAGTCTTAGGCAGTTCCTTATGTCCAGAGGTCTGTGCCAATAGTGATTAGCTGCACCACCCTGCCATGCCCTTTTGACCCTGTCCCCTCTTTTGCTCCTATGGGACACAAGGTCAGATTTTGCAGTGCCTGAGCTGGGACTCTGGTTGTAGGAGCTGCCATGGTGGGCACCTCTGTCCCCACTCCCACATTAGGAGGCTCTTCTTGCTTCAACCCACCCAATCCCAAACCCAGAAGAGAATTCATGCTCCCTGCTTCATTTTCAGACCCTCTTTGGAGAGAGCAGAAGGTGGAAGGGAAGAGGCAGGGCCATCCCAGGAGAAGCCTCAGGAGCAAACTGGGAGGGACCAGAAGAGAAAAGAAAGCATTGGCCGAAGAGAAGGTGGGGAGCCTCCCCTGGCTCCAGGGGCCGGGAGAAGAAAGCCAGGCAGCAATGGGAGAGCAAACGAGGGGAGAGGTGAAGCAACAGGCAGGCCTGGACAGGGCTGGGAGCAGGATGGGGAGAGGAAGTGAGAAGCTGGAGCAGCCCCAACAATGGGGTGGGGGGACAGCATGTGAACAAGAGGACAAAGGAGGACAGCAGAGCAGGCTCTAATTCCAGTGTCCCAGGTGCCTGTTGTGTGCCCTTGGGTAAGTACTTTTCTCTCTCTGGCCTGCCTCCCCATCTAGAAAATGTGAGGTTGGACTAGATGATGTTGAGAGATCCTCCTACTTGAGGAACCTAAGGTTCTAAACCTCCCAGCGAGAGGGGAAGGACTGGGAGTAGAGGAGCAGATGACCCCCAGCCCCATGAGGAAGAAGAGATGTTACTGTGTCCACCGGCTCTTCTCCCAGCCCCATGATCTTTCTCAGCCCCACCTTCTGGGGCTTCTTGTCCTGGATGAAGCCCATGGTTGTTGTCTGCAAGCCCCTCTGTTAGGCTGGGGGAGGCAGTCAGGAGCTGGCAGAAAGCCTGTGGCATGGTACCAGGCCCTGCTGCAGGTGAGTAAGCTGCCTGAATTCCTGCTACCAGCCTCTTCCAGGGCATGCCTTGGGGTAAATTGCTCCACCTGCAGGGAGACACTTGGGAGACTCCTGCACTTTATCTTGGGTGACCCAGAGCCACAGTTCCCACTGAGGTGAGAGGTGGGAGCCTGTCTACCTTCCCTAGGATGGGGGGTGATTCAACCCTTCTGCCTGCCTCGCTCATCAAGCTAACTGCATAATTACACAGCAATAATAACAACTGGCACTTACACACCAAGGCCTATGTAAGTACCTAATTTATTTATATAATGACATAATGACTTGTTTGCTGGCCTGGGGGCTCTGGGGACCATGAGCAAGGCCTTAGCTACTATCTACACCACCCTGGGGCAAAGTGACTGCATGGATCAGCACCCAAGGGAGCTGTGGTTCCCAGAAACAGTTGTGCCCCACGCTGGCTCCCATCCTAGCCTAGCAGAGGTAATGAGTGGCCCAGACTTTTGGATGGTATTTGCTCACTTCTCACTATCCATTCTGGGTGGTCAGGCTGCAGGCGTCAGCATCCATTCTCATTCCCTTGAGGACTGAGGGGGATCCTCTAGAAGGATGCAATCTCTTTCCAGGCAGAGAGACAATTCAACCCAGGCTGGCAAATTTGGAGAGCCTCCTGGGTCACCGCCCAAGGAAACAAGAAGCCTTGCCCAATATAGGCATTTATGAGCCCAGAGGCAAAAAATTCTCTTCTCTCTCTCAGCCCTGCCCAGCCTAGCCCAACCCAACCCAGCCCAGCCCTGCCTACCCCAGGCTTGGCTGCTCCTGGGACAACAGCCCAACTTCCCTGGCCTGGTCTGGGTACTGGTTCCCAAGTCAGACTTAGTTCTCCTGGGAATTTCCTCAATGGACGATGTCACAGACACTAACTTCACAGTGGTTATGGCAGGTCTCAGGGACCCTGGAGACCCAGCTCTGGCCCTGCCCTCCTCCTTCCTACTGCCTGCCCCAAATCACCACATTCTTTCTCTTCAGAGCACCCATTTATAGCTTATGAAAGTTCCAGCACTAACCACAAAGCAAGAACCACTAGACCTTCTAGACTGCTGGCTCTTAGGGTACCCTGGAACTGCAAATATCATAATTTACCCAGGAGAAGGATATGCAAATTCCAAGCAGATATGATATGGAGATAGGGTCAGGAAACCTGAATTATCCTTTTAGCTCAATCGGTTTTCTTCTGGTGGTTCCTGGGGAAGTCATATTTTCCCTTTGGGCCTCAATGTGTACTTACCTGTGAACCAAGGGAAAACCGAAACGCTTTCCAGGGGCCTTTCTAGCAGTAAATCTCCAACGAGGAGCCCTGAGTCTCCACATATGTTTCCAGCTCTAGGACCTTTGTTCCTTGCCATCGGCTGCTGCTCTACAGCTGGCCCTCTGCCAGCCTCCCTCCCACCTTTGAAGGTCAACTACTGGTTCTCTGGAAACCTCTACCCTTCCAAGCCCAGTCTGTGGAGGTATGTGGGGCTGCTCCTGGGAACTGACGTGCACACACAGGACCTTGGGAGCTCTGAGCACCTGCGCCTGGTTATTGGATGCTTCAGAGTTCCTTGCAGGCTTCTTAGGGCTGCAGGCAACAGCATTTAATCAGCACCCCCCTCATCATGCAACATGTTGACTTTAATGGTCTTGTGAATCTGCACTCACCCCTATGTCTGTTTCCTATACCCTGCCCCAGTCACTGAGGCTTCTGATGAGTCTGGTGGTCTCTCCATCGACTCTAAAGCAGTGGGTGCTAAAACTTATAGTCACTGAGGTGCCCACCACAATCCTTCGTCTAATTGCTTGCATTGTTTTTGGTTTCTGACTGATGTCCAGTGGAGTACTTCCTTTACATGATTTTATCCACAATCTTCCCCCAAATTGTTATGTAGCTTCAACACTACTAACCCATTCTCTAGGCCCAGGGGCTCCCCCGGCAGCCAGAGGATTCATAGCTCAATGGCCTGAGGTGTCCCTATGAGAGCCTTTGTGTCCTCTCCCTTGCCTTACCCTCCCCTGCTCCTTGAGCTACCAGGCTCAGTGCCAGACAATGCTTACTCCACACCTGCTTAATGACAGGCACAGTGCTGGCCATTGCAGTATACAAAGACCCTGTCCTCAAGGAGCTTACAATCTAAAGGGAGGACACTTACACAGATGGACAGAAATCACAGCTTAAGACAGCAGCAGCAACTTATGTTCCAACTTATCCTGGAACTTCCTTGGAGGGATAGTTAAATGTAACCTGAGGTCAGGTGCAGTGGCTCAAGGCCGTAATCCCAGTACTTTGGGAGGCTGAGGAAGGTGGATCACTTGAGCCCAGGAGTTTGAGATCAGCCTAGGCAGCATGGTGAAACTCTGTCTCTACAAAAAACACAAAAATCAGCTGGGCATGGTGGCACACACCTGTAGTCCCAGCTACACGGGAGGCTAAGAGGTGGGAGGATTGCTTGAGCCCAGGAGGTTGAGGCTGCTGTGAACAACCAAGATTGCTACCACTGCACTCCAGCTTGGGTGACAGGCCCTGTCTCAGAAAAAAAAAATAATAAAAGTGACCTGGGGTGGTCTGTCATGGTGGATGTCCTGTAAAAGGAAGGGGAAGATTCCAATTAGTAGAAAGGTCTGGAGGTGGGATGCGAGCAAGCTAGGAGTGGAAGTATGGTGGTCAGAGGGAGGTACAGTAACTTATAAAGGAAACAGTGGTGCTCCAAACCCTACACCTGTGCCCTCAGGCCTTTCTCTGTCCCTACCACCTCAAGAATAAGGACTGCACACATCTGGAGTGGCCTTAAGGCCACTCCAGGCACGGAACTCAGCCTCATTCAGAGCTACCTTCCTCTCACTGCTTTCCAGGGTTCCCAGTACGTGTGTATACACACATGCACACCCACCGCCAAGCAACAGCTTCATGAGCTCCTCTGCCAAATTCCCCAGGACACTCCCACTCCATTCTCAACCTCTCTCATTCACTCATGCCTGTATACATACCTCACAGCCTCATCCCTCCTATCATATACCACCTGCCCATTACATAACTCTGTTTGGGATTATTTTTGCCCAGAGGTATGAGCTGCATTTCTGCATATTTAAGCTGTCTTTGATTCATTCCTGCCCGTTTCTTAGTTCTGTTTGCCCAGGTGCCCGCCCCACCCACTAGCTCGAAGGCCCCTGAGAACATGCCCATGTTGGGCTCAGCTTGCCCTACAGCTCCCAGTTCCTCCACTCCAGGTCTAAAGAAGCGGACACACAGCAGCACTGGCTTCACTTAGGTGGGGCCATTGTAGGCCCCCCGGCTGGTTACAGGGGCCACCACAACCTTGTATCTTCCATTGCTCTCTATTCTTCCCTCCCAGTGAGCCTTGGCCTTGTCACCTGGTCTTTCCCATCCTCAAAGTTGCGATCCCTGCACTCCTATACATGGCCCCAGGGTGTGGCTCCAGTAATTCAAGGGGGAAAGGGCAGTGGGAGAAAAGACCAAATTATAATTAATGGTTTGTCTCCCATTAAGCTTCTTTCTTTTCTTTCTTTTTTTTTTTTTTTGAGACGGAGTCTCGCTCTGCTGCCCAGGCTGGAGTGCAGTGGCTGGATCTCAGCTCACTGCAAGCTCCGCCTCCCGGGTTCAGGCCATTCTCCTGCCTCAGCCTCCGGAGTAGCTGGGACTACAGGCGCCCGCCACCTCGCCCGGCTAGTTTTTTGTATTTTTTAGTAAAGACGGGGTTTCACAGTGTTAGCCAGGATGGTCTCGATCTCCTGACCTCGTGATCCGCCCGTCTCGGCCTCCCAAAGTGCTGGGATTACAGGCTTGAGCCACCGCGCCCGGCCAAGCTTCTTTCAAATAAACTGGCTTAATGTAATTATGGAAATGGTTGCAAGGGGGCTCTTGTTGTGTTGTAAAATAATTATCTGACAATGATCATTTTATTTTTAAGAGCTTATTACCAAATAGGCTGTAAATGGCTTCTCCTACTGAGATGGGGTGATTTCGTGGACAGAGGACAGAGGACAATGGGATTGGGAGAGCATTTCTGCTTGGGGTCACCAGCTGAAATGAGGATTCAATTCAGCAGTTTCCAGCCTCTGTAAGGAGGTGGCACCAGCTAAGCTGCCGAGACTTGACAGGCTGGGTGGTGGCCAGGGCCCCCCCAGGTCCTGCTTATATTCCACTGGTGCCTGATGCAGGCCCCTGATCTCTGGATCACCAGGGAGGACGCTGAATTCCTCAGAGGAGATTGCTACCAGGATTTTATTCCTGGTACTGCACTCTGACCGGGTGTCAGGCTGCACTGCCTGATCTACAGGTGTTTTCTCTGCATATTGTCTGTATATTCAGACAACTCTAAATATTGTCATTCAATTTACAAGTAGCAGAATTGCATAGCTTAAAAGATTATGAAAGGCTGTGTGGTAAATTCTAGATGAGCAGCTAGTAAAAATGAAAGGAAGGATCATGGTGACACTTGTATCGCAGAAGATGAGCTGAGAATACAGGAGATGCTTTCCTGGAATATGGGACAGCCTGGCAAAGGCACTGACTGGGAATCCACAAAGCAGGTTCAGAGAGTGATGAATACTACCTTTTAACTGACATGTAGGAAGTCATGGAGATAAGGCTAAATAAAAAGACTGGGTGGGAACCAGGCTGCCCAGAGCACCTGGAGCTCATGCTAAGGGAATGAAAGGATATTGAAGGGTTCTGAGCAGGAAGGTGACCCAATCCAAACTATACTCTTGGAGGCTCATCTGGCAGCAACATGCAGGGCAGAATGGAGCAGAATCTGGAGGCAGCAAGACTGACCAGCAAAATGTTTAATAATGGGCTGTAGCCTGCAGCCTCCGTGGGGTGCTTGCTACAAACGCAAGTACTGATCCCACGAAAAACATTCTGAATTACAGTCTCTGGGGTGCAGCCAAGACTTGGTATTTGTAACTATTGTGAGGTAGACGGTGTATGAAGCACACTTCGAGAAAACTGGTCCTAGAGAATCCAGTCGTCAATGCTCAACTTGGCATTTAAAGCTTTCTGTAAAATATCCCCATCATCAATTTTCCCCTTATAACTGCATTTTTAAGGTTAATTGGGAAATAATTTACATGCCATGCAAATGACCCATTTTAAGTATATAATTCACTTTTGTGGTCTATTTACAGAACTGTGCAACCATCACTGCAGTAAGTTTTAGAACCTTTTCATCATCCCCCAAAGAAACCTCATACTCTTTAGCACCCCCTCCCCCTGCCATCCCCTTTATCCCCTGGCGACCACTGATTGACTTTCTGTCACTATAGATTTGCCTGTTCTGGATACTTCATATAAATGGAATCATACAATGTGTGGCCTTTCTTGACTGCCTTCTTTCATTAGGTATAATGTTTTCCAGGTTCATCCATATTGTAGCATGGATCAGTATTCATACCTTGTTTGTGGCCGAATAATATTCCATTATATGTATATATACCAGATATTATTTATATGTTCATCAATTGATGGACATTTGGATTGTTTCTACTTTTTGGCTATTACAAATAATACTTAACTGAACATTTGTGTATAAGTTTTTGTGTGGACATATGCGCTTTCATTTATCATGGGCATATGTATTACCTGAAATCCCACTTGGAAGTAAGATTGCTCAGTCGTATCATAACTCTATGTTTAATCATTTGAGGAATTGCCAGACTCTTTTCCAAAGCAGCTGCACCATTTTGCATTCCCACCAGCAGTGTATGAGGGTTTCAATTTCTCCACATTCTCATCAATACCTGTTATTATCTGACTTTTTGATTCTAGCTATGCCAGTGGATGTGAAATGGTATCTTGTGATTTTTTTAAAGCAGATTTATTGAGGTATAATTCACATACCATACAGTTCACTCATTTAAAGTGTACAATTCAATGGTTTTTGGAAAGTACATTATTTTGTTGTCATTTTGTTTCATTTTTTGTTTCTTTGGGACAAGGTCTCACTCTGTCACCCAGGCTGGAGCACAGTGGTGCGATGACGGTTCACTGCAGCCTCGACCTCCCAGGCGCAAACGATCCTTCCACCTCAGCCTCTTGAGTAGCTGGGACTACAGGCAAGCACTGCCATGTTCGGCTAATTTGCGTATTTTTTTGTAGAGACAGGGTTTTGCCACATTGCTTAGGCTGGTCTAGAACTCCTGGGCTGTAGACTTAGCCTCCCAAAGTGCTGGGATTACAGGTGTGAGCCACTGTCCCCAGTCTTATTATGGTTTTGATCTGTATTTCCCTGATAATTAATGATGTTGAGCATCTTTTTTTGTACATATTGTCCATCTGTATGTCTTCTTTGGAGAAATGTTTATTCAGATCCTTGACTCACTTTTCCCCAGTTTTACTGAGGTATAATTGACAAATAAATTGTATATGTTCATTTTAGTTGGGTCATTTATCTTTTATAATTGAATTGTAAGAGCTCTTTATACATCATTGATACAACTCTCTTATCTGATAAAATTTTTGCAAATTTTTTCTCCCAATCTGTGGGTTGTCTTTTCACTTTCTTGATGGTATCCTTTGAAGTGCAACATTTTATAAAATTTTGATGAATTCTACTTTAACTATTTTGTTGTGGTTGCTCATGTTTATGGTGTCATATCTTAGAAACTATTATCTAATTGAATGTCACAAAGATTTATGCCTATTTTTTCTTCTAAGAGTTTTTTATTTTAAGTTCTTACTGTTAAGTCTTTGACCCATGTTGGGTTAATTTTTGTATATGGTATGAGATATTCTTTTGCATGTGGATATTCAGTTGTCCCAGCACAATTGTGAAAGAGACTACAATTGCATTTTTAAAATAAATTCCTCCTAGTAATTCTTATGTGGATTGCAGTCTGGGAACCACTGAGTTAGAGGATACAACTAGGCTAGGATAGAACTAGTCTAGGCAATGGGTGACAGAGTTTAAACTCTGGTGGTCATATCAAGAATTGGGATAAAAGGATGGATAAGAAGTATAGGGATAAAGGAAATGGTAACTTAAGGTGATGGGGTGAATGTGTGGCTAAAGATGAGAGTAGCTTTTAGCTTTTTTAGCTAAAAAAAACCAAAGATGATAATACAATTATTACACCTCTTCTCTGTGTACCCTTTTACAGCTTAAAACATGCTTCTAGATAGCTTGTCTCAATCAATGCTCTTTAGTGAGATAGAGAGCGCATTACTATCTTCACATAACAAATGAGGAAACTGAGGGTCCAAGATGTGGTTAGTAAGCAGCCCAGACAAGCCCCAAGGTTCTTAACATCAGTCACTAGAACACTGATAGAAGTTTGGAAAACATGGGAAAGAGCCTCTTGAGCTATTTAGACAGGTCGGATTTGGATTGCTAGCAGGAAATGACTAGCAGCCATCTGGAAATGTAGGCCTAGAGTTGGCTCAAGAGGTCAGGGTTGAAGATGGGGTTTGAGGAGTCACTGTTGAGGGGTATCAATTTAGTCATTATGGCAAGCAAGACTGCTAGAGAGAAAGTGTAGACAGAGGAAGGCAGAAGCAGAGAGATTCATGGGGAGATACTCACATGTAGAAGCCAGGAAGAAATCACTGGTGGAGAGGCCAGGAGGGAGCAAAACAGTGGATGGGGAAAAGTAAGAGGAGAATTTTCTTGGAAGGATAGGGTGGGTCAACAAGTAGCAAACACTGAATAAAGAAGTAAAAAAAGTTTTGCTTAAATCTAGCCATGCCTGGCTGCAGAAGTGAGTACAATATGCTTCTGAAATGATTACCCTCCCAAAGGCAGAGAAGCCAGGCCAGGTTTCTGCAATTTCAGTACAGATTAAGCAGGCAACGCTGGGAGTTCTGAGCTTCCACTCAAAGTCAGGGAAATGGCAAGTATGGGATCACTAACCCACTCCACCCCACAACCCCTGGGGCCCCATACAGGCTTGTATCACTAGAAGCAAGAAGCACTTGCCAGGAAACTGGTCCTTATGTTTAGCTTGTATGCATCAGCTGCTTGAGAAAATGATCTTTAAGGTTTCCTGAATCCTTGTAGCTAAATGATACTCTGGAGAGAGGAGGTGACAAGATGAGAGAAGTGATGTTTGACTGATCAAGCATTTGGAGAAAGTTACTGGATCCTCTCTGGTTACATATCTTAGCCCTCATGAGATTCGTTTTTATCAGGGTAGAGGTGGGTGTTAAGTTACATGGCTAAATTCCTGGCATTATGATAGTTTGAATCAATTGAACAGGGTTCTCTGAGCATCTAGTACACGCAAGCTAAAGATGGTGGAGGATACAGCAATGTTGAAGACAGTCTCTGTCTTGAGGAGCTCACAATTGCCAGACTAATGACAAGAGATGTGGTTTCTTGTATATACTTGGCACGCAAATACTTGGGAAAACAAAATTGAATTACAATATTAATACAGGACTCTAAAAGAGAAGCAATGAATGTACACCATGCAATACTAAGTAACCACTTCAATGACAAATATGTTGGCTATGTCAATGCACAAAGATTGTAAATAAAACACAGCAATTGGATTAGGCAGAGATCACACCAGAAACAGCTATGCAAGGCTCGCAACCAAAATCCAAAAGACTGTAGAGGGCAGTTAAGAGTTGACCTGTTTGGCATCCCATAAGTTTTGTTCCTGTAAACTTGCTTAGGTTCATAACAGAAATGAATGGTCCAGAAAATAAGTGCAATAGAAATGTGGAGGATGGAATGGTCATGGAGGAATGAGACCACAGGGAACATCTCAAACAGGGAGAACAGCATGTGCAAGTGTTCAGAGGTAAAGATGTATAGATTATATCAAGACATAGTGAGCAAACCAGCTTAGTTTGGAAATTAGATTTAGATCCTGATGTGAAGGCATATAGGCCAATCTAAACTATCTGGATTCAATTTTATAGGTTGAGGAGAGTTTCTGAGGGTTTTGGAGAGCAGTTCTCATTAATCTTCACAACTGTGAGAAATAAATGAGTTAAAAGTAAAAGTAAAGTTCTTAGAACAGAGGTAAGTGTTTGTTTATTATTACTTTCACCTTTGCGGTTTGTCACCCAAATAAGCCATTAGTTTCTTGAGAGTAGGGACTACATCTTCCAGAGAAGAAAGGAAGTAGTGGGAATCAGGTAACCCAGACACACAGGATCAGAGAAGCCTTCCCAGTATAAGCCAGAGAAGGCTTCCCAGTATAAATAATAAACCTTGTTTATTATTACTTTCACCTTTGTGGGTTGTCTCCCAAATAAGCCATTAGTTTCTTCAGAATAGGGATTACATCTTCCAGAGAAGAAAGGAAGTAGGGGGGATCAGGTAGCCCAGACTCATAGAGTCAGAGAAGGCTTCCCAGTATAAACCATGCTTCTCTGAGACCTCAAAGATTAATCAGGTTTAAAGAAGGGGCATCTGGAGTGGAGACTGAGGATAGGGAAGACAGAATGCTCCAGACAAAACAAAACAAAACAAAACAAATCACAGCATATAGGAAAGCCCAAAGTGGAGAAAAAGTGTGGGAACTAACAAAAGCTTAACTACCATCTTCTGAGGAGGTATCTGTTTCAAAATCAAACGACAAAGTGATTACAGCAAGGCTGTAGGATACAAGGTTAATAATACAAAAGTCAATCGCTTTCCTATATATTAGCAATAAGTGAGTGAAATTTGAAATGTAAAACACATTATCATTTACATTAGCACCATCTAAAATGAAATATTTCAGTATAAATCTAAAAGATATACAAGATCTATATTAGGAAAACTATAAAACTCTGATAAACAAAATCAAAGAACTAAATAAAAGGAGAGATATTCCATGTTCATAGATGCGAAGACTCAATGTTGTCAAGATGTCAGTTCTTCCCAACGTGATCTATAGATTCAATGCAACTCCAATTAAAATCCAGCAAGTTATTACTATTTTGTGGATATCAATAAATGTATTCTAAAGTTTATGTGGAGAAGCAAAAGATCAAGAATAGCCAACTCAATATTGGAGGACAACAAAGAAGACTGACACTACCTGACTTTGAGACTTTCTGTAAAGCTACAGTAATCAGGACAGTGGGGTATTGGTGAAAGAAAAGAACAATAGATCAGTAGAACAGAATGGAGAGCCTAGAAATAGACCCACATAAATATAGTCAACTGATCTTTGACAAAGGAGCAAAGGCAATACAATGGAGCAAAGATAATCTTTACACTCAGCAGTGCTGGAACACTACAGGTAACTTAGCTACCTGTAAAAAAATAAAAAGAATTTAGACACAGGCATTTCACCACTCACAAATATCAACTCAAAATGGATCACAGACCTAAATATAAAATCCAAAACTATAACACTACTAGAAGATAACATAGGAGAAAATCTAGATGACCTTGTGTTTGGCAATGACTTTATATACAACACCAATGGCATAATATGTGAAAGAAATAATTGATAAGCTGGACTTCATTGAAATTAAAAACTCGGCCAGGCATGGTGGCTCACACCTATAATTCCAGCACTTTGGGAGGTGAAGGTCGGTGGATCACTTGAGCTCAGGAATTTGAGACCAGCCTGGGCAACATAGCGAAACACCAAAACACTCTACAAAAAATAAAAATAAAAAATTAGCCAGGCATGGTGGTGTGTGCCTGTAGTCCCAGCTACTCAGGAGACAGAGGTGGGAGGAACATTTGAGCCCAGAGGGTTGAGGCTGCAGTGAGCAAAGATCAAGCCACTGCACTCCAGCCTGGGTGATAGAGTGAGATTCTGTCTCAAAAAACAAAACAAAACAAAACAAAACAAAACAAAAACTTCTCCTCTGCAAGAGATAATGTCAAGACACTAAGAAGACAAGCAACAAACAGAAAAAATATTTGCAAAGGACACATCTAATAAAGAATTTTTATCTAAAACATACAAAGAACTCTTAGAACTCAACAATGAAACAAAAGACCCAGTTAAAAAATTATCAAAAGACCTAAAGAGGTGCCTTACCAAAGAAAATATACAGATGGCAAATAAGCATATGAGAAGATGCTCCACATCATATATCATCAGGAAATTGCAAATTAAAACAGCAACGAGATACCATGATACACCTATTAGAATGCCCCAAATCCAAAACACTAACAGCACCAAATTCTGGTGAGGATGTGGAACAACAGGATCTCTCATTCATTGCTGGTGGCAATGGTAAGCAGTATAGTTACTTTGTAAGACAGTTTAGCCGTTTCTTACAAAACTAAACATACTCTTACCATATGATCCAGCAATTGTGTTCCTTGGTATTTACCCAAATGAGCTGAAAACTTATATCCACAGAAAAACCTGCACAAGGATGCTTATAGCAGCTTCATACATCATTGCCCAAACTTGGAAGCTACCAAGATGTCCTTCAGTAGGTGAAAGAATAAATAAACTGTGGTACATCCTGACAATAGAATGTTATTCAGCATTAAAAAAGAAATGAGTTATCAAGCCATGAAAAGACATGGAGGAAACTTAAATGCATATTACTAAGTGAAGGAAGCCAATCAGAAAAGGCTACATACTGTATGATTCCAACTGTATGATATTCTGGAAAAGGCAAAACTATGGAAACAGTAAAAGACCAGTGATTGCCAGAGGTTGAGGGGAGGGAGGGATAAAGAGGTGAAGCACAGAGGATTTTTAGGGCAGCGAAAAATACTCTGTATGATACTATAATGAATACATGTCCTCATACACTTGTCCAAGCCCATAGAATGTACAACACCAAGAGTGAACTCTAGTGGATTTTGGGTGATAATGATGTGTTAATTTAGGTTCATCGGTTGTAACAAATGTACCACCGTGGTGGGGAATATCGATAGTGGATGTGATTGTGCATGTGTGGGAGAGGGAGGTATGGGAACTTTCTGTGCTTCTGCCCAATTTTGCTGTGAACCTAAAACTGCTCTAAAAAAAGTACATCAATTAAAAAAAGCAATTGACAATTATGAAGCAGTGTTTGTGCCACATGCTATAACCCTTATTAAAATGTATCTTGCGCTCTTCAGGAGTCTCCTAGGCACTCTGCGGGAGATAGCCCTGAAGTGCAGGGATAGAGCATGAGGGGCACAGGGCGGAAGTAGGTTACCAGGACTTGGTAAGAAACACTGTTTCCTGTCCAGCTCAGCCATGACTTAGCTCTGTAGCCTCAGATGGGTCTCAGACATTTCCTCTCTCACTCTGTAGCCTAGTTTCCTCCTCTCCAACAAAAGGCTTCGATGGACTATACCCTTAGCAAGGCCCCTTCCAACTCTCATGTCCTATACCTCTGCTCAAGGGCCAAAGAACTTGGGAGCCCTGGCCCTTTGGTACGTTAACTTGAGAAATAGCCCTTAAGATCAACCTCCAAGGGCTCACGCAAACCCAGAGTCCTAGTTTTAATTCATAAGACCTGACAAATGAGAGACAAAGAAAATCCTGAGGGCTGATGGGACCCATTTGGCCTGCTCAGGACTATCATACTTGGGACTTCCAGGCCTCCTGAAGGGAGCAGCAACTCAGCCAGCTATATGAGCACTACTCAAACAATACCAGGTGGGTTGATGCTGCAAACAGCAGTCCTGTTGGTCATCTCCCTTGTGCTAGATGCCAACAAAGCTAGGTGGAAAGACTGGCTCTGACAGCTGTAGGGAGCAGTACTGTGTCAAGGAGTTTCCAGCTTCAGGATGGCAAGAGGAAGCAGTGGAGAAGATGGCAAGCAAACCTGGCCTGGTCCAGCCCTCCCCAGGATCACTAGGATGGATGAGTAAGACCTGGTCCCATGTTCTGTTGCCACCTCCCACAATCCTGCAAGCCAGGCAATGGAGGGATCTTTGAGGGGCCCATGATGCTAGATGGGGGAGAGCCCCTGGCTGTCTGGGCTCAAGAATCTCTGGGGGATTGCCATCTCTTTTGGTCAGAACTGAACTCTCTCACAATAGTGTTAAATCAATTCAGCTTTGATAAGAATAAATCTTTTTGGTTTGTGAGACAATACCAAAAGTACAGAATTTCTGGTAAAGGAGAAAAGAAAATACCCTGAGTATTTTCTTAAGGGCAATGAATTATGCCTTCCTTGTTGGGTTTTACAGATGGAATTACTCAACCGGCTTGTTCTGTTTTAATTAACCCAGCTAATAACTTCACTGCTGGATTCCCTTGTTCATAACTTCTTGATTTCACAAAATAACGTGTTTGTTTCTTCCTTTGTGTTCTAATGAAATGATAATAACCTTCCCTGTCATTCATTTCATCCTTAATATCCGGAGATTTCATTAATATAAACCCTCTTTCCATCTGCTCTTGCTCCCTTTTAAAGGAAATATTTCTGTGTCCTCTTTACTTGTCTTTTTTGGGGAGGCTCAGCTAATCTTGTCTTTCCTCTAGAAAGAATCTTTCTGCAAGGCTTCCCTGGGCTGATGGGGCTTGGCACAGGCTCCCTCAGCCACCTCCCTTTCCGGGGCCTCGCTGAGGTCTCTTCACTGCTACTTCTGGGACAAAGACCACTGCTCACTTGGAGCCTGGATCTGAGGAACGCAAAGGCATTAAGTTGCTAATACATTTTTGGAATGGGATCAAGGCAGACGAGTGAAAATGACACAGGTGTGGGGATCTCGAGAAGAGATGTGGATTGCTGCCGAGGGCTGGCCCGAGTCTCAGGACAGCAGGACACATGAAGCCTGGGAGCAGCCTGCAGAGAGGGCATGGGGAGGAGGAACAGGAGGATAGCCCAGGGCTCAAGGAAGATGTGAGGCTAATAAAGGTATTCAGATGAAGTAGGGGTGGTGGAGTGTGTCAGTTCATTCATGAGTTCTACTGTATGGTTTTCTTTTTGTTGTTTTCTTGGTCAGGAGCAAAATCCTGACTACCAGGGTAGAAAATTCCCTATGAAGCTATTGTCCTGTGTTCTGACTGAGGCTGCACCATGCAGCCATCTGCATCCCACAAATTCTGCACTCACCTCTCTGTTGTCTTCCGCTGCTCCTCAGCTTTGTCAGTGTTTACTGGACACTCATGAGGCCTGAAAACACGGTGCTGGGGGGACCTTCCTCCACACTCAAGGAGCTTCCACACTGGTGGGAAACTGAGATGGTGCTCCCCAAAGTGCTAACAATACCAGATCTTGAGGGCTGGTGCCCACTGTGTACCCTGAAGGGCTCAGAAGGGGAAGTTTGCAGCTAAGTGGCTGGGTTCAGTTCTGTCCTGGTAAATATTATCTTTGGTTTCTACTACGATCTAGACTAGAAGCTCCCTCCAGAGATCCTTCTATCTGTAGATAAGCTAGCCCCAGGAGTAAAACAGTTCAGGCTCTTGAGCCAACTGAGAGAGGTGAAAAGTAGAGGTCCTACAGACGAACCAAGCCCTGGGACGTACAACCGTGCTGGCAGAGGCCACAGGCAGTAGCTTGCAGCACAGGCTCCTGAGGTCTGGTAGAGGACCCCTGCAGGGATGGGGAGCTTGAGGGGAGATGTTGGCACTCTTCTGGTCCATCCTCCCTCACCTGCCTGGCCAGCACAGACCTCCAGGCCCCACCTCTCTACCCACTCCACAGGGTCTTCCAAGCAGCCCATCCATGGATGCACGGAGGCAACTCCTGACAGCTGGCCAGCTCCACTCTGGCTGCCCAGGCAACTTTATCTTATTTCCTTCCAATTCAGCCCCCTGCCACATGCACTCAGTAGGTGCAGGCAATGTGGCTGTTGCAGCCTCTGAGTCACCCCATTGCCCCTAACACAGCAGCAGGGTGTAGAGAGAGCCTAGGGCCTTCCTCTGACACAGGAAGACAGCAGAAGTACCTTTAACACCCGCAAGATGAACACCTGAAGACTTGTTTCTTTGGTCTCCAAGAGGTAATGTGTCATGCCACACATGCTCTGGCTGCTCTGCCAGGGTCAGCATGGCATGGGCATGAGCCTCTTTACTCCCTGCACTTGACATTTTTCTCTATACTTTCTGACCCTGGTGTGGATGCTGACTAGGGAAGGATGGCCCCATAGAGGCAGAAGAGCAGGAAGTGCTGGTGTGTGAGCCCTCTGCAGGGAGCAGGGCACACACAGTACACATGGTCATGCTCAGTGGCATCTGGTCATATAAGCCTGGCTCTCTATGGTCTGCCGAGGTAGCCACCCCTTTCTGATTCTCCCTGCTTGTCAGACCTCAGGCTGGCTGCCATGAGTGATGATGCTATGCTCATGGCCTCAGTATGGCTTGCATCAAGTGTGCTGCTGAGTAAGAATGAGCAGGGGACCCTGTGCATATACCTTTGGGCAGGAAAACAGTTTACCTCTGCTTTTTCTGCTTCCTTACCTCCTTAGGCTAGAAGTGGTCAGCTTCCAACCTCCAGGCTCAGGCAAGGCTGCCTGTAGCCCAAAGGTGATACATGAATGTTCATCTATCAGTTCATCCATAACTTCCACTGTCTGGTTTTCTTCTTTCCTGTTGTCTTGGTTGGGTGCAAGTAAATCTGTCCAGCGATTGAACCCCTACTCCCTCCATGGATTGAACCTCTATTCCCCCTCCTTTGGGAAGTCTGATATTACTACTTACAACTTTCTTTCCATTCCAAAGTGGATGTGAATGGGCCCCATCTGTGAAGTGTATCACCTGAGCTCACCTTCCAAGCACATTCCAATTAGACCTTCTGCCAGGCAGTTGAACACAGCCCCCTCTGTGACCATGGAAGGAAGAAAGGCTGCCTGCCTCCTGCAGGGAAGGAGTCCAGGGCCTTGTGCCAACCACCCACCCCCAGGACTCCACATTAGGCTGTCTCTACTGTACCTAACCTTAGTTTCTTGTGCAAAGTCAAGATTCTCATACAGTCCTGCTCTAAGAGACCAAGAAGAACCTAATAAAAGGATGTGGTACCTGGCAAGGGTCACAGCTGTCTCTCCGGGAGACCATACTGGGAGCGTGTGCAAGTGGAAGTAGTAGTCTTTCTTCCTCCCCCACCTGCTGTGCTTATTCTCGGCTCACTCTGGGCTCAGATGCCTCACACCTGCCCTATTGCCCTGTTCCATTTGAAACCTTCACTGCAGTGAACTCCAGGCAACTCTTCTCCCCCTTCCTTCCCCCACCGCACTTAATCTTGCTCCTGGTCCCAAAGTCCTCTAGTTCCCTGCTCAGAAACTGTGGGATAGCTCCTCAAAGAATGAATCAGACTGGAGAAATAAAATTATAAAAAGGTAATCTGCCGAGGCGGGCGGATAACTTGAGGTTGGGAGTTCGAGACCAGCCTGACCAACATGGAGAAACCCCGTCTCTACTAAAAATAAAAAAATTAGCCGGGCATGGTGGCGCATGCCTATAATCCTAGCTACTAGGGAGGCTGAGGCAGGAGAATCACTTGAACCCGGAAGGCAGAGGTTGCGGTGAGCCAAGATCACACCATTGCACTCCAGCCTGGGCGACAAGAGTGAAACCCTGTCTCGAAAAAAAAAAAAAAAAGTAATCTGGTAAAGTCTACAGGACAAGTTTTGAACACTCTCTGGTCCTCTCTCCCCTTATCTCACTTCCAAAAGGAAACTATCCCCAGTATTATTTCACTGGCTTTGGATGAGATGGCCACCAGTTCACAACTTTATCTACCTCCCCTCTGGGAGGTCAAGATGTGGTCTTTACAGAGATGGGTGCTATGCCCTTAGTCTGCCTCTTACTCTAGAAAAAGCCTGATTTGTCTTAGAAAGCATGAGCCATCCCAGTCTTCACACAATCACCCCACTGCACACCCTACAGTCCCCAACCAACAGCCAAAGGCAAGAGACAAAAAGGAGCTCCCTTGCTATCAGTCAGCCCTTTCTGACCAGGACTCTTAGAATCAGAGCAGCCATTATGACAAAGAGAACAAGTGAACATGAATGGCCAGGGCCTAAGTCCCATCACTGAGGCACACTCTGTGTCTTGTCCCATAAGGGCAACGAGCCCGGCCATCCTGATAGCCTTCTCAGGAGGTCCGTTTTTTTCTGCAGCAATGAATATGGTGTGTCACCTACTTCCTGAAATTCCTGCCCCACTTGTCCTCTTCTCCCAGGGTTCCTCTCCTGGTTCTTCCAGTTTTCTGAAGGTCGCTTCTCTCTCTTCTTCTGATGACCACTCTACACGTAAGTGCTTCTCAAGATTCTGTCCTTGTCTCATTCTTCCACTAATTTATTCCTCTCTTCTAGAAACATATGAACCCTGACCTGGACCAAGTGTTGGGCAGGCATTGGCCATCTATTTCCTACTCTCCACTCAAGGATTTCTACAACCCCCAGAGCAACAGCTACCACTTCTCCTAGAACAACCCAATTGTGTCTTGATGCTGGTCTTTCCTGATGGTCAACTCTGTGCTCTTAACTCCAGCTGGAAACTTGCCCCTGGAAGATGAAGCTCAGCCACTACAAATGGAACTTACTGTCTTCTCCCTGAGCCTGCTCCTCTGGCTCTTGACTTTCTGACATGTATTACCCACCTCAGCTTTTCCTCAGTCACTTGAGCTGAAAATCCAGAGTTGTCTCTGACTGACAGTGTGGCATCACATCCTGTCACTAGCTGTGCCTGGCTAATTCTGCCTGCCCAATATTTGTCTAACACATTTGCCTCTTCTCCTCTACTCATTCTCATCATGGCCATCAAAATCAAGCCTTCCAGCATCTTCCAACTTTCCCCCTTTATCCTGGTTCTCTATTCTAGCACCCCATGAAATATCCCACACATAGTTGCTCTATTAATCTTCCTTCAAAAGCTTTTATCTTGTCACTTCTCTGCTCAAAAGTCCTTCTGAGCTCTTGGCCAACTCTCAAAGAGTGTCCAACCCCATGGCCTGCCACTCAAGGCACTCCATCTTGTCTCCTTTGTCATTGTTCTGCCTCACACAGTCTGTCATCTGGCTACATGGTTCCCAAACATACCTTACTTCCAAACCTTTCTTATTCTGGCTCCTAGGCACCTCATGCCATATCTGCTATTTCTAAATCTACCCATTCCCTAAAGAACAGAATATAATGTTGCTTCCCTCCAATGACATTAAGCATGTTACACCTTCTACTACAATGAATCCTGTGGCCTCATTGCCCTGACTAGACCATAATCTTTGATGAATGGGATGTTTTTTCATTCCTTATTGTACTCCCAGCACATAACAATGGCTGTTCACAGGGCTTATCAGATGAATGAAAATATAAATCCTGCTTCCTAGGGGATGCAAGAGAAGAGAAGAGATCAGGTATGGGCTATGCATTCCTCAGAAGCCAGGTAGGAAGAGTGGTCACAGTTGTACAGAAATGCCTGCCCAGCAGAGAAGCCACACCTCCACATGGGTGCCAAGGAAACAGTACCCCCAAGAGGCTATCTGTAGGCCTCTTTTCTCAAATGTTTTTAACCACAGGATTGCTTCCCTCCTTGGTCAAAAGATTGGATGCTGTGACTTCTCAGCAGGCCCTCCAACAGTCTGACTCCTTCCTCTGGCTGGGGCTTGATGCTCCACAAATTCCTCACAGGTCAACCCTCCCATCAGCTGCTGTGTCACTTTGTCAGTGAGAAAGTGACTGATATTTCAATCGATTCTGACTTTACCATGGAGAAAAAGCAAGAAAACAACCAAATAGGATAGCATCCCCCAAAGTGGGACAGTCACACCTCATTTGTCTGAATTTGCGATGTCACATAGGGTAAGCCATTGTGACAAGATTCTTAACTCAAGGCATTCTCTTCAGCTTCAGAGGGGGCTTCTGTACCAACATTTTAACATGGTTGTTTGTGGGACAAACCAGGATTAGTGTTTTTCCCCGGCACCCTTGCTTTTTCCTAAGTTTCTCCTACTCCAAGTCAGGACTGGGTTTATTGTCTCTCAGACCCAAGTAAACAACCAGCCTAATGCAGAACTTGTCTCTTTCAACAAATGTGCTGTTTCATACTTTCCCTGGGGGAAGGTGAGTGAGTTAAAAGAGAAGTCTTCTCTTCCAGTCTGAAGATGCTAGAATAAACCAAAGGACTTGGCTAAGCACCTAGGAGGTGATCATGTCTATAAGGCACTGAAAACAAGATGTATCCTAAAGAATCCCTGCAAAGAGATGGTTTATGTTTTACCTGTTTTAACCATGTGTAAGGTATGTTTGGAAAAGGATTCAACAAAGAGGACCACACTCCTCAATGCCTCAGAGACAGAAAAGGAACAGAGTTCAGTTCAAACTTCTGGGAAGGTTCCCTTTGGTTTTTGTTTCCTCTCCTGGTAGGAGGTCTGCTTTCCATCTCTGCAGAACACACTTCTGCTTCTGACGATAAAGTGCATGCCTCATTGGCTTCTAGATACTTACCATCTGTTGCTATTCCAACTCATGGCCCCACTTGGCAAAAATGGCTGGGGAAAATCCACCAGCCACCAGGAGAAAACAAAGGCTATTTTGGGCTACCAAGCAGGGGTTCTGAGTGCAGCAGCCCATGGGTGGATCCTGATGAAGGAAGGGCACAGCCGGGGCTAAAGCAGACAGGCCATGCGACGCTGTCTGAAGTAACAAGAGGCTGTGCAGGGAACATTGGGCCACCAGACCCCATTCAAGGAATCCATAGATTTACCTGAGTCTGTTCCACATGGTAACAGTCAGACTAGTGGCCAGAAAGAACAAGAGGTTACAAGTCCAACTAGAATAAAAAGCCATGGCCACATGAGCTTTGAGTCAGATAGATCTGAGTTTGAATGCTCGCCTAGTCATTCTCTCTCACTAACTTTGGCTTCATCATTTAACCTTTCTGGGTCTTAGCTTCCACGTATGGAAAATGAGGATAAGGATAATAATATCTATCTTACAAGGGTGTTCTGAAGACTAAATTAAAGATAGTATACAGTGCTCAGGCCAAGGCCTGTCATACAGAAGGAACTCAATTTACTGATATTCTAGAGAAAAAGACATACTCCCAATCCAGAAAGAGTTTATATTCTCGTTAGGAATACAAATTACATAAACATTAGCAAACAACAGGACATGCTCCAGCACTAGATTATGGGATATACATTTAAACATAGCAGTTAAGAGAGTAACAAGATCTCTGAGAGTCCCAATAATCAGGGAAGTCAACATAGAGCAGGTGGGATGAGAGTAGGTTCCTGAGAGTAGGGTCGGAAGAGATGAAACAGAAAGGAGGCCCTTCCCCTGGTCCGAGGCCACAGGGAAAATGCTGAGGCCGAGTTTAAAGAGTGAAGCCGAAAGGCCAAGTACAACCAAGTTAATTTTGAAGGAACTCCAACTGGATCCAGATACTGGATTTAGAAGATAAAGAATTCGAAGGATTTATTATAAATATGTTCAAATAATTATAGGAAAATATGCCATCAAGAAACATACAAGTAGGGAATCTCAACAAGGAAATGGAAACACATTTTAAAATGGATTACAGAGCTAAGGTGCACAATTTAAATGTAAAATTTAAAAATCACTAGATGGGCTCAACTGAGGATTTAAGATGGCAGAAGAAATAATCAGTTAACTTGAAGACAAATGAAAAGAAACTGCCTTATTTAATGAACTACCAGGAAAATGCAAATTAAAACCACAACAAGCTATCACCTCACACTTGTATGGACAACTATTATCAAAAAGACAAGAAATAACAAATGTTGACAAGGGTATGGAATGAAGGGAACCATTGTACAAATCTAGTGGAAATGCAGATTGGTACAGCCACTATGGAAAACAGTATGGAGTTTCCTAAAATAATTTAAAATAGAACTACCATATGACCCAGAAATGCCCCTTTTGGGTATATTACACTTCAAAAAGATCACCACTTCATAAAGATCTGCACTCCCATGTTCACGGATGCATTAGTCACATTAGCCAAGATATGGAAACAGCCTAAATGCCCATAGTTGTATGAATGGATAAAGAAAATGTAATATGTGTGTGTGTGTGTGTGTGTGTGTATGTGTGTATTTATTTTTTAGGCTTTAAAAAAGAGCTCCTGCCATTTGCCACAGCATGGATGGACCAGGAGCACAGGAGGATGTTATGCTAAGGGAAGTAAGCCAGACACAGAAAGAAAAATATTGCATGATCTCACTTATTAGTGAATTTTTTTTTTTTAAAAGCTTAAATACACAAGATAGACAATGAAGCATTAGTTACCATGAGAGTGGCAAGGTAGGAAATTGGGAGATGGAGGTCAAAGGATAAAAATAGCAGATACGTAGGATGAACAGATCTAGAGGTCTAAGGCACAACATGAGAACTACAGTTAATAGAATTGTACTGTATTTGGGATTTTGGTTCATTAAGTAGATTTTAGCTGTCCTTATCACACAAAAAAGTAACTGTGAAATGACAGATATGGTAATCTACTTTATTATAGTAAGTATTTTACTATCTATATGTATCCCATAATAGCATGTTGTAAAACCTCAAGTATACACAATAAAATTTATTCAGGAAAGAGGAAAGAGAAAGAGAATAGAGAAAGAAATCTCCTAGAAGTGTCAAGAAGAGAAAGAACTGAAGTAAATAGACATACTGGATGGTTAAACCATAAATGAAAAAGTCTCAGATAAAATAGTATTTATTTAAAAATTAAAAAAAACATATTAATAATTACATTAAATGTAAGTGGACTGATTCCAATGAAAAGGCAGAGATTGACAGACTATATTAAAAAGCAAGAAGAGGCTGCACACGGTGGCTCACATCTGTAATCCCAGCACTTTGGGAGGCCAAGGTGGGTGGATCACTTGAGGTCAGGAGTTTGAGACCAGCCTGGCCGACATGGTGAAACCCTGTCACTACTAAAAATACAAAAAATAGCCGAGCATGGTGGCGCCTGCCTGTAATCCCAGCTACTTGGGAGGCTGAGGCAGAAGAATGGCTTGAATCCAGGTGGTGGAGGTTGCAGTGAGCCGAGATCGCGCCATTGCACTCTGGCCTGGGTGACAGAGCGAGACTCTGTCTCAAAAAAAA
>NW_016805883.1:734909-738887 GCF_001698545.2 Rhinopithecus bieti | reverse complement strand
GACATGGTGAAACCCTGTCACTACTAAAAATACAAAAAATAGCCGAGCATGGTGGCGCCTGCCTGTAATCCCAGCTACTTGGGAGGCTGAGGCAGAAGAATGGCTTGAATCCAGGTGGTGGAGGTTGCAGTGAGCCGAGATCGCGCCATTGCACTCTGGCCTGGGTGACAGAGCGAGACTCTGTCTCAAAAAAAAAAAAAAAAAAGCAAGAACAATTTATGTGCTTTCTTCAAAAGGGACACTTTAAATACCAAGATACAAATAGACTAGAAGTAAAAATACTGTGAAACCATGCAAATAACAAAAGTAAAAACTAAAAGCAGAAGGCTGGAAATTACACAAACCTTAAAGGTAAGAAAACTGGAATGACTCTCTTAATACAAGACAAAATAGGCTTCAAGAAAAGGAATATACTAGAATCAAAGAAAGACGTTTAATAATAAAAGGGTCAATACATAAGAGATACAGAACATTTTAAAATATATATGCCTCTAAAAAGAGATCTTCAAATTATATGAAGCAAAAAGTGACAGAACTAACGGAACAATAGAAAAACCCACAATCAAAGCTGGAAATCTTAATACATTTCTATGGGTAATTGACAGATTAGTTAGACAAAATCTCAATAAGGATATGAAAGAAATGAGTGAACTATTAACTACTTTACCTAATTTACATTTACAGCAAATTATACCCCCAAAATGAAAATGCATATTCAAGTGTACATAGAATGTTTAGCAAGATTAATAGTATGCTAGGCCATAAAAACAAATCTCAGTAGATTTTAAGAGATATGTTTTTTGACCATGATAAAATTAAAGTTAAAAATGAATTAAGAGAGACTGGATGTGGTGGCTCACACCTGTAATCCCAGCACTTTGTGAGGCCAAGACGGGCCGATTGCTTGAGCTCAGGAGTTTGAGATCAGCCTGGACAACATGGAGAAACCTCGTCTCTTCAAAAAGTACAAAAGTTAGCTGGGCATGGTGGCACATGCCTGTGGTCCCAGCTACTCGGGAGGCTGAGGTGGGAGGATTGCTTGAGTCCAGGAGGTTGAGGCTGCAGTGAGCTGTGATTGTGCCACTGCACTCCAACCTGGAAGCGAAACCCTGTCTCAATAAAATAGTAAAATAAAATAAAATAAAATAATTAATTAAAAGAAAACATTTAGAAAATCTTTACATATATTTCTCTTGTGTTTAAAATCTCTTTAAAAGATAATGATTTAAGGCAAAAATAACAATGTATTGTGGAGTTTATAACATATATGGAAGTAAAATGTATGACAATAGCAAAAAGACTAAGCAATGGGAAATGGAAGTATATGGTTGTAGAGTTTTTATACTATACATAAAATGGAATCATGTTACTTGAAGATAGACTGATAAGTTGAACATGTATGCCATAGGTCCTAAAGCAACCACTAAAACAAATCAAAACAAAGCAAAAATGTAAAACTAACAAGCCAATAAAAAGTTAAAATGAAATCACGAAAAAGAAGAAAAAAAGAACAGATGGGACAAATAGAAAACAGTAAAGCGGTAGATTTATGCCCAGCCACATCAATAATCACATTGAATGCAAATAGTGTAAACATCCCAATTTTAAAGGAAGAGATTGTCAAATTGTATAAAAAAGAAAGACCCAACAATGTAGGTTAAAGTAAAAGCATGGAAAAAGATGTCAACGCTAGCCAAAAGAAGGCTTAAGTGACTGTACTAATACAAGACAAGGTATATGCAGAGCAAATGTTACCAGGGATAAGGTGGGTCATTTTATAATGACAAAGGGATTAATTCATTCATAAGAAATAACAATCCTGGCCGGGCGTGGTGGCTCATGCCTGTAATCCCAGCACTTTGGGAGGCTGAGCCGGGCGGATCACCTGAGGTCAGGAGTTTGAAACCAGCCTGGCCAACATGGCAAAACCCCGTCTCTACTAAAATACAAAACAATTAGCTGGGCGTAGTGGTGCATGCCTGTAGTCCCAGCTACTCGAGAGGCTGAGGCATGAGAACTGCTTGAACCCGGGAGGCAGAGGTTGGCAGGGAGCCGAGATCACGCCACTGTACTCCAGCCTGGGCAACAGAGCGAGGCTTCGTCTCAGTTAAAAAAAAAAAAGAAAAAAGAAATAATCCTTAGACTTGGCACCTAATGATAGAGTTTTAGAAATAGAGAAATTTAGAAATAGAGAAATAGACAAACTCACTACTACAATTTGAGATTTCAATACCTTCTCTCAATAGTTGATACAATAAGTGGATAAAATCAATAGGATATAGAAAATTTGAACAATACTATTAACCAACTTGACCTAATTAACATTCACAGGATACTCCACTGAAAAACAATATATTTATGTCAAGTGCATATAGAACATTTACCAAATTAGACCACATTCTGGGCCATACTACAAATCTCAATAAATTCTAAAAGATTCAAATCATACAAACTATGCTCTCTAATCATAAAATAATTAAATTAGAAATCAGTAGCAGAAAGATATATGGAAAAGCACCCAAATACTTACATATTAAACAATAAATTTCTAAATAATATATGGGTCAAAGAAGAAATCACAAAGGAAACTAGAATGTATTTTGAATCAAATGAAAATAAAGGCTGGGTGTGGTGTTTCACGCCTATAATCCCAGCACTTTGGGAGGCTGAGGCAGGTGGATCACTTGAGGTCAGCAGTTCGAGACCAGCCTGGCCAACATGGCAAAACCCCATCTCTAGCAAAAATACAAAAATTAACCGGTGTGCGGTGCACACGTGTAATCCCAGCTACTCTGGAGGCTGAGGCACAAGAATCGCTTGAACCTGGGAGGTGGAGACTGCAGTGAGCCAAGATTGTACCACTGCACTTCAGCCTGGGTGACAGAGCAAGACTCCGTCTAAAAAAAAAAAAAAGCAAAGGGAAAAGAAAGAAAGAAAAAGAAAAGAAAAACATGACAAATCGGAAATTGTGGCATGCAGCTTAAGCAGTACTTAGAGGGAAATTTATAGAATTAAACTCTTATACGAGAAAAGAAGAAAGGTTTCAATCAGTGAAATAAGCTCCCACCTTAAGCAACTAGAAAAAAAGAGCAAGTTAAACCCAAAGTAAATAGAAAAAGGAAATAATGAAATAAGCAAGAAAGTAAACGAAATAGAGACACAAAAATAATAGAAAAGATCAATGAAGCTAAAAGCTGGTTCATAAAATTGCTAAACCTCTAGTAAGATCAATCACAACCTCTAGTAAGATAATCACATTAAATGCAAATAGTGTAAACATCCCAATTTTAAAGGAAAATGAGAGAAGAAAAGAAAAAATGAGAGAAGATATAAATTAGCAGTATCAACAATGAGAAAACAGTCCTCACTACCAACTCCACATACACTAAAAGGATGATAATGGCATCTCATGAGCAATGTTATGCTAATAATTATATTACATTCTTTAAAAGTTATTGAAAAGTAGGAACTACAAAAACTCACTCAAAAAGCAGCAGATAATCTAATTAGCCCTATATCTATTAAACCAATTGAGTTTGTAGTTAGAACCCTTCTCACAGTCAAAACTTCAGGCCCAGAAGGCTTCATGGTGAATTCTACTAAACATATTTAAGAAAGAAGGAGGCCGGGCGCGGTGACTCAAGCCTGTAATCACAGCACTTTGGGAGGCCGAGACGGGCGGATCACGAGGTCAGGAGATCGAAACCATCCTGGCTAACACAGTGAAACCCCGTCTCTACTAAAAAATACAAAAAACTAGCCAGACGAGGTGGCGGGCACCTGTAGTCCCAGCTACTCGGGAGGCTGAGGCAGGAGAATGGCGTGAACCCGGGAGGCGGAGTTTACAGTGAGCCGAGATCCGGCCACTGCACTCCAGCCTGGGCCACAGAGCGAGACTCCGCCTCAAAAAAAAAAAAAAAAAAAAAAAAAATTGTTTCCCGATATTACTCCCCTGGGGCCCAGAAAGGAGGGATCCTC
>NW_016805883.1:702581-730947 GCF_001698545.2 Rhinopithecus bieti | reverse complement strand
AAAAAAAAAAAAAAAAAAAAGAGTCAGATATTAAAGATTTTCGACTTCTTGGGCCAAGAAGCAAAATCAAACATTTTAATAGGTATTTGCACAAGACACACACAAAAATTTTATAATTTTGAATTGATGAAATTCAGCATATAATCATTGAATACTTTTTTTGTAATACGGGGCTATTAATGAGAATAATATAATTTTTTGGGGGTGGGGGATAACATTTCATTTAATTATGATGCACAGCTAGTGTGTCTTACTATCAAATTTGATTGCAAATATTCACCTGTTAATGCTGATCTGTAATGAGATCTGATATATTTCATCTTTGAAAATGCCTTTTTCATACAGAAAAGCAATGCCAAATATTGATATCAATCCATGAGCATATGATTTTAATTGAGCACATTCATCACTTGGAAGGCATTTATAGATTTCTGATAGATTCTTCTCTTGATATTGGCCTTTAGCTTGTCATTACATTGCAGGTTAATTACTTCCAGTTGAAGGTTAGGTGGAAGTCCCTCAATTGCAGAGTTAAGTGAATTTTGAAGTATAGAAATTTCATTTGCACTTGCATCAACATTGGAATAAAACACTGCTGGAACTATAGTTTGAGCTCAGAAAATATGTCCATTGCAAACTTGTGTGGGACGGAGAGCTTGCTTCTTGTTTCAATTTCCCATAGCATGGGAAGTGTGTAAAGCAGCTGGACATGATTTGTGATTCAAACAACATTAGTTATAGTCTAAATTATTTTACTGCAATATCAATTTCACAAATAAGCATTGTTTTACTTTGTAATTTTAGGTTAAATTCATTAAGAAATACCAAATCTGTAGCAAAAGCTATTATCCAAAGTCATTTAGTATTTGATAATACTGGTTAAGGGTAGTTTTTTCATCCAGAAAAATATCAATGTCAGCTCTGAGCTAAAAGAAAAATCACAACAAAATTTTATTACTGTTAAATCATCAAAATGTATGACAGGATAAGTTAATATCTTTAGCTCTTATTTCCGTCAAAAATGCACAGAACTGCCAATGGTTAAGTTCCTAAGAGTGAATGGAGTTCACTGTTGACATCAGTGGTTCAATAATACATGACAGATTAAAATATTTCCTTCAAAGTACCTGCAGATAAATAATACAATGAATGACCACAAGCTTTAAACATTTTATATTTTCACAAGTTTTGTAAATTTCCCCAATTAAGTCTTTTTTATGCTGTATTCATATTTTTGTGATCATTAGTTATAACACATCTTAGCAGATTCCACTTCAGGTTGTACTGAGTTAATGTTTTCCCAACTATTCTCATCTGTGGTTATTCTACACTATTCGTAGAGGCTAATTTTTCAGTGACCACAAACTTGGCATCCATTCCTCAAATAAACAATAATAAATGGCTAGTATTGTTAACATCTGTCAGCTCATCCACAGCCTAGGAAAACCACTGAAAATTATTTGCCTTGTCTTTAAATTTACTATTTATGTTCTCCCAATGTCTGTAGCTCTTTGAACAAGTATTTTTGCAGAAAGACTAATAGTCTTTAGTGAGTTTATTTTCTCTGTATACAGTTTAATTAACTCACCATTTGTAAACAACTTTCCTTGCTTTGCTAACAAATTAACCACTTGGAAAATTAGTTTGACGTAGCCTGATTTTCACTCTTTATTTATTTATTGAGACAGAGTCTCACTGTGTCACCCAGACTAGAGTGCAGTGGTGGCATCTCGGCTTACTGCAACCTCCACCTTCTGGGTTCAAGCAATTCTCCCACCTCAGCCTACTGAGTAGTTGAGACTACAGTTGCATGTCACCATGCCTGGCTAGTTTTTGTATTTTTAGAAGAGATAGGGTTTCACCATGTTGGCCAGGCTGGTCTTGAGCTCCTGACCTCAGATGATCCGTCCATCTCAGCCTCCCAAAGTGCTGCAACTATAGATGTGAGCCACCGTGTCTGGCCTCACTTTTTATATTTATATTTTTATTTTTTTTGAGACGGAGTCTCACTCTGTCACCCAGGCTCGAGTGCAATGGCACAATCTCAGCTCACTGTAACGTCTGCTTCCCAGGTTCAAGCGATTCTCCTGCCTCAGCCTCCTGAGTAGCTGAGATTACAATCGTGTGCCACCACACCTGGCTAATTTTTTCTGCATTTTTAGTAGAGATGGGATTTCACCATATTAGCCAGGCTGGTCTGTATCTCCTGACCTCATGATCCACCCACCTCAGCCTCCCAAAGTGCTGGGATTATAGGCATGAGACACCATGGCTGGCCCCACTTTTATTTTTGTGAAGAAATTGTGCTGTAATGAGATATTTGATTTTAAATTTTCTAATTTTTCTGACTGTTGCTTGTCTGTGAGTTGGGAATATTGTGATGAATGTTAAGTGTTTGGTAATATTGACATATATTGTGCTCTTTTAGCATGGCTATAATGCCATTGTTTAATAAACCTAGTTCTTTGTCATCTAATTTAATAACAAAATAATCTACAGTACATTGTTTTCAAAAGAATGACATTCAAAGTCCACTTTTCTTGTTTTGACATAATGAGGATACACTGGTAATGAAATACCACAGTATAGTGATACACATGTCACTTATTAACATTGTTAGGTTATAACTTTATCACTGCAGCAGTGCAGTGATGAGAGTGTCATATACAAATTTTATGGCAACTTTTCACTGGTAGTGCAAACAAACAAACAAACCCATAAATAATATGCAAACAAATGGAATGGCTATGCATTCCAATAAAATTTTATTTATGGATACAATTTTGAATTTCATACAATTTTCACATCACAAATGTTATTCTTTGTACTGAATTAGTGTTTTCTCAACTATTCTCATTTGTAGTTATTTGATTTTTTTCAATCACTAAAAAATGTGTGGGCAAAAAAAAAATTAAATAAAAAGTGTCCAGATTGGAATGGAAGAAGCAAAAGTATCTCAATTCATTCTCAGATGATATGATCCTTAAAAAAAAATGTTTCAACACATACAAGGTATGGTGATTAGATCAGGGCAATTAGCATATCCATCATCTCAAACACTTGTCATTTCTTTGTGATAGGAACATTAAATATTCTCCTTCCAGGTTTTTGAAACTTTATATTATTATTAACTCTAGTCATCCTACTGGACTGTAGAACACTAGAACTTATTCCTCCTATCTAGCTGTAATTTTGTATCCTTTTACAAATCTCTCTCTATCCTTCCTTCCCTATACTCTTCCCAGACTCTAGTATCCTCTGTTCTACTTTTTTACTTATTTGAGGTCAACTTTTTTTAAGGTTCCACATATGAGTGAGAATGTGAAGTGTTTAACTTTCTGTTCCTGGCTTATTTCATTTAACACAATGTCCTGCAGTTCCATTCATGTTGCCATGAATGACAGGATTTCATTCTTTTTTATGGCTGAATAGTATTCCATTGTGGGTATGTACCCCATTTTCTTTATTCACTCATCTATTGCTGGATACCTAGGTTGATTCCATGTCTTCACTGTTGTGAACAGTGCTGCAATAAGCATAGGGATGCAAATGTCTCTCACATATAATAATTTCCCTTCCTTTGGATAAACTCCCAGTAGTGATATTGCTGAATGATAGGGTAGTTCTATTTGTATTTCTTTGAGAGATCCCCCCATACTACTTTCCATAGTGGCTGTACTAGTTTTCATTTCCACCAACAGCATACAAGAGTTCCCTTCTCTCTGTGTCCTTACCAGCATTTGTTACTTTTTGTCTTTTTGATAATAGCCATCCTAAGTGGGGTGAGATGATACCTCATTGTGGTTTTGATTTGCATTTCCCAGATGATAGTGATGTTGAGGATTTTTCATATATTTTGTGGCCTTTCGTATGTCTTCTTTTGAGTAATATCTGTTCAGACAATTTGCCCATGTTTTAATCGAACTGTATGTTTTCCTGTGTTGAGGTGTTTTGAGTTTCTCGTATATTCTGGATAGTAATTCCCTATTAGATCAGTAGTTTGCAAATATTTTCTTCCATTCTATAGGTTTTCTTTTCACTCTGTTGATTGTTTCCTTTGATATGCAGAAGCTCTTTTTAGTTTGATATAATCCCATTTGTTTATTTTTGCTTTTGTTGCCTGTCCTTTTGAGGTCTTATTCATAAAATATTTTCCCGGACCAATGTCCTGAAGCATTTCTCCTATATTTTCTTCCAGTAGTTTTGTAATTTCTGGTGTTACATTTAGGTCTTTATTGAAAAGATGTCTTTTCTCCAATGAATGTTCCTGGCACTTTTGTCAAAAATCAGTTGGCTGTAAATATGTGGGTTTATTTCTGGTTCTCTGTTCTGTTCCATTGGTCTATGTGTCTGTTTTTATGCCAATACCATGCTGTTTTGGTTACTACAGATTTGAGGAAAAAGAACAAAACTGGAGGTATTGCTTTGACTATTTGGGATCTTTTGTGGTTCCATACAAATTTTAGGATTTTTTTTCCTGTTTCTGTGAAAAATGTCACTGGCATTTCGATAGGTAGATGAAATAATCTTATACATAGAAATACTCCTTAGTATTAAGGAGTCCACTAAAAAAAGCCATCAGAATGAATAAATGAATTCAACAAAGTTGCAAGATACAAGATATACAAAAATAAATTATATTCTTATACACTTGCAATGAACAATTTGCAAATGAAATTAAGAAAACAATTCCATTTATAATAGCATCAAAAAGAGTAATGTAACTAGGAATAAATTTAACAAATGAGGTGCAAAATGTAAACTCTGAAAACTACAAAATACACTGTTGAAAGAAATTAAAGAAGCTCTCAATAAATATAAAGGCACCCTATGTTCATGAAGCAGGAGATTCAATATTGTTAAGACGGCAGTATTCGCCAGATCGATCTACAGATTCAACGCCATCCCAATCAAAGTCCTTGCTGACTTTTTTTTGCAAAAATTGACAAGTTGATCTTAAAATTCAAGCTGACAAGGTGCCCAAAATAGCCAAAGCAATTTTGAAAAAGAAGAACAAAGTTGCATGACTCACACTTCCCACTTTAAAACTTACTATAAAGCCACAATAAATTAGGACAGTGCGGTATCAGAATAAGGACAGACACAGATCAATAGAATAGAATCGAGAATCCAGAAATAAACTCTCACATTTATGGTAAATTGGTTTTCAAAAAGGGTATGAAAGTAACATAATCAGGAAAGAATAGTCTTTTCAACAAATTGTTCTGAGACAACTAGATATCCACATGCAAAATAATGAAGTTGGATACCTACCTCACACACTGTATATAAAAACTAACTCAAAATGGATCAAAGACCTAAATGGAAGAGCTCAAACTATAAAATTCTCAAAAAACATAGATGTATTTCTTTGTGACATTGGATTGGGCAATGATTTGTTGGATATGACACTAAAAGCATGAACAAGTAAAGAAAAAGTAGATAAACTGGGCTTCCTCAAAATTAGATATTTCTGTCTTTCGCCGGGCGCGGTGGCTCACGCTTGTAATCCCAGCACTTTGGGAGGCCGAGGAATCCCTACGACTAATCATAACCAGCCCCGCTACTCCCAGTGAAACACAAGTCTCACACTAATCAGGAAAATGCACAATGAGAAACCACTGTCCAACATGAAAACCATGGATCACCTAACTCATCATTTCAACTAATCCTACGCGATGTAAAGGAAAGATGTGTGTCCCATGCACAGCTGAGCCTAATCCGCTACATGAAACGCTCCTTTCACTTCCGAAGAAAAAATGGATCACAAATTCACTAAAAACGCGCCAACTCGGCGCGAAGTACCAAGAGAATGAAAAATAGACAAATGATTCTCCATTCTTGGTTGAGAGCTCAAACTGTCATTCGGTGGCGGGCGCCTGTAGTCCCAGCTGTCGGGAGGCTGAGGCAGCAACGAGAAATGGCGTAAACCCGGGAGGCGGAGCTGCAGGTGAGTGAGATCCGGCCACCTGCACTTCTCAGCGTCTGGGGTTGGACAGAGCGAGACTCCGGTTCTCAAAAAAAAAAAAAAAAAAAAATAAAAAAAAAAGAATGGCTTACCACTCAACACAATACAAAACGAATCTGGTTAAAAATGGGGTTTAATTTTTTTTCTTTGGAGAAATGTATGTCTATTCAAAGGGTATGAATATATATTTCTACAAAGAATATTTGCAAATGGTCAACAAGCACATGAAAAGATGCTTAACATCACTAATCACTAGGGAAATACAAGTCAAGACTATAGTGAGATAACACCTCACACCAATTAGGATGGCTACTATTAAAAAACAAAACCAGAAAATAACGAGTGTTGGTGAGGATGTGGAGAAATTTGAATGCTTGCGCATTGCTGGCAAAACAGTTTTATTGAGATATGTTCTCATACCATACAATTCACACACTTAAAATGTATAATTCAATGATTTTTAAATACATTCAAAGAGTGGTACAACCATCACTACAATCAAGTTTAGGACATTTTATCAACCTGAGAAGTAACCCCATACTCTCTGGCCTCCCACAACTCTCCAGTTCGAAGAAACTGCTAATCGACTTTCTGTCTCTAAAGATCTGCCTATTCTGGACATTTCATATAAGTCAAATTATACAATGTTTGGTCTTTTGTGACTGGCTTCTTCCACTTACAATAAAGTTTTCAAAGTTCATCCACATTGTAGCATGTATCAGTACTTTTTTCCTTTCTGTTGCCAAATAATATTCCATTGTGGATATACCACATTTTATTAATCCACCCATCAGTTGATGGCCATTTAGGTGGTTTCTACTTTTTGTTTATTAAGAATAATGCTTCTATGAACATTTGTGTTCAAGTTTTTGTAAAGACATACGTTTTCTTTTCTCTTGGGTATATATACACCTGGGAGTGCACTGCTGGTTCACCAGACTTTTCCAAACCAACTGCATGCACCATCTTATATTCCTGTTAGCAATGTATGAGGGTTCCCATTTCTCCACATCCTTGCCAACATTTATTATTATGCATCTTTTTTAGTCTGGCTATCCTAGTGGGTGTGAAGTGGCATATCATTGCCATTTTGATTTGCATTTCCCTAATGACTAATGATGCTGAACATCTTTTCACATGCTTATTGGCCATTTGTATAGCTCCTCTGAAGAAGTGCCTATTTAGATCCTTTACCAGTTCTTTCCAATCCTTTTTATTGCGGTAAAATGTACATAATGTAAAATTTACCATTCTAACGACTTTCAAGTGTATCAGTGGAATCAAGTACATGCACGTTGTTGTGCAACCATCCCCATTCTCCATCTCCAGAGCTCTTTTCATCTTTAAAATGGAAACTGTATGCATTAAACAATTACTCCCTATTTTCTCCTCCCCCACCCAACCCCTGGCAGCCACCATTCTACTTTCTGTCTCTATGAATCTGACTACTCTAGGCACCTCATATCAATAGAATTAATGTGGTATTTGTCTTTTTGTGACTAGACAATTTCATTTAGCACAATGTCAATGAACTATATACCAAAAGAGGCAGAAGTCTTCTTTCCTGAGACGAATACTCTTTGTAGTCAGAACAGAACCAGTCTCACTGCACCTGACATCTGGTCATATCCAACCTCCTGGCTCCCTCATACCAACCTTTCTAGTGGTGGGAAAGAAGTTCAGCTCTGGACTTCCCGAGTGACCTAACCTGAGCCACTCTTTCCCCCACACAGAGGTCTGCTTCACATATAATCGTTACCATCACTTCGATTATCACTGCCACCATTACAGCCCAAAGCTCAGCCCTTCTCCTGACCACCATCCTAGCTGCATCTCAACTACTAGCCCAGTCAATATCCTGGCCACTGCTGCCAAAAACAACTCCCATTTACTGAGCATCTGCTATGTTGTGTCTAATCCTCATTGCAAAACTGCATACCAGGAGGTCTGGACTTTATCTTGAGTGCTACGGGAAGTTGTTGAATTGTTTTAAGCAGTATAATCATAAGATAATATCCACATATTAAAATATTAATTCTGACTGTAGCACACAGAATAGAAGTGTGACTGGAGTTAGCCCAGTTAGCAGGTTGTTGCAGTTCTGGGTGAGACAAGGGTGTTGGCAGTGAGGATGAAGAGAACTGGTAGAATCTAAGAAGTGTTTAGCAGGTGGAATGTATAGGACTTGATTTCAGATTGGACATGAGGGTAAGACAGAGGCTAGAGTCAAGAGTCCCTCAGCACAGGCAAGCTCTGCAGCCACAGGCAGCCATGTTCAACTAGCAATTAAAGCCTCTGAGTCTCCATGACCCTGAGGCTTCTAGGATTCTCAGTGACCCTGAGGCTTCAATTCCCTAGCAATAGGCTTCTCCAAAAATCTGTAATGTAGACACTTCAGCGAGGAATGAAACTGATAAGACTAATTTGACCACTATAAAAATAATCTCCTGTTTCCTCTCTCCCTTTAAGGGAAACAGAAGCTGCATATTAAGGAGGCTTCAGGAGCCCCCATCTTTCCTCTCTCAAATTTTCATCATTTCTACCTCTCCAACAGCCCTTAAAAATCAATCAATACATTACTCCACAGACATATAATGGTCATGCCATGTATAAACTGTGATATCACTATTTTAGGGTTAACGATTCAGAGATGATCTCCCTCTCTCTAGCAAATCCTGCTCTTAGGAAAAGACCCAGAACTAATTTTTCCTGAAGAACAGATGAGTAATGGAGTGTGACCTTCCTTTAAGGAAATTTTTAACTAATACATCTTTTTCTTATTTCAAAAGTAATTCTCAATAAGTACAAGTAAGGCATAAAAGTCACTAGAACACTCACTACCCGAAGATAATAATTAGAAACATTTTGATGTATGTCTTATCAGATTTCTATACATATATTTTTTTCTTCTATGCTTCTATTCTAGTTTAGCGAGGGAGCTTATATTTTACTTAAGAAGAACATCTTACTCTAAGGAACGACCCCAACATAACTGTTATTTGGTGCAGAGAATTTTAGTCTTCAAAAGTCACGTTTCTAAGGTTCACACATAAACGGTTGCTTCTAAAGAAGGCTTTGCTGGGTTTCTGGCCATGGCTAGGTGTTCATATTCACCCACTGCCCCTAGACAAGTCCTGCTCACCCTGGTTTTGGAGCATGAGAAAAGGGAAGTAATAGACACCCAGCTTAGCAGGGGGGCTGGTCAGGGGAGGAGGCCTCCCAAAGGGCAACTAGTACTGCTACATTCTTTGCATGGCTCCTTGCTCTGTCTAAATAGCAAAAGGCTGCTGGGAATGGCATGTGTGTGACAAAGACACAAGGGAAAATTTGTTAAGAGCGGTGTCCCAGACTCTTCCTAGGGGAAACCTGATTAAAAGGATTATTTCAAAGGATCATTAGAAGAAAAAGAATTTAAGTTCCCTTGGATAGAGCACCCTTTGAACCAAGCTCTGTTTCAACACTTTGTCTTCATTCCTCAGAAGGTCAGCTAGAGTGAGCCACACACCACAGACCAAACTCCCAATGCCAGGGACACAGACAATAAACGCTGGCCCCTCCATGACTGGCAGTACCATCTCAACCCACTGCAGGAGAGCTGGAGGGTTGCCTGTCCCTTGGGAGCTGGAATACAGTGCTGGGCATTCCAGTACTTCCCTCACACCCAGCAGTATGATATGCCTTCTGTAGAACATTTAGCTTCTTTCAAAGTAGAAAATTCCCTGATGTTAAGAGAGCTAAGGTGTCTCCTTTCACTGAAACCTAAAGAGCTTCCCATTCCCACCTCTTTAGGAAGGTTCTGGTCCCAAAACTGTACTGTGACTTGCAGTTTCCTGGAGAACCAGAGTAGGGGGAGGGTATAGGTGGCTTTGGACATCCCCAAGCTGACCATACCTCCTGCAGGTGCTTTTGCAATCACAGCTGCCGCCTTTCCTGGGGCAAATACTCTCCACACGCCAGAATTAAACTAATTTCATTGCAACTGACATCTGGTCATATCCAACCACAAGGCTGCCACATATCGAGCCTTCTAGTGGTGGGAAAGAAATTCAGGTCTGAACTTCCTGAGGGACCTAACCTGAATGGACCACTCTTCCCGCAAACAAAGATCCGGTTCACATAATTGCTACCATCACTTCAGTGATCACTGCCGCCATTTCAACCCACCACTCAGCCCCTCTCCCAGCCACCATCCTAGCTGCATCTTGACTACCAGCCCAGTCAATATCCTGGCCACTGCTGCCAATAACAGCTCCTATATATTGAGCATCTGTTATGTTGTCTCTAATCCTCAATGCACATCTGCAAGTTTACTGAAGAGGAAACTTCAGTTTCCTGTCGTCACATTGCAGAGAAGAGGCAGAACTGGGCTTTCAACCTAGGCCTAGACGACCCCAAGCCTGTGCTGTTTCCACTGCCCCATGCTGCCTCCCTACTGTGGGCCAAGCTCTGGATGCAGACTGAGAAGGTACACATTTGCCAACTATGTGACCTTGCCAAGTACCTCACTTTCTGTGCTTCAGTTTCATCTCTAAAATGACAGTTTTGTTTGAGGCAGAAAGATACAGAGCAGTGTTTGTGTGTGTGTCTTGGGTGCCTATGTCTCTCTTTTGCTACATTTTGGGAGGTAGAAGTGAGGCCTTCCATTATTCCTACTCTCCAAGCCCAGGGCAGTCAAATGCTGGTTCTGTCATGGGACATAGTGGATCATAGCCAGGCTGGAGGGTGCCTGCTCACACCCAGCTCCCTCTCTGGGGTGTCACATGCTGTGGTCAGGAAGAGGTGACCCTGGAAAGCCCTTGGAACATTCCATCAGCTGGGGGCCCTTTAGAAGGCTGATGGAATGATGAGGTAACAATTGCAGCCTGAGCTCCGTGGTTCCTTTTTCTCTCTAATGAGGTTTCTCTGTCCCACAGCCATGGAAAGCTCCCAAGTTCCCCGGAGATGCCTCCTTGGCCCATCCGCTTGCCTTTCATCCTACACCACCCAGCTTTCTCAACTCCTAATTGTGTTTCTGAGACCTCAATCCCCAGGCTCTTGACCAACCATGCAGAAACTCAACTGGTTACAACACTGCAACCTCAGCCCTGCACCCTCCTATAGCACGCCCTCCCCCTGGCTCACCCAGGCAGCCCGGCCTGGCCTGGCAGGAAGGACAAAGCTCGCAGCCTCAGGGTCTTAGCCCTGGAAGATCCAGGGCATGCAGTGGCCAGCCAGGAGGACTTACAGATGGGTAGAGGCATTTGCCAACTACATCGCCAGGAAGAAAGCATGGCATAAAGGCGTTTAGTTTGCAGTCAAGTTTTGGAGTTCTGGCTCTGCCTCTTCCTAGCCATGTGACCATGGGCAAGAGATCTAACCTTTCCGAGACACAGTTTCCTTGTGTGTAAAATAAAGATAATAATATCTACTTTGCTGAATGGTTGCAGGGATTAACCAAGATGATATATTTAAAGCATCTTGCTCAGTACCTGACACATAGTTGGCACCCAAAAAATGCAGTTTCCTTTTCCTACCTCAATGGGGAAACAAATTTGGCAGATCACATCTCAATTATTAGAGGGTCCAGGGCCCCCCAGCTTCTGTACCTTTTGTCCTTTAAAGTGCACAATCCATGAACTACTGAAGGTGGGAAGAGGAAAAGAGGAAAATGAGGCAAGGGTGGGAAACAGATGGGCGGGCAGAAAAAAGGTGCAGAGGGCAGCCTCAGCCTGAGACTGGAGAGCTTCTGTGGCTTAGACCCCCAGACCACCCCAAAATCAGTGCACAAGAAATTTGCTAAGAGCAGCTGGCCCCTAGTTGGGGTGGGAGAAGGCTCCAGATTCACAGCCTGGTTTCAAGTGGGTCTTTCCCACTAGCCTGTCTGGGCTGGAAGCAGGGAACCTGATATTTACATACCTCCGCAGATGTGTCCCAACAGCCTGCTCGCCCTACCACGGTGGAGGAGGAATAATCGCACCAAGGCCGAGCTCCCCAGTCCTCCCCCTTGAAGAGTCAGATGACCTCAGTGCTTCAGTGCTCCAAATGGAGTAGGTCAGTGTGTGTGTGTGTGTGTGTGTGTGTGTGTGTATGCATGTGTGTGCGCGTGTGTGTATGTGTGCAGCTCCAGTCCCTAGCAGAGGAGGCTGCAGGCCTGGGTTCAGAGGGATGCAACATCTGGCCAGCTGTGAGCCTGAGCCAGATGTGCGCCGGCCAGATGGAGGGCAAGCTCCCCTGGGTGGGGGATGCACAGGAGGAAGTCATAACCTCATTGTGCAGCCTAATCCTGAACATATTACTCTGGAATATGTGCAGTATCAACAACATTGCCATAAAAAGAGGCCTCAATAAAGAGAGAAGAAGAAAGAGCAAGGCCTCAAGAGTTGTCAGTGGGCCTCTGACACACTTTCTGGGATTGGGGGTGACATGGGGAGGGAGTATGGACTAGCACTTAATCCTGGGCTGTGGCTGCCCTTGTGCTTGTGAGGAGAGGGGGTTGAGCTGGGAGGTGGGTCTCCTGCCCTGTAGAGAGAGCTACTGAAAGCTCAAAGTCGTGGACACAGCCAAAAAGGGCCTTTGTGACTGAGGCTGAAGGGTTAACAGACCTGGAGAAGGGGGTCTTGAGTCTGGGAAGAGCTGGAAGAAACACTCTGGGCCACTCTTCTCTGCCTTCATGAAGCCAGGCATTCTGGATGCTTCTGGCAGGGAAGGCATTAGAATATCTATCTACACCTATTGTCCCCATTCCTATCCTCACTGCACCCCATCCCCCAACCCCTTCTCACTGCTCTCACCCTGAGAGAACCAGCCAGATGAGCCACAAAGACTCAACGCAAGGCTATCAGGGCTAGGTGGTCTGACTACCTGGGACATTGCACTAGGGCCCAGCCAGTGTTTTCTGGAACACCAACAAGGTAGGGTGATCAAACAGGCTTCCTGGAGACTATAGGGTCTCAAAAGATAAGAAGGATTTGACCAGATGATGAGAAGAGGAAAGGACATATTCTGTTCACCATAGGAGGGCCTCCAGCCCTGGAGATGCTGAGAGGGAGAGGGAAAGACAGAGAAAGCAAGACTAAAAGCGAAAAACCACCTGGGAACCGGAAGCACCTCAGAGCCCAGGTGATCCAAGCCCCCCATCTGACAATAGGGAGAAAATGCAGAAAGAGGTGAATACAGAAGGAGGAAGCAGTGAAGGGCCCCCAATACTGGACTTACAGGCCCTCAGGAAACCCCACTCCTGTCCCTGGCAGTTTCTCTGCACTGGAAACCCAAAGACAACCTGAAACAGTGGGCCAGAGTTGAGGGCAGGTAGCCTGCTCACTGGGAGGCAAGGGGCAGGGTGCGGGGGTGGCTGGAAGCTGAAAAAAGAGACCCTGGGACGGGTGGGGGACACAGAGCAAGCATGAGGCCAGGCTGGCGGTTCTCTCCCCTTGCCTCCTGCACGATCGTGGCAAGCACAACTGCTTCTCATTAGCAAAAGTGACCGTGGAGGAGAAATCCAGCCCAACCCAGGTCACGGTCACAGCCCTGAGCAGCCAGCAACAACCAAGCCAGAGAGGAGCAGCGTGGGGCCCCAGGAGACCTGCAGCGGCTGTCTAGCCCCAGGTCCCAAGGTCACCCATGTCAGCACCTATAGTGGACAATGATGAAAAGGAAGAATGAAAATGGCTGGAGGGACAGGAAGGGAGGGAAATTGTGCCAGCATTCTCCTGGCTGTCCCGCCTGTTTTCTCCCTCCCAATTCATCCATCACACCATGGCCAAATTCATCCCACCACCCAGTCTCCTGCTGAGGAAGTGGCAATGGCTTCTCAACGCCTTGGTCAAGATAAATAAACTTCTAGCCCCAATTTAAAGGTTCTCTGTGATTTAGCAACCCTGGACGTCATCAATCCTCACTCCCATGGCTCTCCAGGCCAAGCCCTCCACCCCAGCGACTCTCCACAGAGGCCCCTGCGCATATCCTGCCAAGTTCCTCTCTCTTTGCTCATGCACTTTTCTTAACCTAAAATGTCTTTTTGTCTCTATCAATTCATTGTTATTCCCCTTTTACATTCCACTCACCTGTGAAATTGGGAGAATAATAATGCCTACATCGTAGTTTTTGGAAGGATAAAATTAGAAAGTGCTTGGAACACAGCCTGGCACACAGTAAACGTTAGCTATTGGTATTGTTGTTATTGTTCTATTCATGACCTTTCCAGTCTGAGTCCAAGTTCTGCCTTCTCTGTAGGGCACTGTGTCCCTGACCTGCCCATTCACGATTGTCATCACCCTTCTTCTTGCATTTGCCAACTCAATTCATGTATGTTTAAACAATATTTGTCATGCTTCCTCTACTATGCTAGGCACCATGGTAGACAGCATGGAGAAAATGGAGAATGAGAGGGTTATGCCCTGCCCTCGAAGAGCTTACAGTCTGGAGAAAGTCAAACAGTAAAAGGCAGTTACAGCATGTGCAAGTGCTGAGCTTAGGGTACATACACTTCAATGCCATTGTGGAACAGAGGGAGGATCAGTACTGAGGGACAGGAGGGCTTCTCAGAGGAGGTGATGGACAAGTGGGGACCTGAAAGCCAAATAGGAATTAGCAGAGTGGAGGGAGGGAGAGGTGTCACAAAGAGGAGGAGCAACAGGGCCAGAGGCGCAGAGGGGAGAGGGAGGGTGATGGACATGGAAACTACAATGAGCTCAGGAAGGTTAAGAATGGACTGTGAGGAGGAATGGTGAAAGCTGAGGCTAGAGAGGTTTGGCAGCAGCCAGATGGTGAAAGGTTACATAAGCTGGGCTAGGAGACTGGGGCCCAGTCCTGTAGGCAGTGGGGAATCATGGGAGGGGCTGTGGTGCTCACTCTGACCCTTAACATGTGCCTTGGACTGTTGTTAACTATCTCATGGCTGCCAGACTTGTCTCCTCAGGAAATTAGAACCTAGCGCCTTCTCACATCTCTTTTATCAGTGAGGTGGGATATCAGTAAGTAAATATCTATTGGATGTTCTTTTGAGCAGGACCTCCATGCAAGTCCAGTGAGTTGAGGGAGGAGGAGGAGAAACGTGACAAAGCAGGAGGGCCATGAAGTGTAACAGGAGCATGCTCTGCCCTCCAGAGGGGAGTCCCAGGCCAGAATCAACCCCATGGCGCCTGAGACAAGCCACTGAAACATCTTCCCCCTCACTTCTTCCTCTGTAAGGTGAGCATCAGGCCATCTGTCTAACTGCCTACCACACATGAGACTGCAGGTGAAAGCCCTGCAAAGGTGAGCTCTTTCCATAGGAGCAGGCAGATGCTGAGACAGGGAGAGGAAGGTGGGACCCCCTGTGGGGCAGGCTCTGGGGGCTGGTGAAGGAAGCCCAAACCAAGAAAGAAAATAAACAAATGTGTGCCTTTCAGCAACCCCCCCACCCCATTCACATGTGCTCCCTCTGTCCATTTTTCCCTCCCCAGCTTGTAGAAATCACTGTCAACAATCCATGGCATGCAGTCACCTTTCCTAACACACTGCACAATATGGACACCTGGATAGTCAGGTCAGGAGGCTCCGGGCTGTCCCTGTCCTGACCAGTCAGCACCTCCCCAGGAAACCTTCCCTGACTCCCAACTCACAGTAATCTCCCCCTTCTCTGACTTTTGCAATTCCAGGCTCTACCTACGTGAAGTACATGACTTTGACTTCTCTTTAAGGGCTCTCAGATGACCCTTCCTAGCCCCAAGACTAAGGTCCTTGAGGGAAGGATCAGGTTATTGCCTCTCCAGCATCCTCCAGGGTCCCCAGCGCAGGTTTCTCCAAGGCTTGGTGTGGTTGGTCTTTCCAAAGATGTGAAGAGGACATGACAGTCTGAATGGGTCAGAGCGGGGACCCAGGGATGAAGACAGATTCACCAGGCAAAGGCCATAAGCTGGAAGCAGTGGCCACGTGGTTATTAGATGGAAAGGCTAAATCAGCAGGGCAGCTAGTGTCCCAATCCCAACAAGCAGGATGTGGAAATTCCAGGAAGCCAACAGCTGCTGCTCAGAAAGAAATGGAAAGGCACTGTAGGTTTTAGTGCCGGACAAAGGGTCTGAGGCCAGGCCTCACCCCAAGCAGCTGCCCTCAACCCCTCCCCAGCTTCGTGGTACAGTGGGTGGGCCCAAGGACACAAAGCTGAAAAATGGGCTACCATCTGGAGAAGATGACAGGGCCTGAAGGACAGTGTCACCAAATGGCTTTCCCCCGAGGCAATCAGGGCAGGGCTCATCAGCACTTTGAAAGGAACATCTGGCTGATTCCAGATGTGGAACCAGATGTGAGAAAATGACATGCTGGCATTGGCTGGTAGGCAAGTTCAGAGTCCATCCTTAACTCTCCCAGCTGGCCAGGCCCTCTCAAGGTCCTTCTGCCCATGCTCCTGTCTGCACACCTCCCACGGTTACATAGCCCTGGGCTGCAGGACTCTCATGGTTGGCCAAGTAGCTTCTCATGCCCAGCTTTGGTCCACCCCAAAATCTATGCATTCTCTTCTTCAGTAGAGATGGGAACTAGCTGGTCACCATCCCTCACTCAAAAATCTGTGTGTGTGTGTGTGTGTGTGTGCGCGCGCGCACATGCACATTCACATAAAGAATACTGAGAGCAAGAGGCCAAGTCAGATCCCTTGCCCTGAAAAGGGCCCCAGAGAGGATGTAGCCCCACCCACTTGCTATACAGGTAAGGCAGCTGAGAAGGAGAGAAGGAGAGGTCTGCAGGGGCTGAGAGGAAGTCAGCCATGGGTCTAGCAGACTAGATCTCAGGCACCGGGAATACAGTGTTCTTTCCACACTGCCACCTCTTCCCCACTCTCTTCCACCTGCCAATCCACCAGGTCCAATCTCTGCCTGATATGCAGAATGGGGGGAGCCTCTTTCCTGGGGTGAGGCATTCACTGTCAAGAGCTGCAGGTGGTGATGTGCACGTGTCAGATCGAGGAAGAGCAATTGAAAGATGGCAATATCTCTTCCACGTGATCACTAGCATTCCTCCTGTAGTAAGCAAGATAAAAGTCTCCAAAAGAAGAAGCCAAGAGAGATTTGAGAGTGGGTAGATGGCAGAAGAGAAACCCTAAGCACTGGTCTCTGAGGATGTGATCTGATAAGAGGAAGGTTCCTTGCTCACCCAAAGGAGAGCCTTTCCACTTCCTATGGGCGCTTAAGCCATCATTGCTTCATTCTGCAAGGGTCAGCACTTTTAGATTCTCACTCTGGTGGGTCCTAGACTCCAGAACCAGTGACTTCCCTAGACACGTTGGCTAGAACTGGAAGGCACTTCCTGGAAGCTTTCTGGGACAAGAACCCCAAACATAAGCTTTCACAAGCCCATTCAATTCATCTTACAAAGCAATGCAAGGCCTAACTAAAACTTTGCCCAGCCTCAGTCTTACAGCCTGTGAAATAGGCAAAGACCACTAGCGTGGGAAAGAAAACAACCAGTATCTTCAAGCAGAAGATGTGTTCACCTTGCTCTCAGTTCATTCTCACATGCGCTATAACTTGAGACTCTGGGTTTCCTGGGAAGGGGCTGCTGTGTAGGCGCTAGCGCCAGTAAGCAGGAACAAATGGCGAGCTTTTTCAAGCATCAATACTTTTTGATTTGAAATCTCTCTTTTCCAAACTTTGCAGAGCACATACTGTCCAGTCCCCTTCATTAAGGATTAATTACTAGCCAAGTTTGAAGTCTTTGGAGTTGTTTGGGAGTTATTTGAGCTGAAAAGGAAAACATAACTATGTTGTTATTTCTTCTAAATGGAAAAAGGATATTTTTTGTGGGTGTTTGCAATGCTTACAAACAGCTGAAGGGGTTTTTTACTCTATCTTTCCAAAAATCACTGCTCTAGGCCATGACCAAATATGGAAAAAACGACCAAAAAAAAAAAAAAAAAAAAAAAAAAAAAAAAAAAAAAAATCCCCAAACCATAAACCTTTCAGAAAGTCACAAATAGTTGAAATAGAAGCATGTAATAGAAATGGCCGGCAACCTTGCTTAGCACAATTTCCCACTATTTTCTGCCACCCCTGCCCACCTCTCATGTCTGTGATTCACCCAGGCATCTCTCAAGAGACTTTACCTTCTAGGCATCCAAGAATCAGGAGCCAAGTACAGAACAGTGTTGGGGGAGACCTCAGCACTGGATTAACATCCTCATTCCACAGATGAGGAAACCGAGGGCCATAGATGCCATGAGTGACTTGCCCCAGTCCCCACAGCAAGCTTTGGCACAATCAGATTCCCAGCATGACTTCTACCAGGCTATAACCTCCATCCCCAGAAATGCTGCAGGGCAGACTGGGGCAGGGCCTGTGGGCCTCTCTGAGAAGCCAGAATGAGTAGCCATCTGTGGCTGTGCTTTGATATGACTACCACTGAGAAGGTGAGCATTGTACTGGAGAGGGCGTTGGCCTGGAGACAGAGAATAAGACTTCCTTGTCTTTTTTTTTATTTTTATTTTTTGATATGGAGTCTTGCTCTGTCACCCAGGCTGGAGTGCAATGGTGCGATCTCAGCTCACTGCAACCTCCGCCTCCCAGATACAAGCCATTCTCCTGCCTCAGCCTCCCGAGTAGCTGGGACTACAGACATGTGCCACCACACCTGGCTAATTTTGTTTGTTTGTTTTTTGAGACGGAGTTTTGCTCTTCCCGCCCAGGCTGGAGTGCAATGGCACAATCTTGGCTCACTGCAACCTCTGCCTCCTGGGTTCAAGCAATTCTCCTGCCTCAGCCTCCTGAGTAGCTGGGATTAAAGGCATGCGCCACCACGCCCAGCTAATTTTGTAGTTTTAGTAGAGACGGGGTTTCTCCATGTTGGTCAGGCTGGTCTTGAACTCCCGACCTCAGGTGATCTGCCCACTTTACCTCCCAAATTGCTGGGATTACAGGGGTGAGCCACCATGCCTGGCCTTTTTATTTATTTATTTATTTTATTTTTTTATTTTTAGTAGAGACAGGGTTTCGCCACATTGGCCAGGCTGGTCTCAAACACCTGACCTCAGATGATCCACCTACCTCGGCCTCCCAAAGTGCTGGGATTACAGGCATAAGCCACCATGCCCAGCAGACTTCCCTGTCTTGGAAGATGAGTGGCAGCCTCCTGTGAGGATGAGTATACTCACTGTGCTAGCCACTACCAGGTAGCCTGGGACACGCTTCTTCCCCCAGTTCTTAGACAGCTGGCATTGACAAAAAGGTAGGGGTTGGTGATGCTGCACCTCTATCCCTGGGTCCCGGGCTCTGATACATCAGAAACTTTGTCAAATCAGGAATCTCCTCCACAACATCCTTATAACCAAGATCCAGGGCAAGGTGCCTGGGAACTCATTCCACACATCAATTGCCCCTAAATGAGGAACAAAGAGAAGACTGGAGGCTTCCTCTCTTCAGAGCTGAGGTTGGAGCTCTGCTTTGACACAAGGGGTCTGCTGTGGGTATGGTCCAGAATGGTAATATAATATTATGGTTAAAATTATGGCATCGGGCTGGGCCCAGTGGCTCATGCCTGTAATCCCAGCAGTTTGGGAAGCCGAGGCAGGCGGATCACCTGAGGTCGGGGGTTCGAGACCAGCCCAGCCAATGTGGTGAAACCCAGTTTCTACTAAAAATACAAAAATTAGCTGGGCACAGTGGCACACACCTGTAGTTCTAGCTACTCGGGAGGCTGAGGCAGGAGAATTGCTGAAACCCGGGAGGCGGAGGCTGCAGTGAGCCCAGGTTGTACCACTGCATTCCAGCCTGGGCAACAGCGAGACTCCGTCTCAAAACAAACAAACAAACAAAAATTAGACTTTTGGGTCTGAATCCTAACTCTATTATTTACTGGATATATGATCTGAAAGTTACTTAACTTGTCTGTGATTCAGTTTCCTCATCTGTAAATGGAAGTAATATAGCACATGCATCCTCTGGCTCACAGTAAATGCCATGTAAGTTGCAGCAATTATTGCTGTTGTTAATTGCTCAATATTGACAACTTAGGGAAGAAAGAATAAACAGGCAGATGCCTAAGAACTCAGAACCTACTTCCTATGTTGGACAGAACCTCCCAACGTCAGTTCAAGGGGACAAGTTAACCCCACCACCTTCTAGCACATGTCAGCATAGTCAGGGATGCAGGAGGAGAGGCCAAAAAGCCCAAGACCTGGAGACCTGCCCATTCCCAGCCTCCTGCCAGCTCCTCCGTGAACTCTGAAGAAGCTGCCAGGCTCGTCGGGGCCTTCATTTCTCCACTAGTAATATGAAGATAATAGAACCCTTTGCTGTCTGTCAAGTTGTTTGAGAGGCTCAGATGAAAGGCATAGGCAGCCAGGTGAGATGCTGCTATTACAGCTAATGACAGAACCAACACGCTTGTACGCTGCCGCCCAGCTCTGACTCAGGCTGTTTACGGTTCTTGCCTTGGTAGTGGGGGTTTGGGGAGGGTTGACTGGGTTTGTGGTCTGGGGAGAAGGGGGAGCCCCAGCCGGTGCCCTCGCCTGCCCTGCTACCGCACGTAAGTGCATCTGCCATGATTTAGGGTTTGGCAGGGCTTCCTCTCCCTGACTTGAGCCTCTACTGTCCTGTCTCTCTCAGAATTTCAGTGCCCCTCACCCCCATCCCTGCCCCCCTCCTCCCCTCCTGCCAGGACTCAGGCTCCAGCCCTGCAAGTGACACATCACTCCAGAGGACAATCAAGCCTGTTTAGAAACATGTGGGAGCCATGGTCTTTGGCTGCTGCAGCCAGAAGAATAAAACATTCCTCAAGGCCAGGCCCTCCCTCTCCCACCATCCCAGGGACAGCAACCCCATAGGGGCCGATCAGCATGGGGCTGGACTCCTTCTGTGACCTCCACATCTGGTCAGATGCTGCAGGTCCCTCCCTCCCCCTGGGGAACTTCTCATGGGAGGCTGACCAGAGAACAGAGCCATTCCTGTTATGTGTCACCAGCTCAGTCTCTAGATTGTGGTTGGCCCCCTGTTCCCTGCCGAGAGCTGGAGGTGAAAGTGGGGCTGGCAAAGCAAAAAGCGGCTGCTATCAGGCAATTCTCAGGCTCCTAAAGGAAGAGGTCTGTCCTGGGCAGCTCAGTCCAGTTTCAGGAAGCCTCTGCGACAGCCGCTGTCGGGACTTGGCATTAGCTTGGGGACGTGCAAACTCATCCAGCCTCAATTCCAGTATAATGTGGGGGCTGAGGCAGCCCCATGCAAATGCCCCCCAGCCTCCCAAAGTGTCTCCTCTCCACTGAGGCTCTTGCTTTCCTGACCAGAACAGAGAGCTGGTCGTCGGGATTTAGATGGCCAGGTGGCAGGAGGCATGCACAGTGGTCACCTGATTGCCTCTTCTAATCTATCTATCTCCCTGGCCCCAGGAACTAGCCCTTGACTGCCCCAGCATATTTTCCCCTCTCCTCTTTCCCTCAAGCTCCCCCTACTCACCAAGTTCAGCCCTGACAGTCCTCCTTCTACCAATGCCCCTGGAGCACATCACATGGCAGACACCAAGTGCCAGAATGGGGGATAGCTAAAGAGAGCACAGAAAGAGGAAAGCTGTGCTGGAGACAAACTATGGAGGATGAAGAGAGAAAGCCAAACCTCCAGCGGGAGAAGGTGATCCGAGCCAGATCAGCTCGAAACTATTGGGACAGAACAAGGTTCGCTTGGAGAAGACTGGGGAGAGCATTCTAGGCAGAGGGAACAGTACAAGGCAGAAGTGTATGAGGGAAGTAGTTTGGCATCTCTGAGAGAATCAGGTCTGACAAGGCATACGAGGCTGGGGTAAATGAGGAGTGGCCCCAGACTGTGCTTTGGGAATCCTGGGCAATGGAGGAAGCGCAGGGTAGGAGTGCAGGGGCAGCCAGGGCATTCGCTCAGACCGTCTTCACATGAAGCCCTGTGAAGTTACACAGGGGGCTTCTTCATCCTTCCCAAGCCCCAGAAGGCAGGGAGGAACTGAAAGAAAATATTCTCATCACTGTTTAACAGAGAGGAAAACTGAGGCTCATTAGTGATTACTCATCTGCCCAAGGTCCTGTAGTAAGGCAGCAACCAAGCCAGTGGAATATTCTAGATGCCTGGGCCTGGAGGGGTCCTCAAGAGGTCACCTACTCCGCCTCTTGCCCCAGGCAGACCAGATCCCAACAAATCAGGCCTCTGACTATGCCTAACCATGTTGCAGTTAAACATATAACTTCTCTGGTTCATAGGCAAGATGGAGTCATATAAAACCCCTCTCTAGATCTGAAGGTCATTTTTCAAGATTGACCTTCTCCAGGTTAGATTTCTCCTCTCCAGGTTCAATCTCAACAGATTTCTACTTTACAGGCCTAAGCCTCCCATGATTGACATGGCACATACACTAGTGAATTAAATAAATGAATAAACAGTGAATAAATGAACAAACAGATAAATGGTTTCCAGACAAGCACAACACTTTGACTTCCATAAAGCAGATGTCAAATAGAAGTCCTCAACATCCCTAAATTCACTGAACAACCAGACATGATATATTTATAACCACCATCCAGGGTGGTCTGGAGATATCCTTAGGCCATATTCTTCCTTTAAAAGGATGAGTATCTCCCCTCCTTATCTGTCCTGACACACACTCACATACACATGTATTTGCATGTTCAAATAAAGTATAGGCACCAGCCCCTGGGGGCAAACCTGTCCCCATCTCAACCAGGTTGGCATCTGTGCTGGAGTCTCTTGATAAAGAGGGTTTCTTCTGCAGACAGCTAAGACATACCTCCCTGAGATTCCTCCCTCATCTTCACCCCCATGATCATCATATAATGAAAGAACTGAGCCCTATACATATAGGTACCATTTACGCTTACCATGTGCCAGCCACTGTGCCAAACACTTTATATATACATTTTCTTTGGTCTTCACAAGCACCCTGTAGGGTACAGAAGAGGAAACTGAGACTTGGAGTGGTGAAGTGTGGCCAGTAAAGAAAGAGGCAGGCTTAGACTCTGGTCTGCCTGACTGAAGAGCCCACCTTCCTGCCTACTCTTGCTGTCTTTCCTCTTTCTAGGCCTGGTGGCCTTGAATGTCCTCACTGCTCCCTGCCTAACCCCAAGCCCCACCCCAGCACGCAGAACCTCATCTAGGTAAGAATACTCGATCACAACAGCGGGTGTTGTTCATGTCCAGCAACTTGTCTTTGTTCAAACTGGTTCATTTCTGGTTGTTTCCTTTTCTTCTAATCTCAGATTGAAGACCTATTATTTCCAAGCCAGGAAAAAAGAACAAGGGAAAAAAAGGGGGGCTCTGTTCCAGGAACTGTAACATCTCTCTCTGTGCTGCCCAGTTCCTCACTTCCCTGACTCTTGGAAAAGCTCAGCCATGCCTGGCCCCCAAATTTGGAAGGACCATTGGTTACAAAACCGTTTTAGGGTCTTCTCTTCCTTTAGAGCCAAGGCTGGGGTGAGAGAACAAAGAAGAGATGAGAAGAAAAGCAGATCAAAGAAAGGTGCTGGAAAATGGTAATAATTCGAATCCCTAGCCTGGCCCTCCCATGTCTACTCTACTTTCTTGGGACTTTATGTATTTCCTTTCTGGCCTAAAGAACTAGCTCCAGAGAGAATGTATGGTTAGTCACCCACAGAAATACAGATATACACACACACACACACACACACAGGTGCCCATTCTAGAATCACAGCCTGTCATAAACACACATCCCAGCCCAGTCTTATTCTCAGAGGTACACAAAACTTCACCGGACCCAAAACCCCCTGAAGCTAAGAAGCTAATCATGAGCACACACACCCACAATAACATGTTCCCAAACATTGCCATAAACATTCCCTTTCCACTAGGCACAAACACTGCCACATGCATGCTTGGGGAGTGCATCCCAGGTCTCTGGACACAGGCGTTTGCAGACAGGCTCAAGGAATAAAGGATGCTGGAGTTAGACTCCTCTGTCAGAGCGGTTCCCAAAGCTGACGGAGCTGCTACTTCTTGGCTTCCTGCTCCACCCAACCCCTGAAGTTACTGAATTGGTTGGGTCCTATCAAGTCCAGGGAGAGGGAGGGCCCTTTCCAACTTTCCCCATGACCCCTGACTCAAAGCAGACCTATCTGGCCCTTAGCCAAGAGTGGCCAAGTGATGCCAGGAAAGATGGGTTTTGTCTGACTGTCAGGAGACGCCACTGTGTCGCCCTAGAGGGGAGAGTGGAGTTTTTGGCCTCAGGCCACTAAGAGCCTCTAACCTGGGGCTGGCATTCACTCTCCCAGCTTAAGGAGAAACAAAGGTGTCTTGATGCAAGGGCACTAGGATTGTTGGTGGCAGTAGACACATCAGCACTGCCCCAGGGCAGGAACCCTGCCACCACCTTGTTAACCCCTCATGGTCAGGCTAGCTCGCCAGCTCCCCACCTGGCTCCACAACAGCAGCCTCCTCCCATCCTAGGCACAGTTGCCACATGCGCTAAGACTTCTAAGAGCCTGTGTGAATGGTCCGAGGGCAACTAGGTGGGGGAGATGGGTGGAGCCAGACAGCTTACTGTGTACCAGGGTGAGTCAGAGGACAGTACCCCAGAGGGACACCCCGACTCCCTCAACTCCTCCCAAACCAAAGCCACAGGTTTTCCAAGAAGGCAAACAGCTGCTCAGAGAAAGCAGCCCATACCAGCACAATTGCCAACAGAGCTTGAGGCAAGGCATTCCCCAGCCCCAGACCAGGCCAAACAGCAGAGTGACGCAGTCCTCCTGAACAGGGATGGCAGCAGCAGCCCCAGCTGCCAGCAGGAGGCCATGGCTTTCATGCCATTGCACAGCAGTGCTGCTGATGCCCCAGTGGATAACAGGGCCTGAACATTCACCAAATCAGGCCCCTGGACAGAGGGACTCTGATACTTCTGCGGATGAATCCTGGCCCTCCTGAAGGCCTTCCTACCAGCAGCAAAGCACAGAGCTTTACTTTCTGCCAAGATATATCTCCTTCCCAGTCTGGTAGAGACCGTCACCCCAGATGCAGACAGTGCTAAAAGGAAGAGCTGTCAGGAATGCTCATTAGTACAACTCTTGCCAAGGTCAGGATGTGACTCTGAGGTCAAGCCAGCAGAGGTATGAATGTGGGGCTCATGGTCTTTGCAGAGGGAGAGGTGTGCTAGCCAGGGGGAGAGGGGATTGTGGGCAAGGTCCCTCCTACCAGTCTCTCATATTGCCCTATATCAGCCTATTCATATTCTTCCTAGGACTTTTCACAATTTCTAATTATGGTTTTTTTTTATATTTGCTTACTTATTATTTGCTTCCTCCACTAGGCTATAAGCCCCATGAGTTTAGAGACCATGTCTGGCTTGTTTACTATGGTATCCTCAGTGCCAGTATGGTACCTGGCACACAGCAGGGACTCAGTAATATTTATTGAATGAATGAATGGACTCTGTCCACAGAACCTTGGTGCACTATGCTCCATTGCCAAAGAAACACAGGAGTGATGCACCTAAACACCCAGAGAATCCAGATCAGAGATGGCAGGAAGTTCAAGGAAGGCCCAGTGGCTCTCCCACCCATACACTCATACCACATTCCACAAGTCTAACCTGAGCACTTGCACGACAGGTACTGCACTGGAATGTGAGGATCCCTCCACGAAACAAACAAACAAAACCACTGGCCCCTTCCCTTATGGAGATATGACTTTGGTAAGGAAGGGATATTAAGAAACAAATGACTACAATTCAGTCTGACAAGCACCATCAGAGGTAAGATCAGGGGACCCACCCTAGTCTTGGAAGCTGTGAAGCTTTCCCAGGGGAGAGACATTCTAAGATGAGCTCTTAGGGGTGGTGTGAATTAGCCAGCAAAGACTGGAGGAGGAAAGAGGGAAGAAAAGGAGATTTCATAAAAAGAGGTTAGTTTATGCAAGAGTCTAGAAATGAGAGCGTATGTGACTTAAAAAAAGGAGAAAAGGGAAGTTCAGCATGGTCAGGGGTGATGAGGAGAGGCTGAGAGAGGGAGTTGGAAATGCAAGCAGGAGGACCTGGAGGGCCTGGGAAACTGTGTGGTGAACTGCTGATGGGCTATAAACAGAAAAGTAAAAGAATCTCAGCTTGTGATTTGGAAGCTTCCCTAAGTGCACAGAAAAGTAAGCTCAGAGCATACCTGCTCATGCAGAAGGCTAGTGAGGCTTCTCCCATCCCTAATGGATAGGAAGGAGAATATAGGAACTGCTAAAAAAAAAAGGCCTGGGAGGAAACAGGGATCATGCAGGCCCCCAGGTTCCCCAGTGGCTCCACATCAATAGAACTTATTTGCCCCTTGCTCCAAGAGATAACACCCAGTGGACTGCAGACCTGAGATTCCAGTCATGTGGGAATCACACGTGAGGAGTCTCCACACCACATAGCCTGTGGGGGTAGGGTCAACGGGAGTGCCTGGAAAGGAAGAGGAGGCAATGGCCAGTGCTGCGGCCAGGGATCATGGGATTCAAGAAAGCTGTTTAGAGTCAACCTCATGCCTACATTACAAGCACCTCCACTCCAGGGACTACTACCTTGTATCCCGCTCAGCCCTGGGTACAAGGTAGATGTCCAACAAGTACTCCTCTTGGGCAGAGGAATAGAAAACCCATTCAGACATTCTCAGGACACATATACCCCCTCCCCAACAGAGTCTCCCTACTGAAGGACAAGTGTCCCTTCCCTCTTTCCACATCCTGCAGCCCAACAAAGGCCACAGGTGGCCAAATGTACTCTCCAACCAGGCCAGACAACAAAAGCTGATGAAGACGCTGCTGCCATGCACAAGGTGGGCCCAGGAGAGGGCAGCTGGTGGCCAGGTGGGAAGAAAAGCAGAGACGCTTCTAAGGAGAGGCTGGTAACTGAAGACCCCTCAGATGCAAGGTCTCATCAGATATGTAGAATGCCTGGGCTCTAGTCAGAGCCCTGAAGACTCTTTTAACCTTGGGTCTTGATTTTCTTATCTATAAAAGGAGAACAGGGCTGGGCGCAGTGGCTCATGCCTGTAATCCTAGCACTTTGAAAGGCTGAGGCGGGTGGGAGATTGAGACCCTTCTGGCCAACACGGTGAAACCCCATTTCTACTGAAAATACAAAAATTAGCCAGGCGTGGTGGCGGGCACCTGTACTCCCAGCTACTCAGGAGGCTGAGGCATGAGAATCACTTGAACCTGGGAGGCAGAGGTTGCAGTGAGCCGAGATTGCATCACTGCACTCCAGCCTGGGCAACAGAGCTAGACTCTGTCTCAAAAAAATAAAATAAAATAAAATAAATAAATAAAAGGAGAACAGGACTGCATGCTCACTCAAGCCCGTTCCTGAGCTTCGGTCCAAGGGGAGGAGGCCATGCTGACCCCCAAGGCCTCTGATGGAAACAGCTTCTGCTTTCCTAGCAGGCACTGGCAGCCTCAAGTCAGGTCTTCCCACTCTCCGATAGTCCCATCCCAGTGAAATACCAAGGCTGGGCCCAGGATCACCATGCCTGCCCGACTGGCTGAGAAGGGGTGAGAAGGGAAGATGTGAAAGTGAGAAGCCGGAGGCAGCCGATGAGGCCGACCACAGAAAGAACGGGCCTCCGCGGTGGGCCCAGAGCTGAGAAGGCCTGCGGAAGGGTAGGGCGCAGAAGGCCAGAACCCGGAGCCTCAAGGGGGCCTAGTTTAGGAGCAGTGCAGGATTGAAACATCCTCCCTACAGAGAAGAGGCCTGTAGACCAGAATTTTGTCTAACTCTGCAAGCCTGGACTTCATCTTGGTTGTGTGAGGGGAGGAACCTGGTCGATCCTCGCCAAAGGAGATGGGCCAGAGAGACAGCAGCACCTTCCTCCACGCCTGCAGGGGATTGGAAGGAGGAAGGAGGGCTGTGAAGGGCAGAGGGGTAGCTTCTGAGCGGCAGCGCCAGCTGTCCACACTGGGAGCTCTCTGTTCAGCGGCCTTTCACTGAGGGCCAGCTCTCAACAGGATGTGTTCTGGACACCACTCTAGTAAGCAACGGCATATTATTGGACAGGTTGCCCAGGACTCAGCAAGACCAGGAAGAACCCAGCTCCATTACCCGCACAGGTCAGCAGAGGTATCCACTGGTCCTCACTGGGTAAGGCAACAGACCTTTCCAAAGCCCCTAGACCTTTCCTCCCAGCCTCTCAGCCCAGGAGGAGAGGGCACTCGGAGGCCGGTGCCGGAGCTGAGACACAGCCTGCCCTGCCACCTGGTGGAGAGATGAGGAAGACGCGCGGGTCCGCGTTCAGGCAGGTAATGCCCCGCCACCTGGTGGGAAGCTGCCGGCAGACGGTTCTGGCGCTTGCAATCAGCCTAGCCGCGTGGCAGCCCCACAGTCCTAGCCTAGAACATGAAGTATATAGTGTTCTAGGGCTCAGAGGCCTTGCCATATTCTTCTGACCCAAGGAGGAGACTCTGGCCCTGAGCCAGTGCTAGGAAAGGGCTATTCTTTTTTTTTTTTTTTTTTTTT
>NW_016805883.1:682018-701146 GCF_001698545.2 Rhinopithecus bieti | reverse complement strand
CTAGCCGGGCGAGGTGGTGGGCGCCTGTAGTCCCAGCTACTCGGGAGGCTGAGGCAGGAGAATGGCGGGAACCCGGGAGGCGGAGCTTGCAGTGAGCTGAGATCCGGCCCCTGCACTCCAGCCTGGGCCAAAGAGCGAGGCCCCGTCTAAAAAAAAAAAAAAAAAGAAAAAAGGAAAGCAGTAGAGAAAATGAACTGGTCTGGGGTACAGGATCAGAGCTTTCAAGCCAGGTTGATAAAACCTCACATGATAAGGAGGTAGGCTTCATAGGACCACCAAGACTAGAGCAACATCCCTACCTCCACTGGAGGGGCACTCAGAGTGAGCCACTAGAAGATGCAAGTGAGGCTAATTTGGGCTGACCAGTTGGCTTCTAAGTTCTACCCTGCACTCTGACCCTCTGTGTCCACCACCCCCACCAACTTCCTTTATCCCTCTGTGTTTCTCTCTAACTATTCCAGCCCTGTGATCCCCTGATGGGCTTATCTCCTTTTTCAGGGTACCTCTGGGACCATCTTCTCCTCTAGCATGCAACCTGTGCATGAAAGACCTAAGAGCAAAGAAGAGAAGAAGCGGCCTGTGGTAGGAAGCAGTGGGAAGGCAGGAGAGCTGACAGAGTGCTCATGACTGGGGTATAACCCCAAGTGCTAAAAATCAGACAGAAATGGCAGTGCTAATCTTTACATTCCACCAAAGTAGAATGTGTAAAACCTGCTAGGAATCTTTAGTTAGCACTATCCATGAAACCTTTCCAAACATGTGTTTGCTTCAGACTTGAAAATGAGGCCAGTCTCCCTAACCAGTTTTTCTTTTTTTTTAATTTTTTTCCCTTGAGTTTTGAAAGTTAATGAATCTCCACCCTTCTTAGAAGGGACACACAGCTAGAACACCACCATCCCGTAGACTATCCTGTTTGCTCAACCTCAATTTCCCCAACACAGGGAGAAAAGAAGCAGATCTAGCTCTGCCTCGGGGCCACAGTAAAGGACTACCTCAGTCAGATGCATTCAGCCAGCCCAGAGGACTACCTCAGTCAAATGCATTCAGCCAGCTAATCACATCTGTAGACCCTTAAAGGTTTGGGTAGTACCCAAAGGACTACCTCAGTCAGACTACTACTTTGGGTAGTACCCAAAGGACTACCTCAGTCAGATGCATTCAGCCAGCTAATGACATCTGTAGACCCTTAAAGGTTCCCTGAGAGCCCCCAGGGTTGGCACCAAATTTCATTTTAACACCTGAACTCCTCCACGATCACTCTACCTGTGTCAGTTTTGATTCATGGGCCTATTTTTCACCAGATGGTAAATCATCTTCCTGGCATCCAAACAGCTGGGGTTGGAGTAGGGAAAGAACTAGGTAGGCATTTGCTTTGCAACACATCTGTCCTTCGGGGGCAGCCAACAAGGAGCTGATTGCGCCCGCCATTCTTCACCCAAACCCCTTTCACAATGGCAGGGAATTGCGGGGAGGAGCTGTGGCCCAGACCCAGAAGGAAATTAAATGGCCTCAAAATAGGTCAAACATGCCTTTGGCCCAAACCCACAAAAGGAAAAACCAGAAGACAGCATGCTTGCCTTACAGTTACAAAACAAATGTACAAAGAAATGAAGCATTCTCAAGTGCATGAGCAATATGCAAGTAGAAAACATAATGCAAATACCATCCCATTAATAACATCAGTAAAACAAAATGATAGGACTAAAGTTAGTAAGAAACGTGGAGGATCTATCAATAGAAATTTATGCTCTAGCTCTATTAAAGGAAACAAACAAAAAGGAATAAATGAACGTAAAAATGTAGTGCTTTACAACATAGATCTCCCCAAGGTAACCTCTACATTTAATAGCATTCCAAATTAAAAAACCCAAGGGCATGATTGATTCTCAAATTTATCTAGAAGAATAAATGTAGAATAGCCAAGAAAAATACTGATAAAGAAGAACAAAAAAAGAGAACGTGCACTGCCAAATATGAAAATGTATTATAAAGCTACAATAATTTAAAAAGTGATGTTCAGGTACCGGAATAGATCAATCAGTGGAACATAATATAAAGCTGAGAAACAATTGCAGGTGTTGAACAAGGGCTTTATTAACAGGACGGACCAGTGCTTAGATAAAATGTAATATTATAGATACATGTAGAATGTTAAGTGACATTTTGTATTAATACAAAAAGAATGGACTGTCCAATAATGATACTGGAATAACAAGTTAACTAAAATTTTAAAACACCAGGCCTATAATATGCAAAAATAAATTGTAGATGGTTAAGAGACCTAAATGTTAAATAAAACACTAGGACATTTAGATAGATGTTTATGTCACACAGGAAGAATAGAAGAGTCTTTCTAAGACTAAATCAAAAAGTAGACCAAAAAGAAATACTGATAATGTTGACCACATTAAAAAATATAACTCCTCTGTGTTAAAGAATGTAAAAAACCGGTCACGGTGGCTCACAACTGTAATCTCAGCACTTTGGGAGGCTGAGGTGGGCAGATCACTTGAGGCCAGGAGTCTGAGACCAGCCTGGCCAACATAGTGAAACCCAGTCTCTACTAAAAATACAAAAATTAGCTGGGTGTGGTGGTGTACGCCTGTAACCCCAGCTACTTGGGAGGCTGAGGCAAAAGAATCACTCGAATCCAGGAGGCAGAGGTTGCAGTGAGCCGAGATCATGCCACTGCACTCCAGCCTGGGTGACAGAGGGAGACTCTGTCTCCAAAAAAGAATGGCACAAAACTACTAAAGGCAAACAATAAGCTGAAAAACTCTAGCATTTATCAAAATAAAGATTAATACCCTAGATATATAAGGAACCTTGTAACATAATAAGAAAAAGATAAATACCTCAATAGAAAAATGGGCAAAGACATAAAAGAAACACAAGATGCTAATAAGCTTATTAAAATGTTAACCTAAATCATAATCAAAGTAAATTACAATGAAATAATATTTTACATATCAGATTTGTAAAAGTGAAAAGAACATTGGTGAGTGTGTGCAGAAATTAGCAGTCACATACTGGTGGTGAAGCATAAATTGACACAATCTTTCTGAACTGTAATTTGGCAATAAGTATCAAAAGCCTTATAACGTACATATCTTTAGTCTCTTCAGTTCCATCTGGGAATGCATCCTAAAGAAGTAAGACTATGCAAAAAAAAAAAAAAAAACCCTTTATCTGGAAGTGCAACTGTTATAATAAAAAATTAAAAAGAACTAAACTTCTAATAATAAATAATTGATAAAATAAATTATGGTTGTATTCATATAATGAAATACCATGTGACCTTTTAAAATGATGGCATAAAAACACAGCTGTTGTCACAGAAAGATGTTCCTTCCTCATATCCTCATATACTTTTTTTTTTTGAGACGAGGTCTCACTCCATTGCCTGGGCTGGAGTGCAGTGGCACGATCACAGCTCACTGCAGCTCAGCTGCACCTCCTGGGCTCAGGTGATCCTCCCACCTCAGCCTCCCAAGTAGCTGGGACTACAGGCATGTGCCTATACCCCTGGCTAATTTTTGTGTTTTTTGTAGAGATGGGGTTTCTCCATGTTGCCCACACTGGTCTCAAACTCCTGAGCTCAAACAATCCTCCTGCCTCTGCCTCCCAAAGTGCTAGGATTACAGGTGTGAGCCACCACGTCCTGCTATTGTTCCTCATATACTTTTATTTTACTTTGGCTTAAGCAGCAAGTATTTATTTATCACAATTCTAGAAACCAAAAGTTGAAGATAAAGATTCTGACAGATGCTGTAATCCCAGCACTTTGGGAGGCCGAGACGGGCGGATCACGAGGTCAGGAGATCGAACCATCCTGGCTAATACACGTTGAACCCCGTCTCTACTAAAAAATACAAAAACTGCCGGCGAAGTGGCGGGGCGCCTTAGTCCCAGCTATTCGGAGGCTGAAGGCAGAAGAATGGCTAAAACCAAGGAGGCGAGCTTGCAGTGAGCTGAGATCCGCCACTGCACTCAGCCTGGCGCAGAGCGAGACTCCGATCTCAAAAAAAAAAAAAAAAAAAAAAAAAAAGATTCTGACAGATTCAGTGTCTGGTGAGGGCCCATTTCCTGGTCATAGACAGCTGTCGTGATTGCCCTCACAAGGCGGCCTCACATCCTTTTAAATGAAACAGGGGCAGGTTATGAAAGAGTAGGTATAGTATGATCCAATTTTTAAAACAGTTTTTCTACACAGCAACAGTTCTGGAAGAATTTACTCCAGAATCTTTAGTTTTGTTGCTGGGTAGTGAGATTATGACTGTTCTTATTTTCTTCTTTTTGATTACCCATATCGTCTAACTTTTCAAAATTCAATAGTTCTTGTGTCATTTAAAATGTTTTCAAAAGCAAAACTAGGAGCTACTTACAATTCCTGCATACCCAGTCCTCCCTGGCCCTTTTGCTCTGGAGATAAAATGTTTCATTCAGGAAAAATAACCCCATAGTTTAGAAATATATACTCCCCAACCCCACATAGTTTCATGCCAATTCCTCACTAGTGTTTTCCTCCTCACCGAGAAAACGAAAAACTACCACAAAAGGCTATGATGTGATAAGGATCCAAGCTTTCCCCCTTTTCCTCTTCCCCTCCCTCCATTCCCAAGGGGAGTTCCTCTGTCCCTGGCAAAATGGGGAAGGGCTATGCCTTGGAGGCAGCAGTGTATCCCAAAAGGCACAAGCCATACTGGTCACTTTGAGCCACGGGAAGGGGAGAAGGCTGTGGTCTGGCAAACAGGGGAACTTGGGCTAAGTTAACAACATGTGAGTAAGTGTGAGGATGATGAGCTGCTACCTAGACCATCAAACAGCAAGGTGTCAGGTAAGATACGAGGCAACCACACACTCAACTAGAGTAATAATTTTTTAAAAAATATAATTTACCAATAGTTTTTTTCTACCAGTGAGAGCCTGCATCATTAAAAATGTAAGATTCCAGCCTCCTCTTCTTCCTTGGCTGTTACCAGCCCCTACTTCTCTTCTCCGCATAGATCAGAGGCCTCAGAAATAGCCTGGTCCTCCACCCCAGCCTCAGGACCAACTGTTCTCAGCACCAAGGTTGAGGACAGCAACTCTGCAACCTGGCACATGCCTGTGGGGTGTTCCTACCTTTAGGGGGCCTCTGCTTCCAGTCCACAGCTTTGGACTACTTCCTTTCTAAACCCAGAGGGGGACAAGCCCACGGAATGGCTGCTTAGATGCAGTAAATGTTCCCTGGATGTGGAAAACCCATTTCCTGGTCGGGCCCCCTATGTGGGCTGGCAGCCAATCTGCCTCTGGAAAAGAGGTTTCTTGAATGCTGATACACAAGTGCCTGGTGTGTGTGCTGTACATGTCTACTTGTCATGTGTACTACATGTGTACGAATGTGCAGGCCACCCCCGATAATATCGCAATGTCCCTGTACCTCTCCATTCTTACATCTCTTGGAATTACTCAGCCAATTCTAACTACAGTCAGCAAAGGACTTAGAATCAAAATCAAGTCCAGCTTATCTGGTGCAGTGCTTTCTGGTGAAAAGGGAAAAAAAAGACTGGGTCTAAACACCTTTCCCAGCACTTCATGGTCACACCCTTCTGCCTATTCTGCATGCCCCAGGGCCTCCGAGGCACAGATGGGAGCCTCCTGCTACAGGAACCAGCCACGCAGTGTGGCCAGCCTGACCTAGTCTGCCACCCTTAGCCCAGTCCTACTTTCATGGAGGGAGTAGCCTCAGTACCCTCCCTGAGCTTGGTGTCCGGGATCCCAGCCTGACTGGTATGTGGAGAGCCAGAGAGGGCAGACACAAAGCCAGGTGCCAGGTCTGGGATGCCCCCTGCAGGAGTAACCCTGTGGGCTGTCCTGCTCACTTCCTTAGATAAGACAGGTGGCCCTTCAGAGCCCAAGGGCCATCTGGGGAATATCAGATAGCAACAAGGCTGGCTGGGGCAGTTGGGCTGGGCTGGGACTGTCCTACCAAGGCCACAGGCTTCCTTTGCAGATGGTAGTAAAGGAAATAGTTGGTGAAGCTCAACAGATCACCGCCCCTACCTCCGTTTCAGCCCATCAGAAGAAAACCTTCTGTATCCTGGGGCTGACCATGCTTTTCAGGAATTGGTGCTTTCTAGAAACTTGGGACTCCAATAGGATAATAGAATAAAAGAAAATAACTTTTAGAGCTGGAATTAAAATTAAAAATAATACATTATTCCAACAAGTCCTAAAAATGCTACCATTTATTAAGCATTTATTGTGGGCTCAACTAAGCATTTTACCTAAATTATTACATTTAATCTAAGAACAACTCCATGAGGTAGTTATCCTTACACTTTCCTTATGTTATAGATGTCGAAATGGAGACACAGAGAGGCTGAGAGACTTGTCCAAGGTCACCAACTCGTGAGAGGCAGGCCGGGTCTATGTGACTCTTAAGTCCATGCCCTTCAGTACTCTGGGACACTCTGGACAATACTACTTTGGAATTCCTGACAAGTCAGGGTTGTCAGAGCCTTCCCACCACTTTAAATGAGGAGACAGATTCTTTGTATAAGGCTTGTGCTCTTCAAAGAATGGGTTTCATTTGTGTTACAGAAAAAAATATTGCTCACAATGCCTTCCCCAGAGGCTTTATTCCTGAAGTCTTTGAACCAGTTAAAGGTAATAACCTCAAATGCAGAGCCAACAGTCTTAGGTCCTAACTTGATGGGGCAGCCACATGATTCAATCCTATATAATGAGTGATCTATTGTAGTGATTTGCAAAAGAAGCTAGTGAGGCCAAACAGGTGGGCTCATTCCCTGAGGTGCCAATGACTCACTGGAGGAAGCAGAACCCACCTCCTCCCCAATTTTCCCACTGGTAGCCCCTAAATCCTCTGGGACAGACTCACTGGGTTGTAGAAAGAGCCAGAAGAGACCCCAGGGTCATTAATATAATCCTATCAGTTCACAGATGAGAAAGCTGAGGCTGAAGGAGGAGGTACTAAAACACCACCAGTCTCCTGACAGGTGCTTATCTTTTCCAGAAGCTTAGACCCTAGGGGTAGGACCAGCTGTTAGGTTGTTACTTATGTGCATAATTCCCTCCTTCTGAGCAGGAGTCAGAGGATGAGAGAGAGGAAGAAAAGCATAAATGGTTAAGAGCACTGCATGGGAGTGAGAGAGCCCATAGTTAAAGTGCTCACATTGCTTCTGCACAGCTTTGTGATCTGCCAAGTCACTTAATTTCTTTGTGTCTCACTTTCCTCTTCAGTAAAATATAGATAATAATGGTGCCAACTCGAAGGACTAGTCTAAGAATTAATCAAATGAATGGATCGCCCAGTGCTTGCCTCAATTACAAAGAAATAGTGAGGAGGAAATCTGAATAAAGTATAAATTTTAGTTCATAATACTATATTAATATTGGTTCATTAATTATAGCAAATGTACCACACTAATGGTAAGATGTTAATACTACAGAACACTGGGTTGGGATATATGGAACTCTCTGGCCTATCTTCATAAATTTTCTGTAAACCTAAAAGTTCTAAAATAAAAAGTTTATTAAAAAATATAAAAAGGAGTATTGTAGGTAGAAACTGTCCTTGTTATAGAGGGGAGCAATTATGAACCATGTCCCTAACAATCCAGAAACAGCCAGAAATAATCAAGTGGCAAGTCAGCCAGCCCATCAAGCTCTTAATGTTCAATCAACTCAAGTCTGCTCCAAATTCTAACCAGAGGTATCAGCAGACAATGGGATTGGCAGGTGTCAAGGTATTAAGAGAAAGACTACTAAGTTGGAAGTCAGATGGACGCCTACGTTCAAATTCTAAACCTACCACTTCACAACTCTTTGACCACGAGCAGGGTCCCTCACCTCCCTAGAGCTCCTTTTCCTCCTTACCTGTAGACTGTTTCTCCCTGGCTAGAGCACAGAGTTGCTGTGAGGCCAAAATGAGAGATGTGGTCGGTAGCCTCTAGGTCAGCCCCTCCAAAAATCTCCATCTCCCGGGATTCTCGTTCTTGTGTAATCTTCTCCCTTAAGTGTGGGTTGGACTTATTGATGTGCTTCTAACACATAGAATATGGGGAGTGATGGGATGTCATGTCGCAGATTAGGGCATAAAAAGACTGGCTTCCATTTTGGACTGCTTGTCCCTGGGAAGTTAGCTGTCGTGTTATAAGGGAGCCCTGTGGAGAGCCTCATATGAGTGTGCTTGGAAGCAGATCTTCCAAAGCCTGCCAACAACACACGAATGAGCTTCGAAGCTGATCCTGCAGCCCCAGCTGAGCCTTAAGATGACTGCAGTCCTGGAGGATAGCTTGACTGCAATAGCATGAGAGACTCTGAACCGGAAGGACCCAGCTAAGTCACACCTGCATTCCTGATACACAGAGACTGTGAGATAATAAATGCTTGTTGCTTTAAGTCTACATTTTGAGATGATTTTGTATGCAGTAATACATAACTAAGAGGCCACGAGTGAAAATACTGTGTTGGAAACTAAGAAATTTGGTAACGCCAGAAACAAAACAAAGCAAAACCCTCAGGCCCATCAGATCCCATGGAAGGCCCCTCCACTTTGTCACATCCCATGCCATTTCTGCTTATCACTGCCTCTTCCTTCCTCTTACTCCCTGGACCTCCAGAGGCAGATGGCTTTGGTGATGACAGCCCATGAAATTCTCTCTCAGCAGTCCTGGGGGCCAGGGACACACAGGTGAGGCAGCCCAGCTCTCTTCGCACTCTTGAAAATGCGGGGACCCTGCTTCAGGTCAAGCCAAACAGTTATTTCAGTACATATTCCAGCCCCAGCTCTTTGGGAGATTTGTCTTTCTAATTCATAGCATCATCAAAAAAAAAAAAAAAAAAAAAGGGTATCTTCACAGTACCTGGTTTTGTTCCTTCCAAGGCTGTCCTCAGGACATAGAGAACCTCTCGAAGTTAAGAGTCCAAGCCTTAGATCCATAGGGATGTGCAGATAAATAAGCTCTGCTCTTAGCCCAAGTCTGCTTTCAGTGTGTACCCTCCAAGACAGACACTCCATCCTCATGCCCACCATTCCCCAGGAAGATATCCTTGAAGGTTGGGGGCAGGAAAATACCTTCCAAGAAGAGTCTAAAAGTCATTGACTGTCATTCAACACTTCTAACCCCAATGAGCTCTGTGGGGAAAGGATGGAGAGAATTGTCTGTTCAGACAGGATGGGCCCCACCTGAACACCAGCACTGGTCTCTACAATCAGCTGGCTTCAATACAGAATTTTCCACCCAGTTTCCTTCCCTGTCTTTTCCTCCTACCACTACAAATTCTCCCCACAAATTTTTCTGAGCTTGTCAGGCAGCTCCCTTTCCCTGGGGAATCTCCCTCCTACTTTCCTGTCCCAAATGGCGAAGTCTATGCATCTCTTGACTTGATTACCCCCTACTAGGAGCTTGGTTGTGCAGAGAAGTGGTTTCTGTAAATGCGTCTCGGGGGGCAGGCAGAAGGATGGAGACACTAAGCCTTAGCTCCTGGGGCACAGCATGGCTTTGAAGAGTTGGGAAAAGCATCAACAGTGGCAGCAGCTTCCTAAGAAGGGCTCCCTGTGGTGTGACTGATGCAGAGATGAGGGCCCAGAATAGAGCCAGCAGCATCTAGGCTGCGCTCGCTATACACACTCTGAGGCCAGGCAGACGAGAGCTGTTGCTGAGTGCAGAGCAATTGCTCACACCCAGCACCAGCTTGAGCAAGCTGCTCATTTGGGACTGGGTGCTGCTCCCTTACCACCTGTGCCCCTCCGACATCCACTTCTTCCAGAGGTGGCTTGGAGCACTCTTCCCACTCCTAGGGTTGGAGTTCACAGGCAGGAAAATGTAGCCCACTCACCTGACATGGCCACGATGGGAAGGGCCGGCCTCCCCAGCAGCCATGGCCCTGGCCTGGGTCTCCCTCGTGTGGGACTCTTACGGAGTCTTAAACAGCCAGGCTGGCAGTGTTCAAGTCCTGCCTCTAGAAAGCATTCCCTGTGGCTGTTTCCCTTCTCTTAACACAGGGAAGTTAATCCAGAGAGAGTCCAGGTGGCTGTGCAGAGCCAGGCTGAGGCTTTGGTTCTATCCCAGGCACCAAAGCCCAAGGATTCCCTCAGGAACAAAGGAGTGGTCAGAGGACAGGTACCAGAACTCCTAGAACTCCATCTAGGGCTCCATGGTTCCAGGAGCACCGTGAGAAAGACCCAGTTCAGCATTAGAGGCTCCAGGCTGCCAGCAAAAAAAGACTCTTGTCATGCTTTGCATGTCCATTTAATCTGGCTCTACCAGGCTGTGGGCTTTGTAGACAGAGGCCTGATCCTGTTTAAGGCTGTACCCCAGCACAGAGCAAGCTCCCAGTATCTGCCCTCCTCCCTTGAGCCTGCTAACCTAGAGGGGACACTGGAGAGGAGGCATGCGAAGAAGAATGAAGAATGACAGTGGTCTCTAGGGGTGGCGCTGGAGAAAGAAGAGCTTGACAGCAATCTCCAAGGTTGTGCCAGCATAGAGCATGCTTGGAACAGTACCATTTAGCTCTTAGAAGAGACCTTACATGGCTCAGGGGTTGAGGTGGCCTCACTGAAGGCAGAAAGGAATTAATTTGGTGGGAGTAAACAGCAAGGCATGGCTTCCCACACCTCCTCACTCTAGGGGTTCTTTCTACTCCCTATTTTCTGTAAAGTGAAGCCTAAACTCCTCTGCCTAGAATTCAAAGCAATCTACAATCTGGCTTCCTCCCCCGATCTGCTCCTGCGCTCCCAGCCACTCATCCTACAGCTGCCCGGCATGATTCTGGGGCACTCCTGAGCCTCAGTGCTGTCCAGGCACATTCCCCTCCTTCCTAAAGCTGCTCCTTTCCACCTCCTTGCCCTCTTTACAGTGGATCCAAACCTCCAGGACTATGTCCTGGCCCCCGTTCTCTGGGAAACCTGTTCTAATCACTTCAGCCCACACCAATCTCTGCCTTTTCTAAACTCCTACAGCACGCCTGGCCTGTACCACGTGACCTGGCACATTTCCAGCAGCTCACATTGTTCATTAGTTAGTTGCTTTTCTTCAAGTGGTAGTCAATTAGAAGGGAAGAGCTATAAGAAAGCCAGCAGAGCGCATCAGTCCTAGACAGTGAGTTTCCAGTTCTTTGAGAGTTGGAACCATGTTGGAATTGTTCTTCTGTCTCTTCTGCCTCAGGGCAGCTCAGAAAATGCCAGGAGTTATTTCTTTACAACTTTCAGGTGTTATCCTCCTCCCATTCCCTTGCAAGGCACCTTGCTTTCCCCTGGTCCAGTCAGCAGGGGACAGATCTTTTGTGTAGTACTCTTAACTTGCTGAGGAGTAGTCTTGCCCAGGGGCAGCGGAATGAATGGGGAAATTTTTATGACTTGCCTCCATCAGAAACTGCCTTCATGGAGGTCCATCCCACACCCCTGCAGTTCCTCTCCCCTTGCTGCTTCCCTTTATCAGGCTTTATCAGCCCAGCTCCCAAATCCACCAGGCCAGGCCCTGATGTCTGGGGGATTAACCTCTCTGACAGCTCAGGACCACAGCTTCTGTTTATAACACTAGGTCTTTGGCTATGGGAGCCTGGGAAGTGTTGCACATTCCTGTGGACAGGGAGGAGCCATTCATAAGATTCTCCTTCTTGATTCTCACAGTCACTCCCCTGGAGGTAAGCAGATGGCTCAGAGGGACCCCCCTTCCCTTCCTCATTTCCACAGAGCAGGATCCAGCCTATCTGAAGATTTGGAGGAGAAGGTGGCTGTGAGTTTGATTAGCCACTAAAAACTGCCTCCAAGAGAGCTGAGTCCCAAGGCACCCAGTGTCAAATGAGAAAGGTCTCTGTTTCTGGGGAGGTTTCAGTGCCCTGCATCTGAGAGTGGTCCCCAGGACACAGCTGGGCCAAGGCAAGGCCTAGCCTAAAGGGAAGGCGGACCTATCTGGATCTGCTCCTCTTCCAGGACTTTTCCAGGCCAGATCTGTAACAAACTCCGTGTGCTATTTCTTGGCCTTATTTCTCTTTCAGTCCCTTAGACGCTTTCCTCCATTGCCCCTGGTTCTCCATTGCTTCCTTCCACTTCCAGCAGCCCTCAACCTCATGATAAAGAGAAGACAAAATAACAACCTTTGCTTATGCTGTTATACTTTCACAGATACACAATTTCATTAGATTTTCACAATATTCCTTTATGTGAGACAGGTTAAGGATTAGTCTCCCTATTTTAATAGGTGGGACTACAGAAGTAGTCTTAGAAGAAGAAATAATGGGACTTGCTCATGTTATTAAGATATATAGGGTATTGACTATAACTGAGAGTTTCAAACACTTTGGCAAGAGCTTGTTTGTTGATCCTTTTAAAAGGATACCTTGCTGAAACTCCCTGCTCTCTCATACTGAAAGCTTTCTTACCATAAATGATTTGTTTTCCTGGTATAACACAATTCCAAAAGAGAGAAATAGACACTAATTCAACTGCTCTACCCTGTGCCAGGATTATGGAAACATTCACCTCCCATTCACAGAAATGTCTCAACTGCACTGGGCAAGCAAGAATTTCCATTAATAATGAATGAACAGGTATTTGCCATCAGTCTCATCAATGCCTTGTATTTTATATATATTAAAATATTTAATTATATCAGCTTTACATTCTGGCACAGTAATCTAAGAATTTCTTTTAAGGCAAGAGAGATAAGCACAAAGATTTATACATGAGGCTGTTCAACATAGCATTATTTATAATATATGAAATATTTGGAAGCAACTTATAAACAGCCTACACTGGGAATTTGTTAAATAAATTTTGGTGCCTTCCAATGATGGAACATCAGCCATTAAAAATGAGGTTTCTGAAGAACGACTAATGATATAGATAAATGGTCATTATGCAATATTAGGTGAGAAAAGCAGTATGTAAAATTACATGAACATTAAGATTAAATAAGGAGAAAAAATGTATGCATGGAAAATGATTTGTAAGGAAAATTTCCAAGACTTTATCATTCCAATTTTAGTATATGTGCTGCCAAAGTGAGCACAATTTCCAAGACTTTATAAAAAGATGTACTTCAGAATAGAGAGGTTGTAAATAATTCTTCCTTTTTTTCATATATTTCTGGGTTTTCATATTCCTACAATGAGCATTTATTAACTTTTAAAATAAGAAAATATAACAAATGCTAATTTTGTTAAATTCCTTTTATTTCTCACAATAGCCACTGTCAGTATTTAGGTCAGGGGAAGTTAGCCCATTTTATAGATGGCACAATAATCACAGAGAAGCTAAGTGACTGCTAAGGTCACAAAGTGATTTAGGATCAATATAAGAATCAGGGCCCAAGTGTCCTCAGTCCCATTCTAACACCCCTTTTGCTTTGTGATATGGCCTTCACAGATGACTGCTTTTCTATTCCTTGTTCACGGTTTACTTTTAGCCCAGATACTTGCATAGTACACCATACTCATGCACATGTTCTTCAACCTTGTCTTCCAGGGTGTGCCCACGCAGATACTGACCTCACTTAGGGCCAAACCCCTGGGAAGAGCAGACTTCAGAGTAGGGGATGGGAGATGTTGATGAATCAAAAAGTATTTCATTTCCTGTAATCACAGCACTTTGGGAGGCTGAGGCAGGTGGATCACTTGAAACCAGGAGTTTGAGACCAGCCTAGCCAACATGGTGAAACCCCATCTCTACTATATATACAAAAACTAGCCAGGTGTAGTAGCACACACTTGTAATCCCAGCTACTTGAGAGGCTGAGGCAGGAGAATCACTTGAATCCTGGAGGTAGAGGTTGCAGTGGGCCGAGACTGCACCACTGCACTCTAGCCTGGGTGACAGAGCAAGACTCAGTCTCAAAAAAAAAAAAAAAAAAAAAAGTATTTCATTTCTACCTAAAGGGCCCAAAAGAGTGCCAGGCAGTTGGTAGGAACTTATTAAATAGTTTCTGGTCTTTCTCCATGGGCTGTTCTAAGCACTGTACCTAGCATAGCTGGCTTCTGACTTCCTGGGGAAGCCCAATCTTTGCTGCCCCTCCCCACACAGGAACAGCACCTCCTCTCCTCACAATCCAACAAGTCAAACTTCCTAAGGCAGTGATTCAGAACCGTTTGGGGTTATTTAACTTCTGAGAATCCGATGAAAGCTATAGACCTTCCTCATAAAAATGCATGCAGGCTTACATCCACATATCTGTTCATGATTCAAAGAGGTTTACAGACCTTCTGAAGTTAACCATGGGTCCCAGGCTTCCCGATCTCAGGGCACAGCTTGCCCAGGCAGTGGGAAAGCCAAGCCCCCTCTCATCAGAGCTCTATCCAGAGCTGCTTCTTCCCTTGCCCTTTCAGCTTACACGTTTCTGCTTCATTGAGCCCTAATCAGCTCCTCTCTGAGAGGTGACTCAGGGCAATTATCCACACTCCCCTCAACTCCCAGTGACCCATTGGGAGGAGAGGGGAAGTGACTTTCACAGAGTCATACAATGAGTCAGTGTGCAAGCCAAGACTAGATAGAATGTGGCATGTGGGGCTCCCAGGGCTATATTTAGGCTACTGGGAAGAGCTGCTTCTCACAGCAGGGTCTGGACAAAGGCAGGGTATAAACATAGTCACATGTTTACCCCAGCTCCAGGATTAGCAGAAAGAACACAGAATCTGGAGCTTAATCACCCCAAGCACTCCCTTCTTGCATCTCCAAAATGCTCAGGAGAAACTCCATCTTCATACTGCACAAGAAGAAATTGAGGTAATAGGAAGGAATGAAAAATTCCGAATTTCTGGCGTTAGCCTAACATTTGTCCTTAGGTCCACTGCAAACACAGGCAAAACTTTAGCCTGTCTATGTGTCAGGCGTGGCCCCTGGGATATCCTCCCACACCCCAGGACCTTGCACTAGAGGAAAGGGGCTTTGGCGTAGGTCAGTCAATGATATAAATCGGTGATCTGACTTCTCTTATAAAGCACACACACACACAGTCTTTAAGATATAACTGTGACACAACTGGAGACCCTTACTCAAGACCAGAGAGAAAGAAGCAAAAAGAACCTAGACATAAATGAGAACTATTTTCTAGATGAGCAGGGAGAAATCTGGCAAGTCATATTGATTAATAACAATAACTCCTACCCACCCTCACTGACCATCTCAACCACATACCTAAAAGGGCCCCTGGGAATATTTCTGGAGTAAACCAGCCTCTGCAGTGATGTTCTGTAAAACATTCTGTGTGATGGAAATGTTCCATATCTGGGTTGTCCAATATGGTAGCCACTAGCACATGCGGCTCTTGAGCACTTGAAATGTGATTAGTGGAACTGGAGAACGGAATTTTTCCATCTTATTTATTTTGATTAATTTAAATTCCAATATAAATTGCTTCCTGTGGCTAGTGGCTACTGTATTGGACAGCACAGCTTTAGAGGCTCTGAGGGGACATAAACTTCAGTAATTAATTAATTCTTTTATATGCCTGCTTAACCTTTCCAAATTGACTCAGAAAAAAATCCCAGGTTTGTTAGAAATCCCCTAAGGCTCTTTAGGGGTTGGAGGTGGGCAGAGTCTGAGTGGAAGACTCTGGTAAGGAAAAAAGGGAAGAGATCTCTTTGATCCATATGCTAAGGAGCCTTTCCTAAGAAAAAGGATATTATGGGCTGGGCACGGTGGCTCAAGTCTGTAATCCTAGCACTTTGGGAGACAGACCAAGGTGGGTGGATTGCCTGAGCTCAGGAGTTCAAGGCCAATCTGGGCAACACAGTGAAACTCTGTCTCTACTTAAATACAAAAAAAAAAAAAAGGCGGTGGGCGCCTGTAGTCCAGGTTATTCGGGAGGCTGAGGGCTGAGGCAGGAGAATCTCTTGAACCTGGGAGGTGGAAGTTGCAGTGAGCTGAGATTGCGCCACTGCACTCTGTCTCAAAAAAAAAAAAAGGAAAGAAAGAAAGGAAAAGAAAAGAAAAGGATATTATGCCACCTCACATCCTGACTCATGCTCCAGGAAAGGACCCAAGGCAGGGGTCCAGTGTGCTAAGGATGCCCACTGCAGGAAGCAGGGAAGTAAATGTTCTCTCTAACTGGGACGATCCCAGCCACAGAGTGCTGAGCAACCACACATACATCAGTCCAGGAGAAATTCACTAGAGAGATCTACCTATCTTCCACTGCCAATGTGACTGTCCCTGAATACAGAGCTCTGAATGGAGAAAACGACAGGTCAACACTCCTTGGTGGATGTTGCCTTATACCAGTGTGAGTTAAAGAGGTACCATCTTTCATTTCGGGAAGCTAACTTGGTAATATGTATCAAAAGCCTTATTCAACGCACATATCCTTTGGTATAACAATTTTGTTTCTGCAGGTTGGTTTTAAGAAATTAATTCAAGATACATATCTATTAGAATGGCCAAAATCCAGAACATGACAACACTAAATGCTGGTGAGGATGTGGAGCAACAGGAACTCTCGTTCATTGCTGGGCACAGCCACTTTGGGAGATAGTTTGACAGTTTCTTACAAAACTAAACATACTCTTACCATATAATCCAGCAACTGAGCTCTCTGGTATTTACCCAAAGAGTTGAAAACTTACATCCATACAAAAACAAGCACACGGATGTTTATATCATCTTCTATAATTGCCAAAACTTGAAAGCAACAGAGTTGGCCTTCATTAGAGGAATGAATAAACCGTGGTAAACCAGTAAATGAAATATTCAGTGCTAAAAAGAAAAAAGCTATCAAGCCATGAAAAGACGTGGAGGAACCTTAAATCCATATTGCTAAGTGAAGGAAGCCAATTGAAAAGGCTACATATTATATGATTCCAATTGTATCACATTCTGGAAAAGGCAAAACTGTGGAGAGAGTGAAAGGATCAGTAGTTGCCAGAGGTTAGGGAGAGAGAAGGATGGAAAGGTGGGACACAGAGGATTTTCAGGGCAGTGAAAATACTATATGATACTGTAATGAATATATGTCCTTATACAATGTTCAAACCCATAGGAAGTATACCACCAAGAGTGAACCCTAATGTAAGGTATAGATTTTGGGTGATAATGGTGTGTCAGTGTAGGTTTATCTGTTGTAACGTATGTACCGCTCTGGTGGGGGATGTTGTAATTGGGAGGCTGAACATGTATGAGGGCAGAGGCTATATGGGAAATCTCTGTACCTTCCTTTCAATTTGGCTGTGAGCTTAACACTGCTCTAAAACAAATAGTCTTAAATATAATGAAATTGGACCCTATCTCACACCATAAAAAAGAAAGACATTAATTGAATTTGTATGAAGATTAAGGCACAAGAATGTTCATTTTAGACCTTTTATTGGAGCAAAAAATATTTTAAACAATCTAGATGTACCATAAGAGCAGACTGTTAAAATTATGGAAGCTTTGTAAAATAGAATATTCCTTGCCTCCCACATCTAAGTCATCAGAGCAAGTTCTCCATTACCTCCAAAATAGATTCTGATTCCTTTAATTACTCTCCATCTCAATGGCCACCATTCGAGAACAATGCCTCACCCTCCTTCATCTGGATATTAAACATCCTCCTAACTGTTCATCCTGCTCCAGCTTCTACTCCTTTGATCCATTCTTCACATAGCAGTCAGAGCTGTCTGCTTTGCTGACTGGCTGGCTAGCTAACCATTTGTTTAAAGTATTGAAAGCACCCATAAACCTACCATATTTGGCCCCTATCCATGCCATGTCCTAACACCTCCCATGCCAGGCAGCCATCAACCTGAATCCTCACTCCCTTGCTTTCCTTTTTATATAGTGTTATTGCATCTATAATAATTCCTAAATATACATATTTTTAAAGTTTAAAAAATTTAATAAAAATAATATGTGGCATGCAAGTTTTGCGCTTAGTGGTATTTGTTGAGATTCATGCATATTGTTGCATGTCACCACAGTTCGTTCATTCAAACAGCTGTGTAATATTTCACTGTAGTTACGGACTTAGTTCATTCAGTCTTTTGTTGATGGGCATTGAAGAGTTTTCCTAGGTTTTATTATTATGAATGATGCTGTTATGAACATTATGATCCATGTCTCTTATTGTATATGTGCAAGAATTTCTGTTGGATACATATCTAGGCATGGAATTTCTGCATTTTAGGGTATATAAATATCAAACTTTGTTTGCCAAACTGTTCACCAATTTACATTCCCACTAGCAATATTTTATTTTATTTTATTTTATTTTGAGACAGAGTCTCGCTCTTATCACCCAAGCTGGAGTGCAGTGGCACGGTCTCGGCTCAGTACAACAACCTACGCCTCCTGGGCTCAGTTGATTCTCCCACCTCAGCCTCCCAAGTAGCTGGGACTGTAGGTGCACACCACTACACCAAACCTAATTTTTGTATTTTTGTAGAGACTGGGTTTCGCCATGTTGCCCAGGCTGGTCTCAAACTCCTGGGCTCAAGTGATCCGCCCGACTTGATCTCCCAAAGTGCTGGGATTATAGGCGTGAGCCACGGTACCAAGCACCCACTAGCAATTTTGAAGAGATCCTATGGATCTAACTTCTTTCCAACACTGGTATTATCAAACTGTTAAAGTTTGCCAAGCAAATGGGTGCTAAAAGTTATCTAATTGTATTCTTAATTTGCATCTCCCTGATCACTAATGATGTTAAACATCTCTCCATGTTTTCATTGATCTTAAGTGTTTCCTGTTCTGTGAAATGCTTATTTGCCCATTTTTTAAAAATTGGGTTGTTTGTGCTTTTCTTATTAATTTGTAAGAGTTGTTTTGTGTGTATTCTTAATCTTTTGCTGGTTGTGTGTGTTGCAAAGACCTTTTACCAGTCTGTAAATTGTCTTTTCACTTTCTTTAAGGGGTCTTTTGTTATATAATAATTCTCAGCAGGGCATGGTGGCTCATGCCTGTAATCCCAGCACTTTGGGAGGCCAAGGCGGGTGGATCATGAGGTCAGGAGTTTAAGACCAACCTGGCCAAGATGGTGAAACCCCATCTGTACTAGAAATACAAAAATCAGGCTGGCGTGGTCGGGGGGCACCTATAATCCCAGCTACTCAGGAGGCTGAGGCAGGGAATCCTGGAGGCAGAGGTTTCAGTGAGCCAAGATCGCACCACTACACTCCAGCCTGGGTGACAGAACAAGACTCCATCTCAAA
>NW_016805883.1:670350-681824 GCF_001698545.2 Rhinopithecus bieti | reverse complement strand
AAATGTGTCTGTTTTCTTTTGCAGTCAATATTTTGGGTCCTGTTTAAAATATTTCCCTACTGAATTTATGAAAGATAATCACCTATATTTTCTACTAAAAATGTTTAAGTTATGGGGTTTTTTTACATTTCATATTATTATCATTATTATTAATATAACTATTATTTGAGGCAGAGTTTCACTCTGTCGCCCAGGCTGGAGTGCAGTGGCACCATCTCAGCTCACTGAATGTGTGCCACCAAGCCTGGCTAATTTTTGTATTTTTTAGTAGAGAAGAGGTTTCACCATTTTGGCCAGGCTGATCTCAAACTCCTGACCTCTGGTGATCTGCCCACCTCAGCCTCCCAAAGTGCTAGGATTATGGGCATAAGCCACTGGGCTGACCTACATTTCCATTCTTAAACCATCTGGAGTTGACTTTTTGTATAGGATGTGAGCAGGGATCCAGTTTCATTTTTTTGCATGTGATTTTTTTTTCCAGTTCCATGTACTATATCATTCTTTATTTCCCTACTGATTTGACATTCTACTTCTATCATTTACAGAAGTTCCATATCTATGTGAGGCTGTTTCTGAGCTTTCTAATATATTTTACTGGTCAATTTGTTTTTCCTTGTGCCAAAACCACGTTGCCTCAATTACTATAAGTTCATAATAAGTCCTGATATTTGGTAAGGCAAATCTTCTCTCCCTACTTTTCTTTTTTCAGTATTTTAAAATCCTTACCAGGTAACATAAAAAATGCTATAGGTCAAATAGGGGAGAATTGGAGAATTGCTATCTTTATGATATTAAATTCTCCTATCTATGAATGTGTTATCTCCATTGATTTATTTAGTACTCCCTTAATATCTCTTAATGAAATTGCACATTTTTTAAGTAGAAGAGGTGCAATGTTTGTTAGATTTATTTTTATTTTATTTTATTTTTTTGAGACAGAGTCTCGCTCTGTCGCCCTGGCTGGAGTGCAGTGGCCGGATCTCGGCTCACTGCAACCTCCGCCTCCCGGGTTTACGCCATTCTCCTGCCTCAGCCTCCCGAGTAGCTGGGACTACAGGCGCCCATCACCACGCCCGGCTAATTTTTTGTATTTTTTTAGTAGAGACGGGGTTTCACCGTGTTAGCCAGGATGGTCTCGATCTCCTGACCTCGTGATCCGCCCATCTCGGCCTCCCAAAGTGCTGGGATTACAGACTTGAGCCACCGCGCCCGGCCAGATTTATTTTTAAGTATTTTATTTTCTCTGGTAGTATTTTAAATGTGTCTTCTCTTTAATTATGTGTTTTAGTTTGCTGTTGGTATATATAATGTAAATTACTTTTACATATTCATCTTATATCAAGCTGACTAAATTATCCTATTATTGCTAATAATTTACCTATGTATTGTTTTGAGTTTTTTATGCAAATAATGATGAATAATGCCAATATGACCATTTAATTTCCTCCCTTCTCATTCTTTTGTCTCTCATTTCTTTTTCTTGTCTTTTTGCACTGATGATAGGGGGACCTTTGTTTCATTCCTGGTTTTAAAGTGACTGCTTCCAACACGTCCTGACCGAGAAAGATGTTTGCTCTAGTGTTTTCATAGTTGCTCTTGTTGGTTAGAAGTTCCCCTTCATTTCATTTATCATGAATAATTGTTGATTTAAAAAACCCTTTTTCATAGCTAAAATAACAAGGATATAGAAAACAGCCTAAAAATAGAACTTAATTATTCTAAGCCAAACACCTTTGTACCACTACCCATGAAAGGAGACAAATCAACCATGCCAAAACCCTCACGTGTCCCTTCCCAGCTGTAAGCCCCTCCTTCCTTCTGCCCAAGAATAACTGCTCTGTTGACTTTTTGGTAATCACCTCCTTGCTGTTTTCTCATAGTTCTCTCACCCAACCATGAATCTCTAAACACCGTGGTTTGGTTTTGCCTAATTTTTAGTATGTCTTTTGGGTCTCCTTCATCTATAGGTTGTTCCTCCATCTTTTTTTTTTTTTCTTGTTGCAATCCATTTGGTAAAGACACCAGATTATTTGTTGTTTGGTGTTTTCCTCTGTTGTGTGTTATTTTTATCCAAGGTTTCTTTGAATACAATGTGATGATTGTATTTGTGTGTGGTGTGTGTGTGGTGGGGAGGGGAAGGTTCTCTCTTTTGTTAATAAGGTAAATTACCTTTATGGAGAACAATCTTCCTAAAACAAATCAGATCATATCATTTCCCTCTAATGGCTTCTCACTGACATTAGGATAAAATCCAAAATTTTGACCATGGGCTATGAGGCCCACAAGAGCCCCACAAAAAGTCTCATCTACATCTACCTCTCTGATTTAATACACAGTTTCCCTCTTCCTCACTGCCACAGTGAGGAAGTGGCTTTGTTTTCTTGAGCCACAGTGGCTTTCTTATGATTTCTCAGACATGCCAAGTTCATTCTCAAGCTTTGGCCATTAGCTATTCTCTCTTCCTGGAATGCTTTTTCCTAATCTTTACATGGGAGCTCCCTAGTATCGTTAAAGCCTCAGCTCAAAATCTCCTTCCTCAAAAGATCTTTCTGGACCATCCAATCTAAAATACTCAGTCTCACATCATTGTTTTAATAACCCTTATCAGTATCTGGAATTATCCTGTCCATTTATTTATTTGATTTTCATCTTGCCCCAGCCCATAGTGTAAGCTTTATGCAAGTCTTGTTCACTGCTTTATTTGGAATCCCTAAATTAGTTCCTGGGACAGTATAGGTCCTCAATAAATGTTTGTTATATCAAAATTATATTACAGGAAATTATCTATGAACAGGTAAAGATATTCAAACCATGTTAAGCTGATAAAAGGAGTATGTATCAGTGATATGATTTTATTTTTGTTAAAAAATACACATGTGTGTGTCTCTGAATCCGTATGGTCAAATACATGAAAGGATGCAAGCCAAAGGTAAACAGCAGTCATCACTATTACTGGTATTTATGTTATTTTGCTTGTCTGTCTTTTCTGTCTTTTTACTTCTTTGACAGGCACATATTGTGTTTACTATATAAAAAACTAACCTTATTATAATGAAAGAACAACTTCTTTCCTTTTTAAAAATGTATGATTTATTTGAGAGAACACAGATTCCCTAAATAGCCCAGGAACTCATTTACATTAGCATATGTAATTATCAAACAACACATAGTAAGTATATGCCCATTTCTATCCTGGGTGCCATAAGAATGATACCTGCATTTATTTAGTCACTTTACTCTGCTTTGTTCCAAAAAAAGAAATTGTTGTGGTTCATAAGAAGGTTGTTCTCATTTCATCTATTTAGAGACATGAGACACATGAATACAAGGGCAAACTCTTATTTGAGAACAATCGCAAACTCTTCATATTTGGTAGCTGTGTCTTATTCAGCTTCGTATTCCCCTAGAACCTATCAGTGGCTTACCTGAAACACTGGTGCTTACTGAAAGCTAGTGGAATTAAATGGTTCAGCATATGTGATATCACAGCGTGGTTCTGGATAAAATGCCAACTAAAGTGAAATAGGGAGTTGTTGTTTAATGGGTATAGAGTTTCAGTTTTTCAAGATAAAAGAGTTCTGAAGATCTGTTGCACAACAATATAAACACATGACACTACTGAATTGTATACTTAGAAATAGTTAAGATGGCAAATTTTGTGTTGTGTTCTTCACTATCACTTTTTAAAATCCCAAATTGAAGTGGTCTAGACTGGTATAGAAGATAGTGCTAAAAGAGTTGAGCTCAAGAGAAATCACTGTGCACTCAAGAGGTCTGGGTAAGACTTCAAGAGGAAGGACTGAGTTGGCCTAGGAAAGGAGAGTAGAACTGGGTTCCACAAAAGGAAGGAGGGTGATTCAGAGAGGGGTATGCAGAAGCCAGCCTGCAAATGTATTTGGGGCCAGTGAAAGGATGGATTGGCTCTGATGAACTGGGCTTTAAGAAGATGAGGAGATGGAGGGAGGTTGTGAAGGGGGGTTGGGTCAGAATGTGAAAGGCCTTGGAGGCCAGCCTGAGGAGTCTGAACTTCAGCCTAGAGGCAATGAGGAGAGATAAAAGGTTGTAGATTTGAGAAATGTGTGATAAAAGGGGTACTTTTAAAACATACTAATTAGCATTCAAATTGTAATATAGTACACATTAACCTCAAATCTGCTGAAAGAGAAGGAAAAGGAAGCACCCAAACCTTCTAAAGTGACATTCAGATGACAGCTATTGCTGAGACAGACAGTCTAGACCAAATAGGTCATCTGAATAAGCTTTTCAGGGAACAGAGACCCTGCCCCCCACCACTAACGCAAGAAGATGAATTCTATCACTCTTGTCTCATAACCTTTTCCCAGAGAGGCTCAGAATGGCAAAAGCACCTTTTTCTTCCTGGCACTCTAATTAGGTAGACAGTGGGCAGCAGCGATTTCCTGACTAAAATGCAAAGTACGAAGAAAGTGGATTTTTAAAAAAATAGAGCTGCCACAGATGCAGACGGGCAGTTTAGCCCCAGATGCTGCATTCCGGGGAAATATGCAGGTTCCCACAACTAGAAGGAAGAAGCACTTAGAGGCTTCTTCCCAGGCATTGCTCTTTAGACCAGGAGTGGGCAGGCTCCCCAGTACCTCCTATCTCAAGCAAGCCAACTTGTCTTCAGAAAGTAAGGACCAGAGTGAGCTGTGGGCAATATTTCCCACAAAATAAGGGACATGTGACTCCACTGGACTTGTCCACCTACAAGTATTATGGGGCATTCCAACTCTCTTATTGAAAAAAAGGAGGGCTGGGCATGGTGACTTATACCTGTAAGCCCAGTGCTTTGGGAGGTTGAGGAGGGAGGATCTATGGAGGCCAAGAGTTCAAGACCAACCTGGGCAATAGAGCAAGACTCTATTCCTACACACAAAAAATAAAAATTAGCCATGCATGGTGGCATGTGCTTGTAGTCCTAGCTACTCAGGAGGCTGAAATAGGGGAATGGCTTGAGTCAAGGAATTTCAGGCTACCATGAGCTATGATCACACAACTGTACTCCAGCCTGGGTGACAGAGCAAGACCCTGTCTCTAAAAAAAGAAAAAAGAAAGAAAAGAAGGGAAAACATCAGAAAGTTATTTATTTATTTCATCTTCGAATGAATATGCACAGAAGGTTATTTTATTTACAAGTTAATGCACACGTAGCAAAAATCAGAAAATGAGTAAGCAAAAAGAAGATTTTAAGAAGCCATGTTTTAATTTGTTACTATGTTAACAAATATAAATGGACTCATACTGTACATACTACTTTGGAACCTGATTTTTTTCAATGAACAACCTATTGTGAATATTCTTTGATGTCGATAAATAAACTTCTGCAAAAATGATGCGTGATGGCTACAAAATATTCCGCAATACAGGAATACGGGAGACCATAGTCTAGTTAACCAATGCCTTATCACTGGATACTTAAGTTGTTCCTAATCTTTGGCTATTATGAACAATATTATAATGAACATCTAGGAACAAAATAACCTTGTCTCCAGGATCCTTACATTGTTGTCATTGTTGAATGTGCAATAAAGTCTTACCACAAAGAGAGATACCCGTAAACTTGTTGTAAAGAAAACACGTACCTTCAGGGACCTGACTGAAATCTCATTTCTTCCAAGAAGGCTTCTCTTAACCAGATCCATCCAAAGTGCTTTCTCTCTCCCAAGTACTCTGATGCCCTGCTTAGCAGGCCTGCCCTTCACACCTGTCTAGTGTGGTCTTTGCCACATATGCTCCTTGTCTCTCCAAGTATACCATAAGACCCTTGAAGGCAGAGATCACATCAATTACCTCTTTTAGTCCCAAAATGATGGCACATGTACTTAGCTCTTAAATGTTTGTTAAATCATTTCATTTAAAAGATTGAGGGGGTGGCTAGATGTGGTGGCTCAAGCCTATAATCCCAGCATTCTGGGAAGCCGACGGGGGTGAGGGGGTAGATTGCTTGAGTCCAGGAGTTCAAGACCAGCCTGGGTAACATAGTGAAACCCTGTCTCTACTAAAAATACAAAAAGTTAGCTGGGCATGGTGGCACCCATGCCTGTAGTCCCAGCTACTCAGGAAGCTGAGGTGCGGGGATCACCTGAGCTTGGGAAGTCGAGGCTGCAGTGAGCCAAGATCGCACCATTGCAACCAGCCTGGCCAACCAGACTGAGATCCTGTCTCACACACAAAATAAATAAATAAAAATAGAAATAAAAATAAAAGAAAAGCTTGAGGGGAACATGGAGGAGAAATGCTGCAATTTTAAATAAGACTGATGGGTAGTCACTGGGAAAGAGGAACCAGAAAAAAACCCACCCTTCCTTTACCCACCCAGAGGCACTACTAAAGCTCAGCACTCTGCCTTTGACCCAGCCTCATCTCTTTGGCCCTAAACAATCAAAATTCTGACTATAACTCAAAGAGCAGCAGGAATAACTGGAATAGTCTTATGAAGACCATCTGATACCTGGTCTGCGAGCGCTGGCTCTAAGGGTTTAAGTAGTAAGCTGCCTTTATCTTCAAACAGTGCTTTACATGCTCTTTAGTGAAAGAGGGAAGAGCAAAGGTCAGCAATACAGGTCTGCCCCCAAAGGTTAAGGGAAGAAACCACTGTCTAATCCTAGACTAAGGACAGGCATGGCAGAGCTGACTCTGCTGTATGGGGCATCATCTGGCAAATAGCAGAAATAGATAGAAACTAGCTCCCAGGGCCAAGGGCTCAGGAGTCAGTGAGGACACCCTCACTTAGCCCTCAATGGGCCCTAGAATGAAGCAAATTCCTGGGAACAGCCAGTATGCGAATCCTGCTTATCAAGAAGGTAGAACTTCCGAGCCTGCTGCCTACAGGCTGAGGTCTATCACAGATGGACATGGTTCCCCTCTCCATGGAGCCTGGAACTAAGGGAGGGTCATGGGTCAGGATTCCAGCAGGGGAGGAGACAGTTGCCCTGAGGATTGCCCCTCTAGGTAAATTAGGAAGCTTTTGTTGAACACTTGCTCTGGCTAGACCTGGGCTCAGAGGAGTGGGGTATGTGGGACCTGGGTCCTCCCTTCACAGAGTTATAATCTGGCTAGGAGTCCAAAGTGAGAGATAGAACAAAGAACAAAAATACCCTGTTTCTACATTGGTGGGAAGGGGTGGGAGTGGAGGTGTGGAGTCAAAAGTCAAAGACTCTAGATTAGAAGTCAGGAGGCCTTGGTTCTAACTCTCTCTGTTACCAGTGAAAAATGACACCATCTTGGGTAAATCACTTAACTTCTTTGGGCCTCTAGTTTCTACCCTGGAAAGATGAAAGACCAATCCCAATACTCCCCACAGAAGAGGAGGTCAGAACACTGTTCTGAATAAAACCCCAGAAGGCTGCAAAAATGCCTCTGTTATGGTCAACATTTGTATATCCAGACCAACCCAAGGCCAAGAAAGCCCTGGAGGGCCAGCCATGTGACCATCTCAAGTATACTCAGGAAGCCTGTGTTCACATCTACTGGCAGATCAACCCCAGACCAAAGCCACACAAGATCTGCTCCACTTCCAAACTGGGACCCAATCTAGCCATGGGGCTGCAGCTGAAGATGGCCTGCCTCACGCCTTCTGCTCTTCTCATTCCCTCGAATTCTCCAAGTTTGGTCTCTACTAGTGATGTGGAAAGAAGTACAGAACTTTAGTCACCCAAAGTAGAGAATCTCAGTGCTCAAGATGCCCAGTGCTTGCTCCTGACGAGTCTGAAAATATTATGAGCTTAGAATTATGAGTCAGAATGCTGCAATTGGCTGAAAACAAACAAACAAACAAACACTATCTACCATCCAAGGCAAAGAACCATACTGTTACTTGAAATATGGGTAAGACTAGAGAATTATAGGAATAGGGGAAGATAGGAAGAGGAGTTAAGGGAAAAAACTTGCTCGAATCAGTGAAATCAAGAAGCCTTCTAAATTTCCTAGATTATAGCAGAAGACTCTGATCCCTGTATCACAAGCCCCTCGGCCCACCTCCTCTTTCAGCACAGCTGTCCTATGTGAGCTCAGATCCACTTCCTGCTCGAAAGTCACACCTCAAACACACAACCCTCTAGGGACTTCACTGTCCTAAGGACAAGGCTTAGCCAATGGGGTACAGAAGCTAGCTGGAGTACCTCATCCTTCAAGCAGACAACTCCATGAGGCATTCTGTGTCATTCTCATGAAGTGCTGGTGCAACTGAGTCCCCATTGCACACAGTAGGAACCTTAATAATACACCCTAATGTCAGCTTATCCTCTGTCCCTGCCTCATTCACTTTATGCTATTTCCTCATTCCCGCTTCCTGCAATTACCTCTCAAACTATCTGCACCCGATTCTTGCATTAGATTCTGCTTTCTGGTGAATCCAACCCAAAATATCAGTAGAGAATCTGGTGCTTACAAACTGGTTAGAAGTTCTATGGTGACTTAGCATCTTTTCTCAAGGGATGCCAAGTTGCTCTGAAAAGTTTTCTCCATAATGCACCAGCCTCCTCATTAATCCACCAGGTCCAGTTATTCACTCAATGGCAAACCTGGCCTGCATTACCCTATCCAGCAACCCTCATGGAATGAGAGAAGGGACCAGACGTTCTCTGTTCGTACTTGGTAGCACTTTGGAATCATTGCTCAAGAAGAACGATTATAGTACAGCTTCAGTCTCATTTTCCCCACTGTGCACTGTTCCATGCTGAGCTCCACCAAACATCGGTCCCTTGTGGAAGAACAGTCTTTTCAAGGAGCATCGTTTCACTTTTGAAAGAGGAGAATCACAGGAGAGAAATTATCCAAGGAGAATCACAGGAGGGAAATTATCCAGACTATATGGGAAATACACTCTGGGTGAGAACATTTCAGTGCTGAGGGTGGGTGCCCTAATCTATACCCACCTAGAGGGAGCCTGGGGAAATCTGACATTCATGTGTGCCACACACAAACACACACATGACATGCTGAGGGGAAAACAAGCAGGAAGAAACATCAAACTATTAGTCAGAGCTCTCACTAAGTGATGGGATTATGGGTTATTTTTATTCTTTTCTGTATACTTTTATGCATTTTTTATTTATTTATTTATTTATTTATTTATTTATTTATTTATTTATTTTTTGAGACAGAGTCTCGCTCTGTTGCCCAGGCTGGACTGCAGTGGCGCGATCTTGGCTCACTGCAAGCTCTGCCTCCCGGGTTCACGCTATTCTCCTGCCTCAGCCTCTCGAATATCTAGGACTATAGGCACCCACCACCACGCCCGGCTAATTTTTTGTATTTTTAGTAGAGACGGGGTTTCACCGTGTTAGCCAGGATGGTCTCGATCTCCTGACCTCGTGATCCGCCCTCCTCGGCCTCCCAAAGTGCATTTTCTACAATGAATGTGTAATACTCTTAGGTTTTTAATTATAAAAAAACAACACTGGTCTCTTCTACACTATGATATCCACAGAGCCCTAAAAATGACCTATAAATGCCCACGGATTCAGTTAATGGGGTAATCTGAGACAACAGCAGAATCTAGATCTTGTGTCTGGAGGTTCTCAGACAAGATATGTGGAAACACAAAATATTATCATTATCAGGCATCGTCTCCCTTAAAACTTGGTCTTTCAGAGGAAGTGAAGCACAGAACTGCGAGTCAATTGCCTACACACCTCTGTGCTTGAACTCTGGCATTTTGCAGTACCACCCCTCCCTTCCTCGAGCTTCTGCACTACCCTTCCAGCTTTCCCTGCTGCAGAGGCATGGAGGACGAGGCTTAGCACTCTGGCCACCCCAGGGACTTAGGCATCCTGCCAAACAGGGAGAGGACTGAAGGGCAGCAGTCGGTGAGCCAGGGAGCCCCTGAACCAAGCCAGTTGTTAAGTAGGCGTGAGAACCCATCAGCTGGAAACACCGAAGGCGGGCAGGCAGGCGGAATGATTCTGGGTGAAGGAACATTGTAAATGTTGTCACCCAAAATAGAGCTGAGCTGAACTTGGCTCTCAGGCATTGCATGCCTCCTTCCTGCTCTCTGTCTGCTGGCTCTCTTTGGAGCCCTCGAAAATGTTCCCCAGGCACCACACCTCCTCCTGCTGCAGCCAGGATTGGCTTTGTCTGCACTATTATTCTGGAAGCCCAAAGCAGTGGGAGGAGCAGCTCTCACCTGGAGCATCAGGAGTCAGCCCTGGGGACAGACTCAGTCCCTCCTGGCCCAGCAGCCATACAAATTATATAAGCCATGCACCAGGGGACTGGAGGAGGTCAAAGGCAGACTCTACCCAGATGATTAACATGGACCTCCTCATCTCTACTAACATCACCTCCTCCCTCCCTGCTCCTGCTTACCCCAACACCCAGCCCTACTCTTCTTTCTCTGTTCCACCCATCACCCAAGGCAGAAACCTCAGCATCATCTTCAATAAATCGTTGTCTTACCCCACTTGTCATTACTCACCTAGATGTACTGACTCTCCCTTCAAATTCTCTCTCCAATCCATTTAGTTTTTACTTCTTTCCTTTTTTACAGCTTCTGATGTACTTCAGGCCTTTATCATCTTTTCCCTGCTTTCCTACAGGAACTTCCTAACTGCCCTCCCTAGCTTCAATCCATTCTAATCCATCTCCATCAACATCAGATGTGATGGTTTCAATCCCCTCTCTTCAAAAACTTCAGTGGCTCCTTACCGCCTACAGAATGACATCAAACTGTAACATAGGACTCAAGGTCCTTCTCGATCTCTCTGTGACCTACTTTGATAGCCTTGCCTTCTGCCTTTTCTCCACCCTCATGCCCCATATTCTAGCTACATCAGACCTCTCAGAGTCCCCTGGATTTTCCAGACCCAGTTCAGAAAAGACCTGTGACACGAAGCCTGCTGCTGCAGGCCCTGCTGCTGGACTCCTCTCCCTCTGATCTCCCATCGGTATCCATACCATTTATTTGGCACTTGGCTCATCCAGTCGGGTAGAGCTTGTTTTCCTTTGTGTCCTCATAACTAGCCTAAAAAAGCTTGAAAGAAGAAATAGTTTCTGGCATATTTGTTTGTCCTTACTACCTACCACAGTGCCCCATACTTGAGAGTATTTAATACACACCTACAGCTTATGATGGTGATAACATTCGTTTTCTTTTCACACATGGGTATCTCATACCCTAACCAAATTATAAGCAATTTGAAAATACAGGTCATGTCTTAACTTATCTTTTACCCTCCAAAACATATAGCATTGTACCTTATATGCCTCAGGAAGCAACTGATAAATATATAGCTCAATTATAAAAGCAGATATAATTCATTCCACAAATAATTATTGAGTACCTGCTATTTGCCAAGCACTATTCTAAATAGTAGAGATGTGAGCTGGGCTTGATGGCTTATATGTATAATCCCAGCATTCTGGCAGGGCAAGGCGGGAGGATTGTTTGAGGCCAGGAGTTCAAGACCAGCCTGGGCAAAATAGCAAGAACCTATCTCTACCAAAAAAAAAAAAAA
>NW_016805883.1:651179-670017 GCF_001698545.2 Rhinopithecus bieti | reverse complement strand
AAAAAAAAAAAAAAAAAAAAAAAAAAATGGCCAGACATAGTGCCATGTACCTGGAGTCTTGGCTACTTGAGAGGCTGAGGCTGTAGGATCGCTTAAGCCCAGGAGTTTGAGGCTGCAATGAGCTATGATCCCTGCACTCCAACCTTGGTGACAGAGTGAGATCCTGTCTCTAAAATAGTAAATTTTTAAAATTAAAATTAAAATAAGGAGGCCAGACATAGTGGCTCAGGCCTGTAATCCCAGCACTCTGGAAGGCCAAAGTGGGAGGGTTCCTTGAGCCCACGAGTGTGAGACCAGCCTGGGCAACATAGGGAGACCCCTGTCTCTACAAAAAATAAAAATATTAGCCGGGCCTGGTGGCATGAGCCTGTGGTCCCAGCTACTCAGGAGGCTGTGGTAGGAGGGTCACTTGAGCCTGGGAGGTCAAGGCTACAGTGAGCCATGATCACGCCAATGTACTCCAGCCTGGGTGGCAGAGAAAGACCCTGTCTCAAAAAATAATAATAATAAAGTAAATAAATAAATATTAGAGCTGTGACAGGGGAAAAAAGACAAAAATTTTTGTCCTCTTGGAGTCTACAATTCTAGTGGAAAGAGATAAACATCATTCATAAGAAAAGTTGGTAAATACGATGTCAGATAATGGTAAGAGCTGAGGTGAAAAATAAAACAGAGTAGGGTTGAGAGGGTTATAGGGTTGCAATTTTAGATAGGATAGCTGGGAAATCCTCCTTGAAAAGGCAGAATTTGAGTGGGTGAAAGAGGTAAGGAAACGAGCCACACAGATTTTTAGGTTAAGCATATTCCAAGTAGAGTGAACAATAAATGCCAAAAGCTGGAGACAGGAACATGTCTGACAGTTTCAGAAAATAACAGTAAGGGCCAAGTTGGAGAAAGCAGAACTGAAGGGAGAAGGTAGAAGCCGGAGTCAGAGAGGTCACAGACCAACACATGCAAGTGACCCTTCAGTCATCAATTCTGGGTGAGAAAGAAAGCTCTCTGACGTTTACAGCAGGAGAATCACATGAGCTTTTTTTATTTGTCGGTCAGATTGCTGTGTTCAGAATAGACTGAAGAGGGGCAAGGGTGGAAGCAGAGAGACCAATTTGAAGGCTACTAAAACAACTAGGCAAGAGATAATGGTGTCTTGGACCAACTGGATAATTGGGGAGGTGATGAGAACTAGTTGGATTCTGGATGTATGTTGAAGGTAGAATGTACAGGATTTGTAAAAGGATTGGATGTAGAGTGAAAGAAGAGGAGAATCCCAGATGGCTCCAAGATTTTTGACCTGAATAACTGGTCTTAACATTTTTTGAACTGGGGAAGATTACAAGAGACATTCAGGCAATTTTTTTTCCCATCAACTGACAAATTCTCCTTTTCGGCTACAGTGCCTGGCAACACAAGAGGTACTAAACGTGCTTCTTCATAAATTGACCAATATAGATCACTGATCAGAAAAACCATGCTCAAGACAAGCTGCTACTTCATCAGTGGGAGTCCTGACTAAAGAAATGCAAATAAAACAAGATGTAATCATATAGAAATAGAAAGAGATGCAGAGCGTGGTAGTCAGAACAATGCTCCCCTCCCCCAATATGTTCACCTCATAATTCCTGGAACCTGTAAGTATTTTACCTTACAGGGCAAAAAAATATTGCAGATGTGATTAAATTAAGGATACTGGATTATCTGAGTGGGCCCACTGTAATCACAAGTTTCCTTGTAAGAGGGAGGTAGGAGGATTAGAGTCAGAGAGACAGGGGTTGGAAGACACTACACTGCTGGTTTTGAAGATGGAAAATGGAGCCAAGGAATGCAGGTGACCTCTAAGAGCTGGAAAAGGCAAGAAAACAAATTCTCCCCTAGAGCCTCCAGAAGGAACACAGTCTTGCCAGCACCTTGATTTGAGCCCACTAAGACTGATTTTGGATTTCTGACCTCCAGAATTGTAAGATAATGAATCTGGGTTGCTTTAAGCCACTAAATTGTAGCAATTTGTTGTGGTAATTTTTTCAGCACTGTGGTTAAAAAGGGGAGTTCGTCACTAGAGTAAAAAATTCCCTGGATGCCATCTGTAGTCTTCTCCTAATTCAAAAAACAGCAAGACCAGTTGTTCAAGTCAAAAATCTTGAAACCATCCTGGATTCCTCCTTTCTTCTCTTACTCCACATCCAATTCTTTCACAAATCCTGTAAGTCCTACCTTCAACGTACATCCAGAATCAACTTCACATCACCTCCCCAATTAGCTACTTGCCCAAGCCACCATTATCTCTTGCCTAGTTATTTTAATGGCCTTTAAATAAACTAAGTAATTTTCTATTTTTGATAATTATACTGTGGTTCTGTAACATGTTAATATTAGGGAAAGTTGGGTGAGGAGTGTACAGGAACCTTTTGTATTATTTTTGCAAATTTTCTGTGAGTGCTAGTAGTAAACTAATACACACAGGTATGAAATAAACAGATCATATTTTAGAAACAGCTATTGCTCTTGAGTAAAGACTTCATCAAGGAATGATATGTCTTATTAAGATCATTCTCTAGCTCTATCAATACAGTATTCTACAATTAATCAATGTAGAAGGTACTTGGGCAGTAGAAAACCACCATCAGGCAAACACCACAAAGAACTTTTGCAGACAAGACCTACCAATGGGTGCTAAAATTAGTGGCCAAAGTTAGAAGAGAAAAAGGATCTGCACAGTCTTAAAGTATGTCCTCCAAGATATTTTTTTAAACTATAAAGGGTAAGATAGTTGTGGAGAAATTCAGCAGATACCACCTAACCACGTGTTCAAGATTATTGTCACCAGTAAGATGCCCTGGGAAAGACACAGCATCATTTCTGAATTAATCTCACCAAAAAGGCATAAGTTCACTTTAATAATGAGAAAACATTAGACAAACCCAAACTGAGGTACAGTATATTCTCCAAAATAACTAATCAACACTCGTCAAAAGTGTCAAGATCATGGAAGGCAGGGAAAAACTGAAAAATTATTACAAATTAAAGAGACAAAGGAGGAATCATGACTAAATGCAACGTGGGATCCTAGGTAGGCTCATGGAACAGAAAGGACACAAGTAGAAAACTTGTGAAATTCAAATAAGGCTTATAGTTTAGTTAATAGAATTGTACCAATATTAATTCCTAGTTTTGATCATTGTACTATGGTTATGTAAGGTGATAATATTAGGGAAATTGGGTAAGGTTTGTACAGAAACTCTCTGTGCTATTTTTTGCAGCTTTTCTATGAGTCTAAAATTAATTCCAAAAAATGTTTAAAAAGAAAGATTATATTAAATCTACCATTGATTAAACACCATTCTGTAACTTAACATCTTTCCCTTGGCTTCACCTGTAAAACAGAATGAATCTGACATCTTCTTAGGGGATGTAGAATTGGGTGGATTTCCCCACCTTCCCTAAAAAATGTCTATTAGGTCTTGAGCTCCCTGGGGTCAAAAGTGAGGATTTGAAAGGGAAAGCCCCAAAACTTTAAGTATCTGTCTTCCCATATATAAGAGCTCCTCCTGTGAACATCAAAGGACCTGATAATAGGTCTGACATTGCCATTAATGACATCTGTCAGTTCACCAGAGACCTCTACTCTCAGTTCCACTGCCAGAGAAAGGTGGTCAGGGACTAGAAGCTGGTGCTTCCCCATACTCTCACGCCTCAGCAGCGTGGCAAAACCAACACTGATCCTCCTCCCCAGCATTATGAACATAGACTGGTCATGCTTCTACTCACAGCACTATGCTTCTGTCTGACAGTGTCTGCCTCCACAAGAAGGAAGCAAACTTTTGGTCTCACAACCTGTCTCTCTAGCTGCATCACTGCCAGCCTCTGTATACTTTCCAGTCCCCACAGTGAATATACTCTTGGACAGAGATAACCATGGCAAGAGTGCTCGTGGTCATCAAATTCTCTGTAGGGCCATCAAAGTCATGTCCAGGACTGCATGAAGCCAATATCTCAGCTACCACGTGTCCACTTTGTTGCGCAGTCTAGCCCCAGCTCCTCAGGCATCTCAAGCTCATGTCTAAGTTCATGTCATTTGCCAAGAGTGCCTAGAATGCATCTTGGAGCTTGGGGAAATGCATAGGAGGGGGTAGGGTTCAGGGAAGGGTGCAGGGAGGGATGCACTGACACTAGAAATAGCTCCTTCTAGCTAACTTCACCTTAGATGTGATCCTGTATGCCTTCTACAAAGGCCACTGGATTCCTACTCTAGAAAACTAGATACCAAAGATGTCTAGGTCAAAGGCTCTGAAAAATCAGTGCTCCCGTCAGAAGACCAGTTAGGAAGGGGCAATTGGCACATGTTGCCCCATTCCTGGGGCAAAAGAAAGCATTAACTAATGGCTTGACCTGCTGAGGGTCTTCCAGTGTTCGATCTCATTTCTGTCAATAATACTAAAATGTGCTGTCTGTCACTCACTGTGATCAGTACATGTTCTGCCCAGCTGTAACATGAAAGCAGACCACCACTGTGCTTTGTATGGCTCTTGTGCAGTATTATAAACAAAATGGTGATTGCTCAGCTTCGGTAGAAGCCTGAACTATCAAAGAAAGCTTGTAAGGACAGATTGCCCCGATTTGGCTCTCTCCTACACTGCTAATGTCAAATGGCATAACCATTCTGGAGGCAACTTGATAACATGTATCAAAAGCCTTAAAAACGTTCTTATCCTTTCACCCCAAAATTATTAACCTAAGGAAATCAGAGATGTACACAAAGATTAATGTACAAAGTTGTCATTCAGTATTATCTCTAGTAGTCCGAAAATCGGTTATAATAATGTTCTACAACTGAAAGTTGATTAAATAAATATGGGGCATTCATAAGATTGTCTAATATGCATCCATTAAAAATCATATTTTCTAAGAATGGTTTGCTGAATATTAAGATATGATCCTGATTTGGTGTGTGAGTATGGTGGGAGAGAAGAGAGACATGTCAGGAAAAGATGCAAGAAGAAAATACATCTTAATACTGATTATCTCTCGGTGGTTGAGATGCCAACAGATCCTTTAAATTTTTCTTCTTTATACTTCTCTGTTGCTTCTATATTTTCTCCAACAAACATGTTACTTTTCAAACAAGGAAAATCCATAGTCCCCATTATAGAGAGGCTCATTAACCTGCCCTAGGGTCTTCTGTGAGTCAGAAGTGAAATAAAAAATAAAGACCACGGTTCTCAAAAGCCTAGCTCATCACACAAGCTGCCTAAATGTATGCAGTGGTAACTCTAGAACAGTAGTCCTTAACCAGGGTGATTTTGCCCCGCAGGGATGATTGCCATGTTTAGACATTTTTGTTTGTGGTAACGGGGGAAGGAGGATGCTACTGGCATCTAGTGGAGAGGCCAAGGATGCTACTAAACATCCTACAGTGCCCAAGATAGTACCCCGTAACAAAGAATCATTTGGCTCAAAATGCTAATAGTGCCACTGTTGAGTAACTCTGCTCTAGGAGAAAGAAACTGGACTTAAGCTCAGGTGGCTCAAAGATACAGGAACCTCCAACCTGCTTCACATCCTGTGCAAGCTGTAGTACCTTCTGCTTCAAACAGGCAGTTAACAGACCCCAGGGGACAAAGCACTGAGGACTTTATTACTTATATTAAGCAGCCTTCAGCTTCCAACTGGAGAAAAAGAAATTGCTCATTTTACTCCAGAGCCATAACAGACACAAACAGAACACAGCTTAGGATCAAGAGCTCAGAAAGAGGAGATGAGCCAGGAGCTGAAGGTGGCAGGTGGGGAGTGTGTACCGACAGGCAACACCAGCTGGACTCAGGAGCCACAGGCCCGTCTGCACATTCTCCCTCTGCATCTTCACCTCCAGCACCCTATTAGTCCTGGGTGACCATTTTAGACTTCACTTCCAAGTATCTTTAGGGTAGGAGAAAAAGGAAGAGCTCCACCCAACCCCTGAGAAAGATTCTTTCTGCTTTTGGAAACTCTCTTCCATCAAAGGGGGCCACTTGCTTGGACTTATCCAGGGGTTTCAAGGGAAGACAGGTATGATGCTAGCATTTTGTTTTCCCTGTGACCTTGGGCCCAACTTAGCAATTCATAGGACTCAAGTGCTGGAAAGAACCTTGGCCCAAACCTTGTCCCTTAACAGATCAGGAAACCAAGTCCTAGGGAAGCCAAGGATCAGGCCCAACTCACACAGCTATGGCAAAGCTAATACCTGAATCCAGATCTTCCATGCTCTCTATTCCTTATAGCATCTCTGTCACCAGGAAGTCTGATACTGTGAGACCCACAGCTGCCAGTCCTGTATTAGGAAGCTGCCACTCTCTAGTGTCATTTCACATGAGAACAGATGTGGTGAGCGCCACACAGTAATGTGTTCCCATGGGCTGCCTGACATCCATATGTCCCATTTTACTGCAGCCACTGAGGATAAGTTCAGAGTCTATGCGGAAGATGCATGGGGAAATCAAAGATCTATTCCACAACAGATGTGAAGCTCCAGTATAGCTACTGCTGCATCCTTCAAGTAGCCTAGTAAACCTTATTCCAGCCAAACAAAAGGGCTCTGGTTCCACTGGGGCTGTTCCTGGCCCCTTTTATTGGATAGCTGACCACACAACTGCTTGCCACATTTATTCAACAAATATTTATTGAGCACCTATTATGGGCCAGAAATAGAACTAGGCTATTGAGCACCTATTATGGGCCAGAAATAGAATTAGGCAATGGTCATTTGGGTCTGATCTACTCTCTCTAAGGTCTAGTCCTATTATTATAGGCCCACTTCTGGGATTGCTTAGCGATCTCTTACTCCTTACCCAACCAAGTTTCCCTACAGTGAGCTCATCTTTACCTGAGCTAGCTTCGGAGATTCTAACTTTGGCTTGTGATCAAAAGAGAAAAACTAAAACCAAATGAAATGTATATACACTGCAATGAATTCCAGATGGGTCAGCATTAAATGCCAACTTAAAAACCCAGAATATAAGAGAATGCTTATTTATCCCTAGCAGTCAGGGAGAAATAAGCAACAAATGATATGACCAGAGACTCAACTGGTGAGTTCAAAAAAATAAATGCATGAAACAAGGAGGTATAGTACTGTGGTTAGGATATAGGCTCAGAAATCAGACAGGCATGTCTCTGCTACTTACTCTGTGGCCTTGAGCAAGTTACTTAACCTCTCTGAGTCTTAGTTCCCCATATGAAAAATGGGATTATAGCAATAGAACCAACCTCCCAGGGTTGTCGCAAGGACTGAGCAAGATAGCAAAACAATTACACAGCAAAACAATGACATAGCACTAGTGTATATTCAGTAACCATTATTTCTGGCACTTAGGAGTCATTTAGCACTCATCCCACAATCTGATCCCATGCTTTCCCCAAAAGATCCTGGCAAAATGGCACCACAAACTCCCCTTAGCTGCATCATCAATAAAGTAGAAGCTCAGCATACTGTGAAGATTCATTTGCTTTTCAAAGCCCCACAGAAGAAATCAGCAGCATCTCAGATTGTGGCTGCCTCTGCTGCTGCTGCAGAGCTGGAACACACGGAGTCTCTCACTGCCTTGCGTCCAGTTGAAAGTGGCCTCAGAGTCAGTGTCCTAAATCTAAGAACCAGATCTCTTCTTACCTAGAGCTAAGCGGACGGCCTTTCAAGAGTGGGCCTTTATACTCTATGTTACCCATAATATTCTAAATGGGATTCTACATACCGGAGGCACTTTTAAAAATGCTTTGACAATTATGAATAAAGCTTCTATAAACATCCTTCTGCAGGTTTTTATGTAAACATAAGTTTTCAACTCCTTTGGGAAAATACCAAAGAATGAAATTGCTTGATCTTATGGTAAGAATAAGTTTAATTTTGTAAGAAACTGCCAAACTCTCTTCCAAAGTGACTGTACCGTTTTGCATTCCCACCAACAATGAAAGAGAGGATGTTCCACATGCTTGCCAGTTTTTGGTGTTGTCAGTGTTTATTCATACCTGCCAAAATTTGGAAGTAACCAAGATGTCCTTCAGTAGGTAAAGGAATAAATAAATTGTGGTACATCCAGACAATGGAATATTATTCAGCACTAAAAATAAATGAGCTATCAACCCATGAAAAGACATAGAGGAAACTTAAATGCATATTACTAAATGAAGGAAGCCAATCAGAAAATGTTACATATTACATCATTCCAACTATATGACATTCTGGAAAAGGCCAAACTATGAAGACAATAAAAAGATCAGTGGTTGCCAGGGGCTGAGGTGAGAGAGGAGTGAATGGGTGGAGCATAGAGGATTTTTACAGCAGTCAAAAATTTCTGCATGAGGCCGGGCACAGTGGCTCACACCTGTAATCCCAACACTCTGAGAGGCCAAGGCGGGCAGATCATTTCAGGTCAGCAGTTCAAGACTAGTCTGGCTAACATGGTGAAACCCCATCTCTACTAAAAATACAAAAATTAGATGGGCATGGTGGCAGGTGCCTGTAATCCCAGCTACTTGGGAGACTGAGACATGAGAATCGCTTGAACCCAGGAGGTGGAGGTTGCAGTGAGCCGAGATTGTATCACTGCACTCCAGCCCGGGTGATACTCAAAAAAAAAAAATTCTGTATGATAGTATAATGAATACAGGTTCTTATATACTTGTACAAGCGCATAGAATGCACAACACTGAGAGTGAACCCTAACGTAAAGTGTAGACTTTGGGTGATAATGGTGTGTCAATGTAGGCTTATCAATTGTAACAACAGTAATTGTAACTTATCAATTGTAGGTTTATCAATTGTAACAACAAAAATTGATAATTGGGAGGCTGTACATGTGGTGGGGGCAGGGGGTATATGGGATATCTCTGTGCTTCCTCTCAATGTTGCTGTGAACCTAAAATTTCTCTTAGAAAAATAAAGTCTTAAAAAAAACCAGGACAGAAAATATGCTTTGAACTAAATACTCCTTAAGGTCACAGGTGAAGATGACATATGTCAGGACTGAGTCCCCCTCCCATCCACAAGGGACAGTGTTTTCCTCATGCTGTATTAGGTACCTTCACTTATAGCCAGAACTCTCAGTGATCCAGGTGAAGAACTTGGAAAGCATCGGACACATCCGTGCACCCCACAGGCTCTCTAAGACTTGTTAACAATTGTTCAAACATTCTTTGAATCTGGCCCCTCTTCATAATGCCTACTGCCTTGCCTTGGTGCAGGCCCTGGTCATCTCTCCACTGGCAGTTTTTAGATCCTACCTTAGAGGGTTCTCCTGGCTCCCTTCCACTCCTGTTTGTCCCTCATACAGCTATCAGAGACCAAAAACTAAACAGGTCGCTTTCTTATATAAACCTTCAGGTGATCTTATCTTGTTATAAAGAGTAAAGACTAAACTTTTCAGCATAGCCTACAAGACTTTTAACAATCTGGCCACAGCCTATCTTATATCTTAGCAATAGCATCTTTTGCCACATTGGACACATAGTACATTTGGTGCCCTCAGGTTACTTCCCATGTCATAGCCTCTTCCTTAAAACTCTGTGCCACCTTTCTCTAAGTGGTTCCTCATCCCTGCCTGATAACTCCTTAATATTCCTTCAGGATTATGGTAGGCAGCCTCTGAGATGGACTCCAGTGATCTTATCGCCTAGTACTCCTGCCCCTGTGCAATACTTTCCCTGAGTGTGGGCTGAACCTACTGACTCACTCAGAATAAACAGAATATAACAAAAGTGATGGGAGGTCAGTTCTGTGGTTGGGTTACTACAAGAGACTGTGACCTCCCTCCTCCCACCTTTTCTCTCTCTCTCTCCCTCACTTGCTCTGAGGGAAGTCAGCTGCCATATCATGAACTGCTCTACAGTGAGATCCATGTGGCAGGGAACTGATGTCTCTGGCCAACAGCCATCGAGGACCCGAAGCCTGCCAATGGCCACATGAATGAGTCTGAAAGACCTCTGTTGAATCTGAGATGACTGCTTCCCTGGCTGACACCTTATTTGTAGCCTTGTGAAAGTCCCTAGACTGGAGGACTCACATCTGGATTTCTGACTGATAGAAACTATGAGAAAATAAATGTTTGTTGTTTTAACCCACTACATTTTGGGGTAATTTGTTGTGCTGCCACAAATAACTAATAAGAGGACCCAACTCAAAAATCATTCATCTATTAAGCATTTCTTAATACTGTCTTCTCCCTTAGTCCATCTATAACTCTCCCACTGCACATGGGATGAATTCATACTCCTTAATATAGCCCCCAAGGCCCTATATGACGATCCAATTCAGTTCACTTTCCCAAACTTATCTTCCACCACTGCCCATGGCACCTGGGGCAATTAATCTCCTTTCAGTTACTTCAGTGTGTCCCAGTCTCATCTTTATCCCTTTGCACATACTGTTCCCCCTTTCTGAAGTACTTTTCCTTCTCTTTTTACCTCATTAACTTTGACTTGTTCTTCAAAATCCCAACTCAAATCTTTTTCCTTCAGAAAGGCTATTCAACGCCCAAGGCGGGGTTTAAGTATCCTTCATTTGTGCTCCCCCTTACCTTGTACTTTTCCAATCACAGCACTTATGCCATCATGCCAAATGCTTCTGACTTGCTTATGGGCAGGATTGTAAGCTCTTTGAGGGCAGGGCACACATCTGTCATTCACTATGTACACAAAGTAATTCTGTCTTAACTTTCAGAAATTTCATTGTACTCACAAGTGGTCATTCCAATACCCTGTCTTCTCAGTTCCTTGAACTCTTCTTCTCTAATCATCTTGTGCTCCACCTCATTCTACCCACTGACTCTCATGCTCATTCATACTTGAGAGTCATCTCTACCCTTCACCTTGTTATTACCAAGGAATGCAACATTTCCATGATATCAAATGCATGCATCCTACTCTCCACCCACCAACTCCTACCTTCCAGCTTACACCCTCTACTGTTTGAACTCCAGCAATTCTTTTATCTTAACAGGATTTAAATTCATTGATACTACTACCTTTTTACTGATTTTCACAGTGAATATGATGTTCTTCCTTCCCTTCTCTTTCTTTGTTTCTTCCATTCATTCATGATCGATTTTTATAATAATTTTATTTCTTCACTTGGCAAAACCACAATTCTAGCTAAATCCAACCCAGTACCTGCGCCCACGCAATTGAATGTAGCTGGAGAAATGCACATAATCACCTAGACTGGTCTCACTTTAAGTTCATATCCATGAGCCAAAGATGAGCCCTTAATGTGCCTGACAATCATACTGTACCTCCCTAGTTTATTCTATTCACCCACCTACTCTCCTAGATGACTGCTTCACACCCTCTTTCTCCTCAAACTTCGAACAACTCCTCCCTCATACTCTCAGCTGTTGACCTTGTTTCCTACTTTACTGAGAAAATTGAAACAATCAGAAGAGAATTTCCACTTACTCCCACCACAACATATATGCATCTGTCCACAGCCATATACAGAATTCTGCCTTCTCTCCTGCTACTGTAGATGAATTATCCATGATCCCAGAGCCAATCCCTCTACTTGTGTGCCAGATCCCACTCTTCACCTACTCTAAGAAAGCATTTCAACAATCTCCCTTCACCTTCCCACACCATTAATTGCCTCCTCTCAACTGGCTCATCCCTACCAGCATATACGCATAGGTTACTTCTATATTAAAAAATAATAACAGAGTTTCAGTTTAGAAAGACAAAAAAGTTCTGGAGATGAATGGTGGTGATGGTTGCACAATAATGTGAATGCACTTAATGCCACTGAACTGCACACTTAAAATGGTTAAAATAGTAAACTTTATGTTATGTGTATTTTACCACAGTAAAAAATAATAAAGTTAAAACTCCTCCAGATTCAATTTCCCCTAACAGCTATCACCCTACTCCTTTGTTCCCCTTTGTAGCAAACTTGCAATAAATTCCTTCTCTTCCCTTCCATTCTCTGGTAAATCTACTTACATGAAGCTTTAAGCCCCACCACTGCACCGAAACTATTCTTGTCAAGATCCCCAATGGCATCCACATTGCCACATCCATTGATTAATGAGGTGAGTACTCATCTAACCTGACCCCTCAGCAGCACTGGAACCAGTCAACTTCTCCCTTCTACTTGGTGAACATTCTTCACTCGTCTTCCAGGTCACCACATTCTGTTGGTTTTCTTCCTACCCACTAGTCACTTTTTCTCAATCGTCTTTTCTAGCTTCTCCTCTTCCCTCCAGTCCTTTAATATTGTAGTGTCTAGGGCTCAAGTCCTTGCTCTTCTTTTCTGCTCAACCTATGTTCATTCCTTTGGTGATCTCAACTACTTTTATAGCTTTTAATACCACCTATATGCTGTTGATTTCCATATTTATATCTCCAGCCCCTATCTTACTCTCCACTTAACACATCCACACTATCCAAAACCAAACCCCTTAATTGCCTCCAAAATTTGATCCACTCACACTCTTCCCATCTCAATGGCGATATCATGTTTCCAGTCACTCAGGTCAAAAAGCTTGGATTTTTTTTTTTTTTTTTTTTTTCTTCTGAGACAGAGTCTCGCTCTGTTGCCCAGGCTAGAGTGTAGTGGTATAATCTCAGTTCACAGCAACTTCTGCCTCCTGGGTTCAAGAATTTCTCGTGCCTCAGTCTCTCAAGTAGCTATAATTACAGGCATGCACCACCATGCCCAGCTAATTTTTGTATGTTTTGTAGAGATGGGGTTTTGCCATGTTGCCCAAGCTGATCTCGAACTCCTGAGCTCAAGTGATTTGCCCGTCTCAGCCTCCCAAAGTGCCAGGATTACAGGCATGAGCCACAGCGCCCGGCCTGGATTTGTTTTTTCACTCCTTCTTTTCAGTCTCACTCTACATTTTATCTATCAGGAAGTCTTTTGGGCTTTATCTTTTAAAAATATCTACAATCCAGCCTCTTCTCATCTCTTCTTTCGCAACCACAATATACCAAGTCACCACCATCTCTCACCAGATTTCTTCAGTGGCTACCTAACTGGTTTCCCTGCTTTCACCCTTGCTCCTAAATGTCTGTTCTCAACATAGCACACTTTGTGATCCCTTTCAAATAAGTCAAATTATATTACTTCTCTGCTCAAAGCTCCAGCGGATCCTTTTTACACTGAAATAAAAGGCCAAGTCTTCACAAAGGCCCACAAGGTCCTATATGATCTGGCACCATTGCTGCTCTAAACTCAGCTCATTCTACTGTAGCCATATGGGCCTTTTTGCTATTCCCCAAACATGCCAGGCATGCTTCCACCTTAGGGAGAACTCCCTCTGCCTAAAATTCCTTTCACCATGATATCTACCTGCCTAGCTCCCTTACTCCTTCCATTCTCTGCTCTAATGTCACATTGTAATTTAGGTCTACCATAACCACTCTATTTAAAATTGCAATCCACCCCTCTGCACTCCCATTACCTCCCTCCATTCTTTTTTCTTATAATATTTATAACTTTCTAAATATTATTTAATTTGCTTATTTATTATGTATATTATTGGTCTCTCACTACCAGAAAGCAAATTCCATGAGGGCAGAGATTTCTGTCTTCTCAATATTCTAAGCACCTGGAAGAAGTCCTAATATATAGGAGGAACTCAAATATTATTCAATGAATGGATAAGCCCAATGTAATGCCTAGCACATAATAGATGCCTACAAAATATCTTAGACATGAGTGAATGGAGAAATAAATAGTCTATTTATCACTAGACTGTGAGTGTCCCATGGGCAGGGATGTGACTTATCATCTTTGTGTCCCCGGTACCCAAGACATTAATGGAGATTCCACAAATGTTGGTTAATTAAAAGAAAAAAACCTGAAAATGGATGAGGTAGACTGGATTGTGTGGTGCCAGCATTCTAGGGTTCACGTGTAAGTATCCTGTTTCCTCCATAGCCACTCCCAGCCTGGAGCTTTCCATTTCTGGATCTTTCAGGATATAATTCTCAAGTACTAGAATGAAGTGGTCCAGTAAACACAATGGAGGAAGGGATGCCTCACTCAGGGAGGGCTTCCCTGCAGGCTTTAAGCAAGGCTTCACCATCTGACTGCACAGGTAGGGTGTCCAGGTGGGCACATGTTGATCTCAAAAAGTAACAGATGCAAAACAGGCTCCCAGATGCTTTAGCTGTTACGTCAGGTTTCCAGGCCCCAAATTCTAGTAACCCAGAGACTGGAAAATCAAGTTACTTCAACAAACACATCCCTTGTGTTTTTCTTTCAAGGCGCCACATCTCAATAGGTATGGCTGGCATTGGCTCAGACACCTTTGTAGCCCATCATTCATTTGACACTGGGGAGGAAGGGAGTAAAATGGCTCCTTATGCCGAGGTTATGGGATAGGCTGGCTCCTACTTGCCACATCCTCAAGTTAGGGAGGAAGCAACAGGCCTTCCTGACTCCAGTGCCCTGCTTTCAACTGGAGAACATAGAGATTGTCACCTGTAGGAGAGGCAGAAGGGGTGGTGATGCAGGAGAGCTTATGTGAATCTGGAAGTCAGGGAGAGGAGTCATAACTCTGCTACTGTCTAATTCTATAACCTTGGGGCAAATGATTTCGCTCTCAGGGCCTTAGTTTTTTCATATTTGAAACTAAAATTTTGGACCAGATAATCTAACCATATGATTCTAATAAAACTGAACTATTATTGACCTCTCCAAATCAATAGTTTGGGAACACAGCATTGTCTGCAATGCACTTGCCTGAACATCCATCTTGACTCTCTCCTCCTCAGTTCAGCTGTCATTCATTCATAAAATTAAACATATCCTATTGTCAACTATGTGCCAGGCATTGTACTAAGGCTGGTATACAGCAATGAGTATGACAGAACAGTCTCTGCCCTCAGGAGTTTATAGGGAGACATCAAACGATTTTTTAGTTACTACCATGAATAAGAGTTAGAAAGACGTGGAAGTGATAGTGGCACTATGTGAACAGATGTAGCACATCTATGGCCTTGTCTGGGATTCTAGAAAAACCTCCTTAAGGAAGTAATATCTGAGCTGAGCTTGGAAGGACAGAGACCAATGAACTAGGTGAGGAGGAGGAAGAGCATATCAGAGAGAGGGAAGAACACATACAACTGGCCTGCAGCGCAGACATCTCACAGCAAAGCTGGTGTGGCCAAGGGCGGAGTTTGGAGCAGGGGGCAGACATGTTGCTGATGAAGTCAGCACAGGTGAGATCACACAGGACCTTGGTGGCCATGTGAGGGTTTGGTTGTAATATATGTTAAAGAGACTGGAGCAGAGTAGGAGTGGCAGACTTAAATGTGATTCGTCTTGGGTTTTTAAAAGTTCACTATGTGGAGAATGAACTCCAAGAGCACAAGTCAATATAAAAAGACCAGTTATGAAGCAACTACAGTAAAACAGATGAAAGATGATCAGTATTGACATGGTTGATGTTAGTAAAAAGCAGATAGACTCCAGAAAGATTTAGGAGGTAAAAGTGATAAGATGTGGGGAGTGGGTAAGAAAGAAGGGAGCACAAAGTGCAACCTAAGTGGTTAGATGAGGGAACACTGTTAGAGGGCCAAGTTTGGAAAGGGGGTGAGAGCTTCACTGGGACATGTCCAGTTTGTGATATCTATGAGATATCAGGTAGAGAAGATGAGTTAGAAGATGAATATATGAATCTGAAGCGAAAAGGTCTCCAACTACAGAACTCTCCAACAACTCTGTAGTTGGACACCATATTTTAAAATTGGGTAGACAGGAAAGAGCTAAAAAACAGAGAATGGAAGGAACCCTCAGAGAGAAAGGAGGACAACTAAGGAGGTGACATAATGGAAGCCAAGGGAACAGTACATTTCAAAAAGTCAGGATTAGCCAACAGCATCAAAGTGCTGACAGGTGAAATAATATGGGGAATGAAACATTTACATTAGGGTCAGGAACTAGAAGTTCACTTAGAGCAGTTTCGATGGAGTTGGAGATTGGAGAGCAGACAAATGCATGTGAGAAGAGAAGAGGTCATGTTATAGAGACAAGAGGTATGGACTGTTCTTTCAAGAAGATTGGTTGTGAAAGGGAAGAGAAAGATAGGTGGTAATTTAAGATGGGAGAGACGTGAGTATGATGAAGGATGAACAGAAAGGACTCAGTAGAGATGAAGAGAGTGAATGTGCAGTAGAGAGAAGGAAAAGTCAGTGGTGTTAGGCTCCTGAGAAGGTAAGAAGGGATGGACCACAGGACATAGTGGGAGGACTGGCCTCAGACTACGGACATCTGTTGCATCAGAGGGGAGGAAGAGAGGACTGATAAGTATAAAGGTCAGTTTACATTCATCTCTCCAAACATGCAAAGTCATAAAGTTAGCTCTGCCAATATTCCCAAGAAAAACCTCAAAATCTACAAGTCCATGTGTTCTTGGTGGGCAATGGAGATCCCAGGAAGCAAACAACCTCTACAGGCCCTATCTTGACCCCGGTAGAAACCTACAGTCCGTTCTCTGCAAAACTCCTGAGTCAGAACAAGGTAAAATGGGAGCTGCTGCAAGCTGAGCTGTCCACAGGTCATGTGATAGGATCTCTGGGAGATGGCCCGGCATAACCAGGTCAAATGTGGGGAAGTGATTGAAAACGGCAATGAAGTAGAAGAGAGGTCTCAACGTGCCAGCCTGCAGACGAGGGATGGGTGTGTTAGTAGGGAAAAGCTGCCTCACCACTCCTTCGTATGGTAACTTTAGAAGAGGAGAAGGGAGGAACAGCCTTGCTGCCTGACAGAACAGGATCTGATTTAATGCTGTAGTCCATAGTGAAATGCCACCCACGTCATTGCCCAGCCACCTAACTGATAGCTCCCAAAGCCTGGAATCAAGGGCAGTTTCTCCAATTTACTGTCTCATAGCTGTGGCACTTGACTCTAGGATGAGAATTCATCAGCATCTCTTAGCCCAACTGCAAAAACAGCACTAATACATAGAGATTTAAGAGGACAACAAGTGCATGCCAAGGTGACAAGGAAGCAGGCGACCAAAACAGATGCTGCCAAATCATAGGTCAGTGCTTGACTCCTGCAGATCCAGACCAACACCACCATCCCCAATCCAGGTCCTGCTCCTGAAGCGTGCTCTCTTTTCAAACCTTTGAGGCACTCGTTTCTTGGACCACAGAGGAGATACTCATTTACAGTGCCAGTGTTTCTAACAAAAGCTCATCCTCAAGGGAAAATCAGCAGAAAAGCTGAATTTTGAATGCAGAATAAATGTAGAGGGACCCTACTTAGAATGCTGCCTCCTAGGTCCCTATTATCCAAAGTTCCCAAAGCACAGGGGAAGACAGAAGGAGAAGAAAAGGCAGGGAATCACGGGGAGGTGATAACTAACACTTAGCATGCTGCCTAAAATAAGCAAATGACATAAGACAAATAAACACAGCTCTGGGGAGAGGTGCTGCCAGTACTGCCCTAGCAGGCCCAAGGGCTCAAGGGAGTCATGCTGGGCTAGAAACCCGGTTATTTCTAGGGCACCAAGCAGCATTGACCTGAATCAGGAGCCACTGGAAGCAGGGGCCACAAAACGGCCAATCAGAGGCTGGAAAACACAGCCCACTTCCAACCGGGGGGCCTTTGTCACTCCATTACCCCAGAGTTGGGGACAAGGAAAGAAACCACAGAACCCTTCAAAGAACCAAGTCCAATCATCTCTTGAGCCTCCACATTAGATAGGAGGGAACAACTGGGTAATTCATAAGAGCAAATAATCCCCTTATCAGTCCTCTTTGTTTTCAGACTGGCTCTTCCTAGAAAGTATGGGTTCAGGACGGTCTGAGTGCAGTGGTGTTTACAACGAATGGATCACAACCAGTTACAGAGTTCTTTATCCCTTCTCCATGCCACTGCTTCCCTTGGCTAGCCTTAAAAATAATTTTTTAAGAAAGTATAAGTTCAAATTAGCTCAATTATAACTCCTATGACAAGCCTGGAACTCTCCTAATTGTTTTGAGCCTCAGGTTCTTAGATGTAAAATTGGAAAGGGAGGGCCCACCTCCCTAGGTTGTTGTGAGACTCAAATAAGTAATGTCTGTAGAAGTACATGCTCAATAAATGTGAGTGTCTCTTTCTTGCCCCTCTAAAGGGCACAATTTTGGCTCACTGCAACCTCTGCCTCCTGGGTTAAAACAATTCTCCTGCCTCACCTCCCAAGCAACTGGGATTACAGGCACCTGCCTCCACGCCCAGCTAATTTTTGGCATTTTTAATATAGACAGGGTTTCACCATGTCTGCCAGGCTGGTCTCGAACTCCTGACCTCAGATGTCCATCTGCCTCAGCCTCCCAAAGTGCTGCAATTACAGGCATAAGCCACCATGCCCAGCTGGGATTTATATTCTTAATTTAAAAATTTTCATCTGTATACTCTGAACATACGGCAAGAGGACAGAGGGTTAGTAGCCCAGAAGTCTCCTTGCTATTCAACTCAAAAGGTGGAAAGTCCACACCCAAAGAATCAGTGAGAGACTGAAACGATAAGAACTGGTACTAAGTAAGCAGCTCTGGATTTGTAGTAGTCAAATCAGAAGCACTTTCAAAAAGTAAAAAGAGGCCGGGCGCGGTGGCTCAAGCCTGTAATCCCAGCACTTCGGGAGGCCGAGACGGGCGGATCACGAGGTCAGGAGATCGAGACCATCCTGGCTAATACGGTGAAACCCCGTCTCTACTAAAAAAAAAATACAAAAAACTATCCGGGCGAGGTGGCGGCGCCTGTGGTCCCAGCTACTCGGGAGGCTGAGGCAGGAAAATGGCAGAACCACAGGAAACGAAGTTTACAGTAAGCTGAGATCGGGCCACTACACTACAGCCTGGGCGACAGAGTGACACTCAGTCTCAAAAAAAA
>NW_016805883.1:633121-650784 GCF_001698545.2 Rhinopithecus bieti | reverse complement strand
TCCGTCTCAAAAAAAAAAAAAAAAAAAAGTAAAAAGAAACAAGTACACACTTATTTGGTTAATTCATCCTAAAGAAAAGCTTTGTGAATAGCTGATTTCTTGTCCTGCCACTTTGGAGGGTTTATGTTATGGATTTCCAGGACAGAAGTATGAGACCCAGCTCCTCAACTTCTAACACTTCAAAGCCCAATACAGTCAAACCCAGCATAACATAAACTGTTAACCAAAATGCATCTCACCTTCCACTTTTAAAAGGAAAAGGAATGATGCCAAAATGTCATTAGGGATTTTCTAATCAATAGAAATATATGTCCCAAGATCCAGACATATATGTTCAAACTAACCTTCTGCTTCCAGAGATCTGTGCAAAATGACCAGGACACACTGAACGATGCTCAAAGACAGACTGAGTCTTACACTTACTGAAGCAGCAAATGCACCACTGCATTTTAGCAAGATCTTCTCCAAGCAAAGGTTGAGAAAAAAATAGCTTTTCATGTAGAAAAAAGAAAAAAAGAAAGTTTGCATACATAGCCCAACTGCCTTAGAAAAGAGTTAGTTTATGTCATCACATCCTCTATGCCATCATTTATAAAGCACAGACAAATTTCAGAGATGTTCATGCATGGGGGTGGAGGGTAGAGTGAGTACTTCTCGGAGCCAATGAAGTAGGACATGCCTGCCAGAAGAAGTACTCTATCCTGTGTCTCAAACTCCTATTCTGTGGCCTTGCTCTTTAAGTCCTTGGCAGAAGGACTGTGAGTAGGTTATGCAAAAGGCACTCTCAGAGCATTAATTTTTGAGTGAGCAAACTGGTTCACAGTTGTGATAATAACAACAGCATACTTTCATACAGCACTTGGCAATCTTAAAGCACTTCCACAGACATCATCTGCTAATCCTCACAATATCCCTGGTAGGTAAGAAAAGCAAATATCATTAGCCCTATTTTACAGTTAACAAAACAGGCTCAAAAAGGTCAGTTGTCCCAAGGTCACAGAGCGAGTAAGTGACAAATGGAGTTTAAACTGACATCTTTCTCTCTCTCTATGCTAGATCTGTGCTTTCTGTTTTATGAGACAAAGTCTGAGGTTAGGACTATTTCAGCATGTCCAGTGAAAAATTCCATAAGTAATGACTGACCTCTGAATTTTGAAGTTCTGCTTCTACTCACCACTATTTTGCTAGGAATGGTCCTTTAAGGCCTAAGGTGGGTATGGGATACTGGAATGGACCATAATTTTCCTATGCCCTGGATGTCACTGTCCATGACCTAAGAGACAGCAGTCTCAGCACATTCATGTCATACTACACAAAGAACTCAGGATTCAATAAAATATCACCTCTGCAACAACAACATGAGCATGGCCTCGTATTTTATTAATGCCTTCTTGAGTTCAGACAGAAGGGCCATGGGATTCCTGAATACACAGGCAACAAGGACAATGAGAACTTGATTCACCTCTGGTGGCAGGGAGACCTCTGAAGAGCAACGGTAGAGAGCCAGAAGTGGTCTCCCAGCCTCAGAGAGGAAAACAATGCATGACACAAGCTAACCAGCCTTTCTGGTAGGGAATATTAACTTTATCCTGAAGAAGAGCTTAGATATCTGCATGCATAAAAGAAGGCTCCATCTCCAGCCCTCAGCTCTTTCCTTCCTGCAGTCAGACCTCCAGGAGTCCTCTGCCCTTACAGAATCAACAATCCCTTCCTTATTTGTTTGCCTGGACTTCTAATTCTACATCTCCAGTCCAGTCCTCTCACAGGCTCCTGCTTTCTCTCAAGGCAGTCCCAGCCCTCTGTCTTACTGCTTCTCCAACTCATACTTTATGCTGCAGCCTAACTAGAACCACTTGCCATCCTAGTTCAGGTTTGCAGAACTAGGTACTGAGCTAGGCATTGTACAGTGTGCTGGTCCCAAAACATGTTTTAACTTTCTTCATGATTTTATTCAAGCTTTTATGTCTACCAAGAATGACCTTCCCCTACTACCCACTACCAAAATCCAACTTGACCCATCTTTCAGGGTCTAGCAATAATTCCATCTCTTCCTGGAAGTCTTTTCTGATATTCCTAAATACATATTTGTCCTCCCTCTCTCCTTCCTTATGTGCTACTGTCTCTTACAGCACATGATTTAGTACCCTTATGATTTCACCATTTGCCATTTCCTCATTAGCCCTTTACAAGCTTTTTAATGCTATGTCCACGTTGTACTCATCTTTACCTTTCATGCAAAGGGCTCTGCACAAAGAAAGCATCCAACAAACATCTGATCTACTATCTACCATACTTCTGCTTAGTCTCCTATCAACAAGAGGGAGTCTAGCATAGATTGCCTGGGTTCAGAATCCTGGCTCTGCTATTATAGCTTTGTGATCTTGGGAAAATTATTAACCTCTTTATACTTGCGTTTTCCCCTTTGTAATAAAGATGATACTAACAGTATTTATTTTATATGATTATTATGGGAACTAAAATTAGTTAACATTTATAAAGTGTTTAGAACAGTGCCAAGTACACATTAAGTGTCACATAAGTATTTGTTAAGTAAAATAGCTGCCAAATGCATCATTTTCCTTCTTAAAATTGCTTTTCCTCATAATTTATCCATTTTTGCTAATGGTGCTACTATTCTTCCCAGCTTTCCAAGATCAAAACCTTGACCCTTTTTTCTCCTCAATGCCTGCTACTCAGCTCATCACCAAGTCTCCCAGATTCATGAAAGACACTGCCTAGTTTACCTGCCTCTTCCCCCAGTTTTCATGGCTTCTAGGAGTTTATAACCCCCTCCTTGATCTCCAGAACATGCATCTCTACCCAACTCCAGTCCAATATGAATTGTGTAAACAAAGTATTTGAAAACATTCCTCTCTTTCTATCATATCTCTGCTCTAATACCTACAATGGCAATCTATCACCTCCAGAACCAAGTCCAAATTGCTTTGTCTGTCTCTACAGATCCTCTTTAATCTGGTCCTGCCCTCCTTTCCTAATCTTATCTCCCCTATATCTCTACCCCAAACATGCTAATCTCCTTGTGGTCCTGTAAAGACATCTGCTTGTTTCTACCTCTGCTGACATTGTCCTTTTGGCCTAGCACCCTATCCCCTATCTGCCTAAATCCCCCAAATCTATTTATTCAAGGCTAACCTCCAGTCCTAACTCTGTACTAGAAAATTTCCAGTCTTAATTTATCTTCTCATTCTCTGAATCCTATAGTGTATTTTACCTTTTTGCAATTATTATATTTTGCTTTATGTCACTTGCTACTGATTCATGTGAGTTTGATATCCCCAAATGGACTGTAAACCTCTCAAGATCAAGATACATGATTACTAGACCCCCTTAGCATCCTTCAAAGAAAATATCAATCAAGGAGCTTAAAAAAAATCCCTTAACCAATATTTGATTTTGAACTTGCCTCTTACTTCCTTTTGGAGTCAGGAAGTGGAGAGAATGGGACTGCACACCCACCTAGCTGATCCTGTATGCTGTGATCACAGATGGTGTGGAAACCCTACCTGGGGGATTTGCCATAGCCAAAAAGCCTGTTCTTTCTGTTGACAAACGCCAACAATCTCTGTAATTTAGGTTGCCATATGGTTCGCCCAGCCCTGTAGCAAAATTGGTTTCTCAGGAATATCAAAGAGACCAAGCAGACCAAGTCTCCTATCTATGGAGTGCAGAGAGGTCACCTTGAGCTGACCCTCCCAAAAACAGGAAGGCACAGGACCTCCAAGGACAAGCCAAAGGTCAAACACATGTAAAACTGACATCCCCTGAGAGACCTGTCAACTGAATCTACTCCTTCTCTGGAATCCAGCAACAGGCTCTCTCCCCTCAAGACTCCTGAGACTACCCTAGAGGAACCCAGCTGGGCAGGGCAGAGGGAAGAGGTTACACTATCCTCACTGTAAGGAGAGAGATGCCCAAAGTCATGGTTTTATTTTTGTTTTCATAGTACCTGGTCCTGAGGGTTAGTAACAGAGTAAAACAATTTTTTCTTTTTTTTTTTTTTTTTTTTTGAGACAGAATCTCGCTCTGTCGCCCAGGCTGGAGTGCAGTAGTGCAATCTTGGCTCACTGCAAGCTCCGCCTCCCAGGTTCACACCACTCTCCTGCCTCAGCCTCCTGAGTAGCTGGGACTACAGGTGCCCGCCACCACGCCTGGCTAATTTTTTGTATTTTTTAGTAGAGACGGGGTTTCCACTGTGTTAGCCAGGATGGTCTCGATCTCCTGACCTCGTGATCCGCCCGCCTCGGCCTCCCAGAGTGCTGGGATTACAGGCGTGAGCCACCGCGCCCGGCCAGAGTAAAACAATTTTATCACCAAGCCAGTTGTCCTAATTTGGGAGGGACGATCCTCATTTTTTGATCAACTCTTCATCATTTCCCCCATGTTCCCTCTTTTATGGATTTCAAAGGCAGGAGGAGGTCAGGGCCCCATTTTCTTCCTAAATTGCCCTAACCCCTCCCATCCAATTATCACAATCACAGACTTATGGAAGCTGCTCGGGTTTGAGACTCAGAAGGAAATGCAGGGGAAGTCCAGCTTCAAGAAAGAAATTCAACATTTGAGACATCTAGATTGTCTCTCAACCCAGGATTTTGCTAAACTTTTCAAAGAAAAACTCTAAACCCATGCAGTCTCTATATTTCGAGGCTATTTTTATGCAACTTACCTAATAGGCTCAAACACTCTCTTCCCAAGCTCTCACAGCTGAAGAAGAAACTACAGTTTGCTGAAAACAAAAGCCCAGAATGTAAGTACAACCTGCTCAAGGCCATACAGAAAGCAGTGGACTGAGACTGAACCCAGGGAAGCTGATTTGCAGGAAGGACTTTCATTATTTCAAAACAAAACAAACCCCTGACGGGTCTGATTAGTCTCCTCTTCCTCAACTAAACACACATAGCCCAACACTCCTCTGGGCCACCTAAAAGCAGCTGCTGTCACTTCTGCTTGCCGGATTCAGACTGCAATTCTGCCATTCCTTTTCAACAGTCATCCTGTGCACATATCTGCCATCTCTGTAGCACAGCAGAAGGCTCTAAGTATCAAGAAGGCCCTGGATAAATCACTTATGATAAATAAGCCTTGATTTTGAACCAGCTTTCCTGGCTGTGTTCCTTGTATATGGCACATGCAGGTACACTGCAGAGTCACACAGAAGAAATTGTTTTTTCACTAATTTTTCCCTCAGTTAATGTTTATTGAGCTCCTATTATGCACCAAGTACCATGAAGTTGATCGGGATACAGTGGTATAAAAAACAGCCATATTCTCCAATCCTGAATAACCTTTTCAAGGTGCTTCCCATAGAAGCTAATAAAACACACTCAAATTCACATATCAGAGATTTGGCTTTTTTTCTAAAGTGACTGTCTCAATTTACTGCCTTCATATTTCTACCAATATATATATACCTAAGGTCAAGTCTTCCATGAGCCAGATGCTTATTCCCAATGGCCAGTTTTAATCCCAAAATAAAATCCTGAGGTCACGCTCTTCAAGTCACCCAGCAGTTGTTAGTTAACTTAAATAAGGCACAAAAAGATAAAGAAGATACATCTTTTACTGCAGCTCCATCTTGCACTCAGGAAGCTCACAGTTTGGAGGACCGCACACACACTTGCCCTCCTCCCCCATCCGACTATGCCAAGTGATAGACTAGGCCTTTATGTTTACAGAAGAGCAATGAACTGCTACAGAAACACAGGAGGCCATGATTCATTCTGACTGAGGGGATCACAAAAAGCTTTGAGGAGAAGTGGAATCTGAGCTAAGCCCAGAAGGAAGAGGAGGCAAGAAACTGACTGAGAAGAGGAAATGGAAAGGCATACTAAGCCAAGGAAACAGAATAAGCAAAAGCACTAAAGGATACAAATGTAAAATTTGTTTGAAATTGTCAAGTAGATAATTTTAGCTACAGCAAAGAGTGAATGTGGAAGAGTGGACTAAGGATCACAGATAGGTGGGGGCCAAATTGTGGAAGGTCTTGCATGCCCTGTGAAGAAGTTTCTCTTTATGCCACAAGAAATAGGAAGCTATTGAAGATTTTTGGGTTGGGAAGAGATAATTACTCTGTTTTAGAAAGTGAATTCTAGCAATAGATAATAGAAGAGAACAGAGACTCTGAAACTAGAGAATTTCATTTACAGCTACTAAGGCAGGCTAGGTGAGATATAAGTATCCAACTAGAAGCCAGGCACAGTGGCACATGGCTGTAGTCCCAGATACTTGGAAGGTTGAGGTGGTAGGATTGCTCGAGCCCAGGAGTTCCAAGCTGTAGTATGCTATTATCACACCTGTGAACAGCCACTGTACTCCAGCCTGGGCAACACAGTAAGATCTCATCTCTAGGAAAAAAAAAAAGAAAAGAAAGAAAATAAAAGTTCCAACTAGAGTATCATGAATGAAAAGAATTGGATTGGGGAGACTTTGCAGTAGTAAAAACTGTCATGACTTGTCCATGTCCTCTATACAGGGGATGAGAGTGAAAAAAGAGTCAAAGATGATTTTGACATTTCTAACAGCTTGGAAGACTAGATAAATGCTGTTATTTAAGATAGGAGTGTCCTAAACATAACAGGGTATGGCAAGAAGATACTGAGCTCAGTTTGAGACTTTTTGAATTATATCTTTTGTTAAGACCTCAGAAAGATCAAAGGCAATGCCTCAAAGAATGTTTGAGACAAACAAAAGTCCTTTCGTGGGTCTTTTTTGTTTTTGTTTTTCAGACAGGGTTTCACTCTGTCCCCCAGCCTAGAGTGCAGTGGTGCAATCACAGCTCACTGCAGCCTCAACCTCTCAGACTCAAGTGATTCTCCTGCCTCCAAAGTAGCTGAGACAACAGGCATGCTCCACTATGCCTGGCTAATATTAAAAAAAAAAAAAATTGTAGAGATGCGGTCTCTATATGTTGCCCAAGCTGGTCTCAAACTCCTGGGTTCAAGCAATTCACCTGCCTTGGCCTCCCAAGGTACTGGGACTACAGGCATGAGCCACTGCACCAGGCCTCCCCATAGATCTTAAGAATGTGCCTCACAGATCCTTTCTATTAAATAATAGGAATTCTACAAATCTTAAAGAGTATTCTCCCACTGCAGCCTCAGAGGGAACTCAAAGTACAGAAGAGCTTATGTTAAGAAGATTTGTGGGTGTGGCTTTTGTCTAAGGCAGTAAACCCCAATAAGATTCACCAGAAAAACCATACACTTTTTAAAAGAAGTATATAATAGTCTCCCCTTATCTATGGTTTCACTTTCCATGGTTTAATACAATAGGATATTTTGAGAGAGAGACCACATTCACATAACTTTTATTACAGTATATATTGTTATAATTATTCTATTTTATTATTATGTGTTGTTAATCTCTTACTGTGTCTAATTTATAAATTAAACTTTATCATATGCATGTATGTGTAGGAAAAACACAGTATGGATAAGGCCTAGTACTAGCTGCGGTTTCACACATCCACTGTGGGTGGAACATATCCCGCATGGATGGAGGGGGCTACTATACCAGCGGGAACATCACCAGCTTGGATGAAAAGGGACATCTACAAGTAGGAAGCAGGCTGAGAAAACTGCTTAGCTGCAAACATGGGCTACCTCTTATGGAAAAAGAGTAATTCAGAGGACAGAACCAGGAACCATAGGGTAGAACAACAAACAGTGAAGAACCATTCCCAGGCAATAGGACTGAGACCTACTCACATTCCAGGCTGGATTTCAAAACTGCTAGGGACTAGAGACTGATGTTTCCCTCCTTTCTAAATGGAATCATCTGCTGTAGATAGAAAATTAAAGAGACATGACAACTAAATGCGACGTAGGATTCTAGATTGGATCCTGGACCAGGAAAAGGCCATTAGTAAGACAATTGGCAAAATTTGAATAAGGCCTATAGATTAGCTTATAGTATTGCATCCATACTATTAATGTCCTGGTTTTGATCATTTTACATGTTGTGTCATTTGAGGAAGCTAGGCAAAGAGTATTTGGGAACTCTGTACTATTTTTGCAACTTTCTTGTATTATAATAAGTCTGAAATTATTTCAAAATCTAAAGAAAAAAATAAAAGAGTCATTTTAAATGTAAGTGTTACCAATTTTTTAAAACAGCATCTGTAGTAGTTATCCCAAATCTATCCCAGTGTTGTATTTGGTGTAGAGGACAGATAACTTGTCTCTTGAGTTCAGTCTTCAGATCAAGAGGAGCGGTACTCGAGTTGCTGTACTCATGGAACCGCATTGAGGAATCTCAAGTTCACATAGACCTGATTGAGACGATGAGACCCTGGCTCCTGAACCTGAGCCTAATGCCATAATAAATGAGACATTGACCAGGGGGCAGGGGGAGGTTTTGGGTAGGGATGAGTATATTTTTCATGGGTGAGGAATATAAATAATTCGTGCCAGAGGTCAAACTGTAATGTCCACAAATGCTTTGACCTTCCTTCCACCAAAAGGTGGTGTGTAATTCTCCTCCCCTTGAATCTGGTCAGGTCTTACTTAGTAACTCTCTTCTAATAAGTAGAATGTGGTGGATGTGATGCTATGTGACTTCTGAGGCTAGACCGTAAGAGACAATAGAGCTTTTACCTGGCCCTCCCTTGGGATGCTTATTCCTGGGCCTAGCCTTGGTACTGTGAGGAAACCCAGGCAAGGTCCTTGGTCCTCAGACCTGGCTACACTCCCAGATGAAAACCAGCCAGAATTATTTGCCTGACATGTCAGAGAAGAAACTTTGAAATGACCTTGTTGCAACAACTGTCTGACTGTTCAGCCACCATCTGACTAAAATACATGAAAGATACTAAACCTCCTAGCTGAGTCCCTCAATTCCCAGGACTATGAGAGATTATAACAAATAACTGTTGCTGTGTTAAGCAACTCCATTTTGGGGTGTTTTGCCATACCACAATTGATAACTGTCATAGGCAGGTAGAAACTGGGACTCAAAAAAATTAAGGGACTTTCCCCAAGTTTGCACAGTGAGTAAGGAACACAGTCAGGAACAGTCACATACCCATCTGAATCAAAAGTCATTCTCTTTCCACTAATGACAGACATGACAGTAATTGCAGCTAGTCTGCATTGGATGTTTTCTATAAGAAGGCACTGTTCTCTACGCACTTAATGTGGAGTAACTCACCAAATCTTTATCACAATGCTATGAGGTAGGTATTACTGTGAGCCCCATAATATAGCCAGGAAACCTGAGGCACAAAGAGGTTCATTAATTTTCCCCAGGTTATCCAGCTAGTAAGTCACAGAGTAAAGACTCGCCTTTAAAAGTCAGCTCCAGGCTGAGGCAGGAGAATTGCTTGAATCTAGAAGGCGGAGGTTGCAGTGAGCTGAGATCGTGCCACTGCACTCCAGCCTGGGTGACAGAGCAAGGCTCTGTCTAAAAAAAATGCTCCAGCGTGCAGTCATAACCATTCTGCTATGAACAGATGAAACCTTAAAATCAGATTTCATAAATTGAGAGAAGAACCAAGGACAACCCCTAAGGGACTGTATCCTCTACAAAGTGGTCAAAAGAAGACATGGTGATGGAATGACCTGAGAAGGAAAGGAGAGGGGAAAGAGGTGTGTCAGAAAACCAAACGCTATGACAGCATTCCTGGAGGAACCCATGGCAGGATCCACAAACCAGCTTCATTTTTTAAGGCTGACTGGGTCAACTGCAAGCCAACCGTAAGGCTCCTCTCCCAAAGCCACATTGTTAGTAGCAAACTCCTCCACAGAAAGTAATCTTTGAACCCTAGAATGGGGAGTTATGTCATTGGATTACTCCCTGAGTCATGTGGACAGAGCAGCACTATTGATCGCCCTTTTCTCCCTCTTACAATGAGAACACTCACTCCTACTCTGGAATGATTAGGCTGTTATTTAACTTCAGACATGAGGAAAGTAAAGTGTTGTACTTAAAATATATATATATGGTTCATGACCTTGACCCAATGAAGCCCATCAAACCCACTGGGACTCTTTACCAACTCAATGTTTTCTTTTAGACAGAGCTCCCTAGGATGCACTAGTTTTAGGTGTTTCCTTTACAGAACTAAACTAAAACCAATGTTTTTAACTTTCTTTACTTCTGTAAAACAAGCTCTGGACGTAAGACAGACCATTCACCAGAGGCCCTGAGGCTGTAACACCACACAGGAGAAGTGCAGAGCCCACATTGTATGTAGGCATAGGTGAAGCAGGGGAAAGCCTGGCAGAGGTGAAAACAGCACTTCCAAGGGAACCAGTCTCAGCTCCAGCTCCCGTTTGCCCTCTCAGTTGACTGAGTGTAAACCATACACAGTGGAAACGTACTTAGATAATTTACACAGTAAGAAACAAATACGGAAAGCTCCCTTCCAATCTGGGAGCCACCCATGTGCCTCCCTTCAATTTACAAATTAGATTCTTTCCAGCAGAAAGACCTTTCTCCGTTCTCTCAGAGGTGGTAGTGTCTGGCTCTGCCCAGATGGTAATACTACGTGGCTCTACATGGTGGGATTTTCTTAGCATTGGCCTGAATCACCTGGGCTGAGCTCTGGAGGTGCCATCTGAAAGGAATCTCTGCCAGTACTTGCCCAAGACAACTTAATGTATATGTTACTAAGACACCAGTGAATGTTACTAGCCTTTTTGGAGAAAGCATTCCTTTTGAAAATGAGACCTGGAATTATGGAAGATGACTTCTGGGAAGAAAAAAAAAAACAAAAAAAACCAAAAACTCCATGTTATGTCCAAAAGAATCCAACCTAAGGGAAACTTAGCCAGATTTACCAGATTTGGTTCCACCCTCATCCTATCCCAGGCTTGTGCCTACCTCCCCACTAGGTCTGTTAGACCTAAGGTCTAAGGAAGGGTTGGCAATTTTATACTAGAAATTTCTGTAAATTTTCCTGATTCTTGACAATGGGGGAGAAGAATGGATGTTACATTCAGAGAAGAGCAATTCTATCAGCAGGCCTAAGTAGAAAGGAAGGAAGCCAGGTGGGATGAGGTGAGAGAGGTGAAGCCTCAGGTAAGAGAGGGTCAGAAGTAAAACCCATACAAACAGACTGTGAAAAAGAAACCAACCAACAGTAAGCAGTCAGACAGGCTGTCTTTGGAAGTCTCAGGGTCCTTTAAAAGCAACTCTTCACTTACAGGCCTTGGATTCATCCTGTGACAACTGGATCCTGTCATGGTGTGAGACTCCTTTCTTTTTTTAAAAAAATTTTGTTTTCACTATTTTTCCCCTAAAATCAAATCAACCAGTAACAATGCTAGAAAAGTTGCCCTGGATGCAGCCCTGCTGTTTTCTCTCATCCAGAGACAGAGATTCAGACATGAGAGATCATCTGCTTAATCACTACCTGATCCATCCTGACTGATAAATAAACCCTCCTCTCTAAAGCCATACAAAGTTACTCCAGAAAAGAGGCATCAATGGGGCAGTGCTTAAGAAATCTATTGCTGGTCTAAGCAAGTGCAGCAAGGTGCTGTATTGAGATCATACCTATGGCCAAAGGCACCAGTGGAAGGGACTTAGAGACTCAAGGACGCTGAGTGCCACAGCCTTCTGCAAGGTGGTGTCCAACTTGGAGCTGGAGGAGAAGCCCACACCCTACCCAATACTTCAGCCAAGCAGACATGGCAGAAAATGCCTCATTTCAAGGGAATGGTGAAAGAATGAACATGCCAAAGGAGAAACATTAGGAGAAAGCATTGGGCTCCCACCACCGCCCTTTCAAAACGGAAACCAGTGATCAAAGAACCAGTACTGCCCTCCAGAAGCCCCTAAATTATCTACTAGGCAAAAAGGTGCTACTCCTAATTCGTGATCTCAGCTTACTACAAAAAAGGCACCTGGTCATACCTCTCACCTCTGAAGGTATTCAGCCTGAAGCATGAAGAGGCCAGATGAAGAGTGCATCTGGGCATTCCAGTGAGAGACCAGAATAAGGAATATCCAAAAAGTACCAGTGGCAGGTGAAACTGGTAAATTTTGCAGAATGCCAACTAATCAAAACACAGAAAAAGAACACAAGCCAAAATGTTGACATACATGAGAAAAACTACCTAAAACATGAGTTTTAGTTAATTCTAAAACTCAACAAAAGAGGACAATTACTTGCAAGAAAATAAAGAAACTATGGACTACTGAGAAAAAAAAAAACAGAACTGAAACATGACCAGGAAGCAAAATTCCGCCCTCATTGAAATGTCTGAAGGCACTTTTCATGGTTGTCCCTTAGCCTGGGCTGTTATTTGATGAATCTTGAAATGTGTCTAGGAAAAAAGTGGGCAGCAAATGCTCCCACTGCTCCCCTTTTACTTGGCAATACCAGCAATCAAATATTAAAACTTCACCATATTTTAAGTTACTGCCCCTAAAGATCTTACCACCAGGTAAATGAGATAAGATACTGGTCCATCAAAGGATAACTAGCAATGTATGGCATTAAATGATGTGTTATATAAATAATATAGGCCACAAATACTAATACTTTAAGAATAAGAAAAAATAAAGACTACTTCTTGAGGTCAGGGGATTCATGGCCAGCCAAGGACCTGTGGGGTAATAATAACGAACAAATATTTAGAGGAAGAACCCCCAAATGCATTACTTTCTGTGTTTTCATTTTCTATAAACATAGTGATAGCACTTAATAGAATTGTTATGGGTATTAAATGAGATAATGCATGTAAAATAATTGGCAGACTTTGTCCTACAAACACTTAAAGAGTAAAGTTTCATACTTTCATCAGGTTTCACATATCAATTAATTATTTAAAATAAAAATAAAATCACACAAACTCAAAAAATATCACCTGTTACATGATCACATCTCTATTCCTCTGACCTTGGGAAGCCACCAGATATATTACAACTCACTACAGAAACAGGAAAAGGGACAGGATGAGTGTGAACCTATCCCCAACCCTGGAAACCCCCAAATCAAAGCAGGATGAGTCAGGGACCCTATCTGGAAATAAGGAAGCTTTCAGCCATCTTCCAGGGACTTTCAGCAACTTCTCCTGACAACAGCAAAAATGTAAGATAAGACCTACCGAAGTCAAAGAGCAAGGCTGGCAGGACTCCAGAACTTGGTTCACCCCACTAGTATGATGGGAGTTTGAAAGAGACACTGTGGATTATGCATCTTAGTCCTCCCATTTGTGAAACAGAGAAAAACAATATCTATCTGCAGCCTTCTCAAAAAATTGACCAACACATACCTATGAGCACATCAAGATCTGTAGGCTACTTGGGATCTCCACAGAAAGAGCATTCATATCCTGGGACTCACATGGGTGTCTCCACAATGAGACCACACACATAACGCATTCTCTTCTCACCACCACCTCCACCAGATCTAGCCCAATAACTCTCAAGTTGAAACAAATGGGGATATCTGGGAGAAAAACATCGTTGTTCATAAAAATGTTTCCTCTTGCCTGCCCCCGGTCTTCTTCTGGAACTTAATATTTTCATTTACCTAGTCTTCCTGCTCACTTTGGTTAATAATTAACATTTGTTAAGCAAATTATATGTTAATTATTTTACATGCATTATTACATTTAATACTCATAGCAATTCTATTAAGTGCTATCACTATCTTCATTTTACAGGAAACTAAGATGCAGAAAGTAACTTGCCCAATATCACCCAGCTGGAATATGCAAAAGATGGTTTGCTTTTTTTTTTGAGACGGAGCCTCACTGTCACCCAGGCTGGAGTGCAGTGGTGTAATCTCAGCTCACTGCAACCTCTGCCTCCCAGGTTCAAGTGATTCTCCTACCTCAGCCTTCCAAGTAGCTGGGACTACAGGCGCGTGGCACCACATCCAGCTAATTTTCTGTATTTTTAATACAGATGGGATTTCACCATGTTAGCCAGGATGGTCTCGATCTCCTGACCTCATGATCCACCTGCCTCGGCCTCCCAAAGTGCTGGGATTACAGGCGTGAGCTACCGCGCCTGGCCGCAAAAGATGGTTTCTAAACCCAGGTCCATCTGACTGCAGAGCTCAAACTCTTACTCATTACACTGTTTTGAGTCGACTTTTTTTTTTTTTTGAAGGAAGGGCAGCTATTAAAAACTTTTAGCTGAAATCATACTTAATTGTGAACATCTGAATGTTTTCCTGCATGAATAGAAAAAAAATGTCTGCTCTTACCACTTCTATTCAACATTGTACTTTGGCAGTCCTAGGCAGTGTAATAAGGCAAGAAAAAGAAACAAATGAGAAACAGATTAGAAAGGAAAAAATAAATATCTTTTTTTCATTGACAACACAATTATGTACATAGAAAATTCTAAGAAATATACAAAAAGAAAGTTGATAGAACAAATAAGTGAATGTATTCAGGTCACAACATACAAAGTCAATATATGAAACAAAACAAAACAATGATATTTCTACATACTACAATGAGTAACTGAAAAATGAAATTAAATTAATAATACCATTTATAATAACATGAATAGAATGCCATAGCAAAAAAAAACACGAAACTTCCAGCTAAGTTTAACGAAATGTGTGCAAGACCCATTCACTGAACTACAAAATGTTACTGAGTTACTTTTAACCCAAGCCTTCAAATACTACTTACATAATTAAGAATAATTCGTCAGCCTAGCATTCAAGACTGATTAAAATATCACCCTAGGCTGGGCGCAGTGGCTCACACCTGTAATCCCAGGACTTTGGGAGGTCAAAGGGGGAGGATCACTTGAGCTCAGGAGTTCAAGACCAGCCTGAGCAACATGACAAAATCCCATCTCTGCAAAGAAAGAAAGACAATATCACCCTAATTTACCTCTCCAGGCTACTCATTTTCATTTCCCTTTCATTCTGTTTTTTTTTTTTTTTTAATTCCACAAACATCCCCCCTCTAATACTGAGAGTGCTGCTCTTGCTGCATGAAATACATTTAATCAATTGATTCATCTCTATTCCCAAACTACTCTCACCTCAACTATCTCTGATTATTGGAAACCCTTCTCAAACTACTTCTCCAAGAAACGTTCTTTAATCTTCTAACCAGATATTATCTTTCTTTCCTTTTTGACTCTTCTCCTCCTCCCAAAAGCACTATGTTGGCATATCTTATAGTGTTTATCGTATTCTAAGTTAAATTACTGTTACATGATTGTAAGCTCATTGGTGATGGCGACTGTATCTGATGCAGTTCCTCTAAAGTAACTTGTTCTTTACACAGAATATATATTTAAATACTTGTTGAAGCAAACATTTAAAAGATTGAATTAAAAGAAAGTTCTTTTTGTAATAAAACTTTTGGGATATCAAATTGCATCACTGTCACAATAGAATTCATGATGTCCTGACTTTTTGCATGGGCTGGACCAGGTGTTTAGCCATTTTGTGACCTTCCTCTCATTCAATTCTGAGGAATGTTAATTCAGCCTGGCTTCTGTTAGTTGGATCAATATCAAGATCAAGACCAAGTAAAACATCCCAGCGAAAAGGACAAAGACAGATCCTCAGTCTTTATATAACAGATCAGGGAAAGAAGGTGTAAGGGAGCCAGTGTCCTCAGCACAGGGCAGGAAACTGTGAATGATAAACAGAACTGGGGATTCAGTTTCTGGGGAGAGAAAAAAAAAAAAGTAATCTGATCATCACATCTTGGAGGTCTGCGTTGCTTAGAGAATACAGAAACTTTCTACAGTACCTAGGCCTCTGCTGCTCTAGAAACATCTGCAAGGGTAAATGAAATGTTAACCACTAGTCCTGTCCCACACTCAGGAGGCTAGCAGCACAATCTGGTCCTGAACAGAGGCATAGAGCAGAGCTGACAGGCTCTGGAAGTGTCAGGCCTCTGTCCCAGAGAAGGTCCCTGGAGATGGCTATTTGGATCTTACTGCATATACAAAGTGGGAAGGGAATGTTACTGTAGAATGGAGCTCATATGCCACACTCTACCAACTAGCCAGAGAAGGAAGGCTTCTTACTTTATTTCATAATTATCAAAAACATTATAGCTGATTAGCAGCAATTAATCACACTCCATAAGTGTGAATTTGTCTTTTGACCCCAGACTGGCAAAAGCTCCCTAGCTCTTTGCCTGGGTACAGGATGTCCTTTCATGTCATCCTAATACCTTTTAATCATCCTCTATGTGTGCTTCAGTTCTTACAACCTGACATGGAGCTCTAGCTCAGCAAGATTCATCTGCATGTATTACTGTTTTTAAAGAAGTCTGCTTTAATTAAATATAAAAGTCATTGTTCGAACTTGTCATAATTTAGCACTTCTACCGATTAATTCATCTACTTTCCCTAGTTTTTTAAAGAATTCCCTGTATCATCTCTTGAAATTCATAAACTGGACTTATTTCTATGTACAAATTCCAAAAAGTAAGTGGGAGGAGAGGGTTAACTTGCTAGAAACAAGTAAGACCAAAATCCCCACACCATATACACCCATCCATCCAAGCACAAAATTTGGGGGGAAATTTCTCTTACTTTTAGTGTAAATTATACTAACAACACTTCAGACCTTGCAAAGAAAGATCTAAGAACAAGTTGTTGAAAACTGCATTGGGGAAACTTCAATGATACTGATATCACCATTCCTTTCCCAAATTTTCAAAATTGCCAAATGCCATTAAGCAAACAGCGTTTAGAAGGTTAAGACTTCTGCTGTTTTGATATTTGCATATTTACTTTTTTCCTATTTATCCAAGTGGCAATTCCCTGATCCTCTGAAATTGTAATGCTATGTTCAAATCAGTTACCTTAAATGTACTTCAGAACAGTATTCAGGTAGCTAAATTCCCTGGAATTGTACCAGCCGTGCATGAATATGGTCCAAATCAAACTCCTCATTGACAACTGGGGACTCTGGCTTCTGAATGAAAATCAAAGCAATCATGCAACTGTGGAGTTTTCTCTTTTTATCTGTGAAATCATGTGATCTCCCACATGGACGCTACTGTGAGATCACCAAGCGGGTGAAACAATAAGAATTGCTGTGTGGGTTGAGATGCAGCCCTGAATCTCAGTGATAAACCTTTGGATCTCTCCTTTGAGCATCCCAATTAAGACTTATAAAATGTATTGTCATGGAAAACTTAATGGCAAAGTATCTGAAAAATAAGTTGGTATTTTCATTCCTGAACCTTGAATTATATCTGTGAGGTAAGGTATTGAGAAGAGACGATCCTTTAACTAGACACTTGAGATAGAGGACTCAGAGATCATTAGAACTAGGTGGATAAGATCTTGGGCCAGGTTAAGAAAATATGTACTACCTGGGAAGAATTTACCACAAAATTGACTTAATGGCAAAATTAACATTCTTCCTCTGTCGAAAGAAAATATAAGACTACTTTGGGCCGGGCGCGGTGGCTCACGCCTTTAATCCCAGCACTTTGGGAGGCCGAGGTGGGTAGATCATGATGTCAGGAGTTCGAGGCCAACCAGGCCAAGATGGTGAAATCCTGTCTCTACTAAAAATACAAAAATTAACCAGGCGCAGTGGCAGGTGCCTGTAATCCCAGCTACTCGGGAGGCTGAGGCAGGAGAATCGCTTGAACCAGGGAGGCAGAGGTTGCAGTGAGCCAAGAATGTACCACTGCACTCTAGCCTGGGTGACAGAGCAAGACTCCATCTAAAAAAAAAAAAAAAAAAAAAAA
>NW_016805883.1:628295-632725 GCF_001698545.2 Rhinopithecus bieti | reverse complement strand
AAAAAAAAAAAAAAAAAAAAAAAGACTACTTTGAAAACATTGTGTTTTAGAGAAACACACACTTCAAGAATAAATTATTCTTGAATATTTTACCACAGAGCCTTAAAGCTGGGTAGCTGAGAACGGGGTTAAGAAGGAAACTTTTCTTCATATATTTTATGTATTTTCCGAATTTTGAGCCATATAAGTGTGTTACAGCTCCAAAAATATAAATATAATTTCGTAAAGAAAAAAACTAATTGATATTAGAAAATAAAATTAAAATTCCCTAGATAAAGGAGGATGGTAAAGGGGAAGCACATTTGCTTTGATTAGGGGCCAAGAGGAAGTTAGTCACCTAGATTGTTAATACACCACCATCCCTAGCTCCCAAACTGTTTGTTAATTCAAACCGATGGTTGTTTTATTTTGTTTAAATTTGGGGTGGGCAAGTAGTAATCTACTTTCCAAAAGAAAAAAAATAAGAGGGTCTTTTCCAGCAAGATCTTTATTCTCCACCGCTCAAATCCCATTAACACTAATCAGCACAATGATTAAGCACATTGTGGTTAAGTACTCTAGTTGATAATGATTCTTTTGGAAGAAAGGTTCCCATAGCGACAGGTAAAGGCTATCATCAAACTCAGCTTTTCAGCACAGGACTTGATGTCACAGGTCAGAGAGTTAAGATTGTTTTAGTATTAATCTGGAGGCTTTCTTTAACTTCACTTGACTTTACCCATTCAAATGACACTGATGGAGAGTCCTTCTATAAACCAGGCAAAGTACGAAACACTGGGGGGCAGGAGAGCTAGGAGAAAGAAGACCTCAAAGATAAGCTATTGTTCCTGCCCCAAGAATTGCAGTCTGCCAAGGAAAGCAGCCATTACAAGAAATAATGACATTAGGGTGGTAATTCAATCCTTAAATCTGCAACCATGCCTCTAGTCCTCATCACTAGCACTGGTCAGTTTCTAATCTAGTTTCACTTTCCCATCTTCAAGCTGCAGCACAGCTGGGTTTCCAGCTGGCTAGGGAAGAAAAGATTCTTTAAATAAACAGCATTTTAAAAATATGTAGTCGCTTTTGCTATACTGAATTTTGTGAACCACCTTTCTCTAATATGTGAATCTGGGTGCCACATTAATTTAAAACTATCCTAAAGAATGTAAAATTCCCCAGGAATACACCTTTCCTTGTTTAACAACGAAGTACACTATACACTGGAAAACCGCTAATCAGGAAATCCCAAAGAAAGAAATGATCTTTATTTTTTATGCTATTTACTGCATCTATTCAATAAGGAAACTGCTTAAAAACATGAATATAAGAAAACAACAAGATAGGGTGTAATTATACCAAAATATATGCAACCATCTTTTAAAATGCAGGACTACTTGCAGAACAGGATGCTTTTATAACATTGTACAGTGTTGCTAATCCCTGCAAGGTCTTTCTAACTCTTTTTCCTTGCCTTTCCACAGAAGGTACAGAAAACACCTCCCTCCAAACATGCAATCTTCTAAGAAATGCAAAGATTTTACTCAACTCTATCACCAGATGTACTCTTTCTGGATAAATGATACCCATTAGATATGTAAAAATACCACTCTGGCAGGTCTTGCTATTCCAGCAAGACCCCTGTCTACCTTTCCCCACCTTGTATCACAGACTTCAAGTCAACATTTCAGAGTGGAAATGAGCCATTTACGAGGACTGATAAGAAGAGGTCCAGTGTGACCTCCCGCATTGATGCTCCTGAGGCCAATTTTTAAACACAATATTATCCTTCCATATGGTGCCCCCCCCCAAAAAAAAACCCCACAAGATTTCTAGATGACCTCCCAGGGAACCACACCTCTCAGAACCTACACACACTCAGACCTGAAACTAGCTAAACAAAGCAACAATGCAACCTCAGTTGCTCAATATAACGGCCACGACGACAGTTTCCAAGTGCCAGTTTCTCTATTTTGCAATGGGCAAATCTGCTCCAAGGAGAAAATGTTCCCAATGACCCTGTGGCCCAGAGGGCTTTCTTTAGAATAGAAAACAGAAAATGAATTTGTTAGTTATTTCCTGCTAAGCACAAGGACAGTGTTGTGGTTAGTTAGGATGATTTTGTTTCCTTATTTAATATACCATTACCAGTACATGTTTTCTTTAACCACACGGCAGAAAATAAGAAAATGCAGTTTATGCTCTTCTGTTATATTATCACCAATTCCACAAGTCTCACAAATAGGTACTTTAATTTCTAATCCCCTTATATAAGGCTCCCCAAAATAGTACCTATTTATACACTTTCCTTTGAATATCAATTCAAAGCAATTTTTTGCATTCTAAAATGTTTACTGTCATACACATTCCTGATCCTTGATAATTTGTGATATGTGAGGGCCCTTCCTTTACCAGTGATTGCAGTTCTACATGTATCTTTTTAAGAACTGTACTACACATGCTATTTTGATAATATGAGATGATCATAATCTAGAAACAGACCATGTTTCTGACCCTCAAATCTTTCATGATTTCTGCATTTAACTGTTAAGCTATTAAATACTCACTAGAACAAACAATGTGTAATTGATGAGGCATATTGTGTTGGGGGAAGGAGAAAGCAGAAGGAGGGAGACAAGGGAGCAGTTACTCTATGGGGTTGTCTGACAAAGACCGTCAAGTCCTCAGCGGCCCAGACTAGCGATTATGTGGAGATATACACTGTGCAAATGCAGGAGCAACTCACCAACAACCAAACAGAAGCTGTCCTTGAACAAGGTTCAATAAATATTTTTACTATCTATTTTCCACTGTATAATACTGTTTCACAGCTTCCCAAGGGATCTCAGATAAAATACTCAATAGAATAAAAAAACTAGAAATTCTTAGCTGGTCTCTGCTTGTCATCATAAAACATTTCAGAACATAAAACTAATATTAAAAAGCAGTCGACAATATTCCTAAGGATAATGTCAGGGTGATAAACTGCTGTTATTCCCCAAAGTTTTCCCCTCCTTATTAAGACATTGCCAAGATTCTTCTCATTAAAGTGATCACAGTTTAACACAGTTAGTGCCTAGATATACTCCCATAACTAAACTCCTAAAATTTGCCTCCTGAAGGGAGTGGGGGAGGAAAGCTTCCAAAAGTCATAAGTATTGATCTAGAAAGATGAGGGCAGCAAAACTTACTATAAGCTGTTACACATATTTTGCTACTCAAACAAAGCCTGTCTACACTACCTAGAATCAGTTGGTAAACTGGTAAACATACCAATTTCTATGAGAGTACAGGACGTCTATCATAATTCAGCGATTACACAGTCCAGCAAGTCATACCACATGCCAACAAATTCAGCTTTAGTTGGGACAAAAAGAAACCCCAACGTGAATAAGCACGAGACGGGCTTACACCAAATACTCCAGTGTGGGTCAATTTGATCTGAAATATCTTACTAAGAAGTAAGTACTGGATTCAGGGACAAGAAGAAAAAGCTCTTAGACTGACATTTATTTGACTTTTGACATGGGAGACTTCCATTCCCAGCTGCAGAGATCTACAGATTTCAGTGTTTTGTTTCTAATCACCTGCATTCCTGTGCAGCATCCAACATCATGAAGATGAAAGATGCAGTCAAATACATCTGGCGAGTAAGACGTTAGAGCTGAACTTAAAGCATTCAGCAGAAGTAAGTTACTCTCTTTCATCATCATCGCAATCAACAGACCTTGTAATATCCCCCAGAAACAGCTATTACAAAAAAAAAAAAAAAAAAAAAAAGAGGTGACTGCTTGCTAGTCTTAAGAAAAGGATGGGCTACCTGCTTAGCAAAGACAGACAATCACGATGGAGAAAAAACCTGGAGCCACATGGAGGACGGAAAACAGTAGCAGAAAAAGTCCAACTCTGCCTGCGCCAGCGGTGTGGATGAGCAGAGCAACGAGCCCAGGAGAGGAAGGAGGGGGCGGGGGCGATCATTCCCTAGGAGAACTTGTAAGCGGAGGCCTTCACAGCCTGGGAGTCTGCCCAGCTGCTCCTGCAGACCCTGCCAGCCTGGGCACGGCAGGCCCGCGGGAGCAGAGCGGGCAAGGCCTCCGAGGGTCACTCCTGACACAGCCTCAGGCCAGCACCGCCAGGACCTCTCCGTTTTTCCTTCCGCTACTGGGCTATGATGGCAGCTTTCCAACCCCACATGCCACACATCAGCCGCAGATCCCCGCTGGCACAGGCCAGCGCCTCCCTCCGCCCCCCGCCCCTGGCACACTTTGATCCTGATCCTCCTTCTCTCAGCCCCAACCCCCCACCCACCCGTGCCAGGCGCCCTGCCCAGGGGCGGCCCCACCCCCCAGCGCCCGGACTTTGCAAGGCCCGGGCACCTGCAGCACCTCCCCGCCCCACCCCCATTCTCCACCACCTCGCCCCTCCCCCCTTTCTCCAGCAAAGGGAGGGGG
>NW_016805883.1:621875-625835 GCF_001698545.2 Rhinopithecus bieti | reverse complement strand
GCCCGGACTTTGCCAGGCCCGGGCACCTGCAGCACCTCCCCGCCCCACCCCATTCTCCACCACCTCGCCCCTCCCCCCTTTCTCCAGCAAAGGGAGGGGGCGACTCACCGCAGTCAGTGCACAGGATCTTGCCCACCTCTTTCTTGAGATTTTTGCCGTTGGTGTCGAGGGGGGCAAAGGCCGTCTTAAAGACTAAGGGCTGTTCTGTGGGCTCCAGGAAAAAGATGTAGCGCTGGTTCCTTTCGAGCGGCGCACAGGAGCCCACGCTGATCACCTGCTCGCGCTGCAGCCCCCCGCTCCGGAGCGGCCACTTGTCCAGCACCTTTACCAGCGCCACCCGACCCGAGGCGGGCGGCTCTCGGGTGCTGTTGGAGCTGGAGCCGCCGGCTGGGGCCAGCCCCTGTACCTTGCCCTCCACCACCACGGGTGCCTTGTACGCCTGGTCCTGCACCGACTTGAGGCTGGGCGAGTAGCAGGCGAGCGACACACCGAAGAGCAGCATGGAGAAGCCGGGGGCCGGGTCGCGCCTCATGCCGCCGGCGGCTGCGGCTAGCGAACGGGCGGCGGCTCTCCGGGCTGCGGAGCTGCGGGGCTGCGGCTGTTGCTGCGGCCGCGGCTCTGGGGGCGCAGCGGGACGAGAGATGCTGCTGTTGCTGCTGCTCCTGCTGCTGCCGCCGCTCTCGCTGCTGCTGCTGCTGCTGCTCCTCTCGCTGCTGCTGCTGCTGTCGCTGTAGCTGCTGCACCGACCCTTCTCCAGTGGCGGCGGCGGCAGCGCTGAGCAGCAAACCTGCCGCATCTGGCCAGGCCATTTGGGGGGCTCCGCCGCTCAGCCGCCGCCGCCTTGGGAGGGGAAACAGAGCCCGCTGGAAAACCGGAAACAGCGTAACGTTAGCGCCTCTTAGCCCTCCACCGGCAGCCCGGGGAGGTGGCCCAGCTAGGGCAGGGGGCAGGCGGCAAGCGGGCCGCGATGCGCAGCGCGGCGCAGCGCAGCGCTCCCACCCTGTGCGCCAGGACCTGGAGGAGGATGCGGAGGATGGGACGCCCGCCCACTTGCTCTCTCGCGCCCCCTCTGCCCCCGGACTGAGTGGGGAGCGCGGCTTCTGCAGGGGAAGCTTGGGACTGCACTGCTTTAGTGCCCGCCTTCAGCCCGCAGGGGCGAGGGAGGAATCGTGCCACCCTTTGCTCTCGGGATTTATCGGTATGACAGTAGGGGTGGTGCGTGAGGAGAAGGCGGAGAAGAGATAACGGGCTCCTGACACCATCCTGTGAACGTGGGAATAGGACGCAGGGCGTGCCCCCTGCCTTTGGCCGGCAGCTGTAGGAGCCAGAGAGGTTTCCATGGCCAGGGTGGCCGGCCAGCCTCTCTCCTCTTGGGCTGTCCTCTTTCCTAGGGGGACCCTGGAGCCCAGCCCCTAAATGATACCACGTGCTCGGTCCTGCCACCGCCTGGTGAGAGCTGGATATTCGACTTGAGGTGGGGGAGGATCCCAGCTCCGTCATTATGGAAAGAGTTGAGCTACAAGGTGTCTTGTCTCAGGATTGAGGACACCGAAGTGGTGGCTGAGAAAGGGTCGAGTCCCCAACACTCTGGCCTTTCTTCAGCAGCCACGTGGGGATCTGGCTGAGCACTGTACAACCTCATCTTTTAAAAATCTGCTAAGAGAGGTGGGGGGCTTCTTGGGAGCCAATAGAGAGCCAGAGCCTGTCAGGGCCAGAGGCTGCTCCATAAAAAACGGTTTTTTGTTTTTTGTTTTTTTTTCCAAGGCTGATGCTTGCAAGAGGCAGAAGAGTTTGCCGCACTGGAGCCAGCATCTGATTTAAAGCACACACACACACACACACCCAGCCCCATAATCCATTTGCCTATCAGTGAGGGTCCAGGGAGTTTTCAACACTCAGCTTTTAACCTTGAAGGATGTGGGGCTCAGGAATGCCAGTGAGATCTTGGGGAATTTTATACCGAACTGGGCTCCACAGGAAACTGGTCCAAGGATGACTGACTTAGGCTAGGACTGCTATTCTGGAAGGGAAGTAGAGAGAGCTACTCCTTTCCTACAGGCTAAGAGACATCTTAAACTCAATACATCCAAAACCAACATCATTATTTCTTCCACTTCACTCCAAATCACCTATAATTATTAATGCCACTGTTTTATTCTTTTAGACTCTATCAATCCATTACAATAAGTCCCTTCATCTCATCTTTTATTCTTCCTCATCCAATTAATCACCAAGGCCTTTGGGTCTCCCTTTTAAAATAATCTCCAATTTATCTACTTCCACTCCAACTCTGCTGCAAACACCTTAAGTCCAAGTCCTCATCATCTCTCACCTGGACAACTTCAAAGCCTATTAACTGGTCTCCACTCTTTTCACCTCATCACCTATCTCCAGTCCTACCAATGCCAGAGTGATCCTTCTAAAAATAAAATGTAAGCACAATTTGGCCATGCTACCGCTCTCAGATGTAAAGTCCAAACTCCTCAGCAAGGCTCTTCATGGGCTCCCTTTGCCTAGCCAACTTCATATCCTGAGAGCCAAACCCCCACCCTAGCAATCCTCAGCACTTCATGCTGTTTCTTGGTGTGCTTCTGCATACAATGTCTCTTGTGTCCAGAAAGCCTCACCTCCACCTTGTCCACATGGATAACTATTCTTTTCCCAAGGCCCAGCTCAGCATTATACTGCATCCCCCTTCCTACATATCCACCTCTACTCCCACCAACATACACATAGATGATAGAATTAATCCCTTCCTCCTCTGTATTGCCATGAGCCTCACACATAGTATTACTGTTGGGATATGGCCCATACTGTATTTCAAGCAGCCATTCAATGGGTCTGCATCTCCCATCAGGCCAGGCACGTTAATATAAGGGACTATATATATATCCTGTTCGCCTTTGGATTCCTATTACCTCCAACACAATGCCTGGCATAAAATAAGGATTAGCAAATCTCCAGTGAAAGAAGGAGAGAAGGAAGAAAATAACTGAAAATTGGCACTTTTAAAGGCATCAAGCCAATCTTGTTGGCTCCTTCAGTGTCCCCTATTTCATTTTCATAGATCACAGACCTCATAAATCACAAAACATCACCATAAGGAAGATAGCAACATCCACTCTTTCATTTTTCAATGAAAGAAAAAGTCCCAGAGGGGATAGGGGACTTACTCAAGATCTCACACAGCCAGGACTGAACTCAGTCTTCTGTTCCTGAGACGAGGGTCATAGTGAAGAATTTGTGCTCTAGAGTCCGGAAGAGCTGGGTTTTAAAGCAACTCTGTGACTTACCAACTTTGGGATGAGTCTATTTTACTCTCTAGGCCTTAGTTTCCTTATCAGTATGAAGGAGAAAATAATAGGGTCTACTTCATAAAGCCATTTTTTGCTTATTATGTACTTTCAATAAATATTCAATCAAATGGCTCCTCTGTGCCAGTCACTGAGGCACTATATGTTACTGGGTACACTGTGGTGAACCAAACTGTTCAATAGTACATGTCTGTGCTCTCAAAGCTCATACTCTGACTGGGAAGAAACAGTAAACAAGTACACAAATGGGTAACTAATTACTTGTATTGCTGAGTATCCTGAAGGAAATAAACAGGATGAAATGATAGAGAATAATGGAAAGGGGAGAGGATAGGTCTACTTGGATAACAGAAGGCTTGTCTGAGGAGATAACATTTAAGCTGAGACTAGAAGGATGAGGAGGATGTGGATTACGTGAGATAATATGTAAAGTGCTTAGAACAATGTCTGGTGCACAGTAAGGGCCAAAATTAAAGTTGAGAATTATTAATATTTTACTTACACTGGTGGTTCCCAATCTAAGAGCTGAGAATTTCTAAGTGGTATTAGCCTACTTTGGTAGGCTAAGTGGGGTGGATCACTTGAGGTCAGGAGTTCAAGACTAGCCTGGCCAACATGGTGAAACCCCATCTTTACTACAAAAAAA
>NW_016805883.1:594370-621306 GCF_001698545.2 Rhinopithecus bieti | reverse complement strand
CAATTTTTCAATAGAACATGTCATGAAGAATAAATATATTATTTTCCTCTCTCTCTTATTTATTTATTTATTTATTTATTTATTTATTTATTTATTTATTTATTTTTTGAGACAGAGTTTTGGTCTTGTTGCCCATGCTGGAATGCAATGGTGCAATCTCGGCTCACTGCAACCTCTGCTTCCCAGGTTCAAGCAATTCTGCCTCAGCCTCCCAAGTAGCTGGGACTACAGGGTCCTGCCACCACTCCCAGCTAATTTTGTATTTTTAGTAGAAACGGGGTTCTACCATGTTGGCCAGGCTGGTCTCGAACTCCCAACCTCAAGTGATCCACCCGCCTCGTCCTCCCAAAGTGCTGGAATTACAGGCGTGGGCCACCGTGCCTGGCCAGCATCACTTTCATTGTCGTCTAAGAGGTCTTTAATTTCCTCAAACTACTTCCACATATACACTATTCGAAATTCATAACACTGAAGAGCACGTGGGATAAGCATTATTTTACAAAAACATGAGGAAAATTGACACACGGAGAATTTAAGTGACTTTCCCAAGATCACAAAGCTATGGATATCTTTTTTTGCCAAGATTTATAACAAACTCAAGCGCACACTTTTGAATAGAACCACATAAAGAAATGGAAGCCAGACCTGTTCACTATACCATGGCTTAGCACAAGGTTGTGAAAAAAACTGGTTCATGGTAGCAGTGGGCTGTGTCACTATATAATAATCACTAAGAACAAAAACAGAAGTAGACAGAATGGTGTAGACATTCTGAATTCAAGATAGAACACCCACATGAAAAGCTTGGCTTCTTTTCTCAGATCCCTCCCACACAGGATGGGCTTCTTCCAGCTTTAGCCAGGATAGCAGGCCAGAAAGGGCCACTGAACCAGGTTCATGGCTTACTGCAGCTAGGAGAACTGGCTAATCAAGGAGATCTGTATGGCCTTTATCTGGTCACAGAGTCTCACAAATCAAGCCGAACACTTTGCAGGGCAGTCTCACTTTCTAAATAAAGAAATTTTGTAAACTTATTTTTTCTCCTTTTGAAATCTGTTTTCTAAATTTGGCTTCCAGAGTCACTTTCAGGTTCTGTGTGGTTAATTTCTTTTCCTCCAAGGATTTTCAAACAAGGGACTAAACAGAAAACAGATATTGAGAGTCAGAATGTTAGCACTGGGGAAGACTTTAGTATCAATGTAGCCTGATGTCCTTCTTTTACAGAGGAAGGCACAGAGACCATGGAGATTATTTGACTTGCTCAAGGTCACACAGCCTTGTTGGCAGCAGGAATAGCCCTCATTTCCTGACCCCTGGCCCAGTGCTCTTTTGTCTACTTTTCAAAATCCTGACTCCACCTCTACTGGAACGTGAGCTTGGACAAGTCACTTCACCTTTTTGGTTTGTTTGTTTTTTGAGATGGAGTCTCGCTCTGTCACCCAGGCTGGAGTGCAGTGGCGCCATCTTGGCTCACTGCAACCTCTGCCTCCTGGGTACAAGCGATTCTCCTGCCTCAGCCTCCTGAGTAGCTGGAATTACAGGCATGCGCCACCACACCCAGATAATTTTTGTATTTTTAGTAGAGACAGGGTTTCACCATTTTGGTCAGGCTGGTTTTGAACTCCTGACCTTGTGATCCTCCCACCTCAGCCTCCCAATGTGCTGGGATTACAGGCTGAGCCACCACGCCTGGCCACTTCACCTTTTTAAGTCTTTTCATTTCTGAGCCTTAACTACTTTGCATTTCACAAATGGAAAATTTATAGTGGTTTAATAACTTTCCAAATGACAGACACAGTTGGGACTCTAATCCAAGCTTGTCCATTGCCAAAGCATGTCCTCATGCACAGCACCGTCAGAACTCTCTGGGTAAGAGGCAGTCTCTTGGTGTCACTTTCATTATCATCTAAGAGGTCTCTAATTTCTCTGATTTCCTTTTTTGGGAGGGGCCCCCAATAAAATATCTACTTCCTAGGAGTTGTGTAAGGATTAAGTGAGTTAATTCATGTGAAATGTTTCACACAGTACCTGGACACAGAGAAACTTGCTAAGAGTGAAGTCTCTGGAGTCAAACTGCCTGCGTCTGAATTCCAGCTCTGCCAGTTTGCTTGACTGACATTTTGGCCTAGCTACTTACGTTCTCTGTCTCAGTTTCCTCAACTGTAAAGTGAGTAAAATGATATATCTTTCTACGTCATTAAAATTGTTATGAGTCTTAAATAAAATAATATGTATAACCCACTTAGAATAGTGTTCAGCATGTTAACCATTGTTAGTTTGACTGTAATAACCACTTTTCTTATTTTAAGTAGCCATACTTTGCCCAAAATTCATCAGTTTTAAAAGCATTCACTTTCATATGTTTTGAACACATGCTGAAATTCTTAAGATTGGAGCCTGATTTTCTGCTTTATTAAAAAAAAAAAAAAAAAAAAAAAAAAAAAAAAAAAACCTCTCATTGGTAGTTCCAGTTCCCAATCAAGAGAGGCCAGGATTCAATAATTTATAGCCTATGGCTATGTTTGGAGTCAAGGGGCTTCCACTCCCCAATATGCTGAAAAGTGCAGCAGCCCCTCTGTCTGAGTTGTTCCATCTGGGATAATAATAATTATTCCTTTGTAAAGTGCTTTGAGACCTTTGGATGAAGAGTGCTATGTGAACACAAATTATTATCTCTTTTCCAGATATCACTTTTAGATTAAAATCCAGAAGCTCCCTAAAATAGACCATAGCAGAAGTACAGTCCGGACACAGATACATCTGTCCATTATTATCACAACCAGATAATACATTCATGATCAACACCATCATTCATTTTCTTTTACATATCATAGCAGATCTAACTTGGATTGGGAAAAAATGAGATGTCCTCAAGATGGATGTTTTTGCTGTTTAACTTTCAAAGATTTCCCCCACTCTGTTTTCCTGATCTGTGTTTTGGAATCCTCTCCTGAGGTCAACAGGAACTCTGAGGTTGATTCAACTCTGGGGCGTGAAGCAGGACAAGAAAAGGAATTATTCTCTTAGTCCCAAATCCTCATGATTCATCTGTTTCTACTTTATAGTTTTAGTTCATGTGCATTCTTTTTCATGTTGTTTCTAGACACTTCAATATCATCCGAAGTCAGTAATTTTAAGACTTTACTTTCCCTGAGTTTTTGTTACAATTCCTAAATTTATTTATTCATTCTTCCAGAAACATTTATTGAAAAATCTGCTATGCATAGCACTGCCCCAGATGCTAAAGAAATAATAGCCATGGTTCCTGCTAGAGCTAAAATCTAGGCAAAATTGGAGTCAGGTGAGCTGTTTTCTGTTGAGCGGGCACCCATTCTTGATTCTTATATGCACACACACACACACACACACACACACACACCCCACTTCTCTTTTAATGTCATCCTTCCCCTTTGTATTTCAGAGGCTCAGTGTCCCACTGCTCTCTCGGCTCTCACAATTCTAAGGGCAGAGACAGTGTGTTTTGCAAATGCTAGGCCCTCAATATTTGCTGATATGACAAACTCAGTCACAATAAAGGATTAACATCTGTTAAAGTGTAATGCATAACTCCTTATGTTATGCCTTCATTTCTAAGGCATCCTGTATTATTCATTTCAAAATGAACTTATTCATTCCAATAGTATTTTTATTTCATTATTTCTTTTAGAACATCCATTTGATTAATACTTATTTTAGAACTTATCATTCAAAAGTGTCTTTAGCGCCTACTCTGTTTCAAGCTTTCTATCAGATGCTAAGAACGTAGAGGCAAATAAGACACATAAGGCCTCTGCCCTTGAACAGTTTACACTCGTAAAGGGAAACAGACACTAAAAGGAAGAAATAAACAAAAATAAATTCAGTGAGAGAAAGAAAAGAGGGGGAAATAAAGAGAGAGGTATGTGAGTATGATTGGACTGAAAATGACCAGGACAGGACAGGTACAGTGACTCATGCCTGTAATCCCAGCACTCTGGGAGGCCGATGCGGGCAGATCACCTAAGGTCAAGAGTTTGAGAAAAGCCTGGCCAACATGGTGAAACCCCATCTCTACCAAAAAAAAAAAAATCTGGGTGTGGTGGTCGGCGTCTGCCGACCCAGCTACTTGGGAGGCTGAGGCAGGAGAATTGCTTGAATCCAGGAGGCGGAGGTTGCAGTGAGCCAAGATGGACCCTCTGCACTCCAGCCTGGGCGACAAAGAGAGACTCCAAGAAAAAAAAAATGACCAGGACAGGACAGTGCTTACAGGCATGGTTTCTCTAAGAAGACGGAATTTGAGCTGAGACGTGAAGAATGAAGAGGAGTCAGCCACACATAACACTGGGAGCAGAGCATTTGAAGCAGAGGGAAGAATCCCACACAAAAGGCCTGAGGAAATAATAAGCTTGACATGATCAAAGTAGGGAAGGAAGGCCAGTGGAGCTAGAGATTGTTATAACAAGGAAGAAGAGTGGTATGGGATGAGGTCAGGGAGAGAAGTAGTGATGAGACTCATGCTGGGCCTTGCAAACTAAAGTAAGTTTGTTTGTTTGTTTGTATCCAAAGTAAGTATGGATTATTTTCTAAGCACAATGGGAAGTCACTGGAGAGTTGAAGTAGACACCATGTGATTTAAAATTAAAAGAGATCACTCTGAGGTATGGGGCAGAGACTGTCATGGTACAAGAGGGGAATCAACAAGACCAGTTAGGAAGCTGGCAGTGTCCTGTCCTGGTCTTTTTTTGCTTTTTTTTTTTGTTTGTTTGTTTTTTGCTTTTTGTTTTTTTTGCAGTAGTCTAGGAGAGATGACAGTGGTTTCAACTTGTGTAGTAGCCATGGAGATAAAGAAAAATTGATGGAATTTAAGATATAATTTGAAGATGGAACCAACAAGACTTGCTAGAGTGGATGAAGTGGGCAAGGAAAATAGAATAATCACAGATGACTAAAGTTTTGGCTTGGACAGAGGATGGCACCATTGGTTGAGATGAGAAATTCAGTAGTTGAAAGAAATAGAAAATTCCATTTTTGACATATTAATACCAAGATGCCTGTTAGACATGCAAATGGAAATTCAAGCACAAGTGGGTAGGTAAGTCTTGGTTTAAAATACAAGGTTAGAGTTAAAGGTTTACATTTGGGAGTCAACATATAGTTGGTATTTAAAGCTATAGAACTAGATAAGATGAAATGAGAAGGGTAATAGGGAAGAGGTTCTAGAACAGCACTGTCCAGTAGAAATGTGTGAGCCACACATATGAGCTACATGTGTAATTTTACATTTTCTATAGCCATATTAAAAAGTAAAAAGAAACAGAATAATTTTAATAACAATATATCTAAAATATTATTATTTCAACATGTACCCATGTAAAAAATTATTCATGAGACATTTCGCATTCATTTTTTAAATACTAAGTCTTTGAAATCCAGAGTGAATGTTATGTTTTACGGCATATCTCATTTCTCACTAGTCACATTTCAAGTGCTCAGCAAACCAACGTTTAGAGGTTGAATAGAGGAGGAGGAGTCAGGAAAGAAAACTGTAAGAATGGTGCCACAGAAGCCAAGAGAAGTATTTTAAAAAGGGACTGGTCAGCTGTGTCCAATGTTTATAAGAGGCTGAGTAAGATGAGAAGTGGCAATAGAATTCAGCAACATGGAGGTCACTAATGACCTTGACTAAAGCTGCTTCAGTGGAGTGATGGCTTCCTGGAAGGAAGCCAGAATGGAGTCAATGAAAGGTAAGGAAGTGGTGCCAGCCAGTATAAACAACTGTTTCAAAAAGTTTTGCTGTGCAGAGGAACAGAGAAATGAGCACTAGTTGGAGGGGGATATGGAGTCAAGAAAGGGTTTTTACTAAAATAGGAGATGTCAGAGCATGCTCATAATGGCAATAGGAATGTTCCAAGAAGAAGGAAGAAACTGTTGTGGGAGAAAGTGGATAGTAAGTGAGGAATGGAAATCCTTGAGAAAACAAGAGAGATGAGTGTAAGAGCACAAAGAAAGGAGCTGGTCTTTGACAAGAAAAATTATTATTTTATCAAAACAGGAAGGAAGACAGACTATGGACACAGTATAGAAGAATGGATACAGATTAGTTTATACAGCTGAGTAATGGAATCTTCATTTTAACACAGGGCTGAAGCCATAAGCAAAAGCAAGCAAAAACCAAAAAGAAAAAAATCAGAGAGAGAGAGAGAGAAAAGAGGAATGCAAGCTGGAAAGGAAAAAGGTGGTACGCATGTGAAAGGGGAAAAAAGGACACTGTATTCTTTTTTTCTTTTCTTTAAAAACAATGCATTTGATCAATATAAGAGAGGATTAAACTTTTCCAGGATCTGAACTGTTGGTGTCCACCCTCCAAGATACCCCTTTCTCTGCATCAGGATACCTAGGAAACCAATTTAGTAATCACAAGGTTGCTTGATGATCAGTCTCTGGGCAAAGGGAATGAATAATCTTGAGTTCATTTCATTCAAGGGTTAAAAAAAAAAAGTCTGATGAGCTATTTCTGATACATGTAACAGGGTACACATGCTTGCTACATTCAGAGTATCTCTCCCCTGAGCAATGTTGGAGACAAGGCAACACAATCTCATAATCCAGTTTATGGAACAATCTACCTGAGGCCTCTTCCAGCTGTTAAGAAAACTGAAAACCACTAGAGGCAAAATATATCAGGCTGGGTCCCAAGCAGGAAATACTATTCTATTCAAAACAGTTTGCTGAAAATAACTTATTAAAGGGACTATCTACAAAGATGTGGGCCAAGCTAAGGGAAACAAGACTCAGTAGAGACACTCAGGGGCCTGCATGAGTGGTAAAACATTCCCTTCCCTCGACATACAGGGGTGAGGTGAAGAAGAAGTGTCACCAGATCCAAGTAAGTACTGGAGCCACATCGAAGGGGCCATCAGGCAGCTCATGCAAGAATGTGGCAGTAAAGTAGGGAGAAAGAAGGGGGAAGAAACAATCCAGTCTCTCCTTTCTGCTCTTCCTCCTACCCCCATGCCAAGTTTCTGCTGAATGAACCACAGTCAGAAGCCAAAGGATGAGGGAACCCATAGAGGTTAATGTACAGGGTTCCAGGCAGGACAAGGAAGGGCAAAGAGTGAATCTGATGGGTGGGAGTTGGGGGGCAAACAGTATAACTAGCGCAGGAAGATAAGCTATTCTTACATGAAACAAAGAAGCACCTAAATAGGAATGCCAACCTTGGACTATTTATGGAGCACTAAATTTATGATAGAGAGGAGGGAAGGGGAGAGGGAAGGTGAAGTAAAACTCTCATTCACACAAAGATAGCAGCAACTCTTAGCTTTCATTCATCTCTCTTACCAGACCAGAGATTTGGAGAAGGGGGAGATATTATTTTGCATTTCATTTTATTCAAGAGAAGACTTTTATTTTCCCCTTATTATTAGAAGGCAAAAAATCCTAGAGATAAAAATATTTGTTTGACTCTTTGAGAAAAAAGAATCCTGTACAGATTTTCATATCCCATTATCCTTATGCTACTATTCCCACCTCCCCTCCATGTGCACTGCTGGAAAGAGGCCTAAACCTCCAGGAGATACTGGTTTACTGAAGCTTAAATTTAGACAAAAGACCTGATGCAGACATTTGAGGTCACTAAGCTTCTGTCACCATATGGACATAATCAAACAGAAGGCAATACAGCATTGTGGTTAAGAAGGTAGGCTCTGAATCCAGACTGCCTGGGTTTAAATGCATGTTCTACTACTTACTTGCTGTGTGACCTGCAGCAAATTACTCCTGTCATCCTCCATATCATCTGTAAAATGGGGATAATAATAGTACGTATTCTACAGTGTTAGCTTATGCAGATTACATGAGATACTTCATGTAAAGTACTTAGGGTACTGTCTGGCATATAGTAAATGCTTAAGAAGAGTCTTATTATTGATAAAGCCAACTTTCTGATTCTGAAGTATTATGCAATCAATTCTATTTCTCTTTAATAACCTGGTCTTTGTCTCCTCTCCATATGTTTAGATTATTCTCTAGAATCAATCTCTCTCCCATTCTTTCTCTCTCTCTCTCTCTCACACACACACACACACACATACACACAGTAGCTAATGGAGTCCTCATTTCTCATTTATATCAAAGGTGTTTGGATATTCTTTAATTCATTCATTTACTCATATCTTTATTGAGCACCTACTAGGTTCCAGATACTGTACTAGGTGCTGGGCATAATATAAAAGTGAGAAAAAACAGACAAAGCCCTTACTCCTAAGAAGCCTGTGATCCAGTGAGGGATACAACATTAATCAAATTACTCCAGATAAATACTATATGGTATTTACTATCATATAATATACACTAAACACTATCATACAGTATTTATTTGTAGTAATTACATTAATGAAAAACCTGAGTTGCAATATCACAATACACTTATGGGCATTGTCCATCAGCTCAGGTTTTTCATCATCTAGAGAAAAGGAGGAGCAGAATTCCATGAGCTACAAGTGAGACACCAGGCTTCGCTGTCCAATGTGGTAGTCACTAACCACATATGTCTATTTATATTTTAGTTGTAAGTAACTAAAGCTAACTATAAAGTTTTAAATTATGTTTCTCATTTGCACTAGCCACTTTTCAAGCATTCAGTCATCATATGTAACTAATGGCTATTGTATTGAACAGTGAAAATACAGAACATTTCTATCATTGTAGAAAGTTTATTGGACAGCCCTCAGATATGAAAGAACCCTTCAGTTGTGAAAGAACCTCAGATACAAAAGAAATTTCCATGGTCTGGAAAGGGGAGGTGCTGGCAAAAGTAGGGAAAATGCTGTGAGATACAGAAAACATGGCAAAGATAAGGTATTTCAGCTTAACCGTAATTTCAATTTCTAGTAGACATAAGGGTGCAAGGGCGATACAAGTCTAAAATATTGCAAGGACTAGTTCCCCTCCCTATCACTTCCTCACCAAAATACATTTTCTAATGGAACTTTATGTTCAATTTCAGGTATTTTTTGTTTGTATGTTTTGTGATGTAACTTCAGGGGAAAACAGAATTCACTTTATAATGAATCATCGTGTTTACATTCCAACTTTTTTGCAATGAAAAGCTATAGGGATATCTGTATGGGCCAAGTGGCTTTTCCCAAAAGCTGCATGATTTTGGGATTTGTCTGTCAGTTAGCTCTCTTCCATATTTTGGACTCCACCATTTCTTATTCATGAACATGCCACTTTTTCAGATTTCCTTTTTCTCATTATCTCGGGAACACAAAGCTTTAAGTATAGTTTCACATTGACTGTGTTTACATTCATGGGGTCAGAAGCAAGGGCTCTTCATTTTCCTGTGTGTGATCACGGAGTCAGTGCTCCCTTTTCATTGGTACTTGACAGTGCCTCAGAAAAATGCTGTAACTAGTGCGTGTGTAGCGAGGGAAATGGGACTTTTAAAATTTGCACCCAGGATAAATCTGCCATGTGCACAGAAAAATAAGAGGAGTCCTGGTGACAGGTGGCAGTTTTCTACCTGGGAAAAGAAATTCAAGTCACCAAAGGGGAAATGAAGCTTTACTTATTTTCTGGGTCTGAGAAAAATCACAGCTGTTGTTGTTAAGAATTCTTATCGGACAGTCTTAATTAGCAAGTCAAAATATGGATATGGTTTCTCAGTTATAGATTGTATGAATAGATAAATTATAAAATATGGTCCCCAAAGCTGAAACTAACCTAATACTGAATCCCTCCCAAACAATCCAGCTGACCAACATGTAGGAAGTCCTTCACCCCTGAGACTGCCATGGGGTGAGGAAACCCAACCATCTGTGTGAAAAGGCTCACATGGAGGAAAACCAAGGCCTCTGGCTGGCAGCCCCGGCTGAGCTTCCAGCTGGCAGCCAACATAAACTGCCAGCCATGAGAGTGAGGCCACTCTGGACATTTCACCATTCTCAGGACCCTGGCCAACCCTTGCGAAGCAGAAGGACCACTTAGTCAATCTACCAAAAAGTGAGAAATAATAAATTGTTGTTTTAAGCCACTAAGTTTGGAAGTTTGGTTGACCCTTGAACAACACAGGTTTGAATTGCATGGGGCCACATATACACAGATTTTTTCCAGTGAAAGTTTCACTGAATGCGCTTGCCTTTCCTGCCTCCCCTTCCACCTCCTCCACCTCCGCCACCTCTGCCACCCCTGCCACCCCTGAGATAGCAAGACCCACCCTTACTCTTCCTCCTCCTCCTCCTCCTCAACCTACCCAATGTGAAGACCATGAGAATGGAAGACCACTTCCATTCGGTGAACAGTAAATATATTTTTTCTTCCTTTTAGTTTCTTAATGACATTTCTTTTCTCTAGCTTACTTTATTGTAAGAATACAGTGTATAATATACATATGTGTTAATTGACTGTTTATGTTATCGACGAGTCTTCCCAGTCAACAGTAGGCTATTAACTTATTAAGTTTTGGGGGAGTCAAAAGTTATATGTGGATTTCCAACTGCACAGGCAGAGAGGATGTCCGTGTCCCTAACCCCATGTTGCTCAAGGATCAACTGTAGTTTGTTAGAAAGAAATGGATACTGAAACAGTACCTTAGATAAGACTATCTAGAGACTATCTAGTGTACTTCCTTTGTACATAATGGTAGGCATATTATTTTGTTTTGATAAACTCAACTGTGTCATGGAAGGAGGAAAAAATTAGACAGGCATTCTCCCTTCTTCTTACTACCAAATATGCTAACCTTTCCATGCCTGTACTCACACTGCCTACCTTTCTTCTGTTACATTGAAAGAACTGTCCCTGTTCCTGTCAAAAACCAGCACTTGGAGTTGTTTTCCAGATCCCATCTTTTCTTGCCTTTTCAAGGACTCCACTCAATTCTCTCTTCCTTCTGCTACATCATAAGTTTTTATCTGTCTGTTGACTCATTCCCATCAGCAAATAAACCTGCCTTAATATCATTCATTAAAATAAAACATTTATTTCATATCACCTCCACCCATTGTCCCATTTTTCTCCTTCTATTTATAGCAAAAAATCCTGAATCAGGTGTGCATGGTCTCTATCTCCACTTTCCCACCTACTGTTTCTCAACACATCGCAACTTGTCGCCAAGTTCAACAATCATCTCCTTTCCCCATCTTCCTCCATCTCTCAGTAATGTTTGACACATTCATCACTCCTTTCTTCAAACACTTTCTTCTTTTGGTTTCTGTTACATCTCACAGTTCTGGTTTTTACTCTATCTCTGGCTACTCTCTTAAAGTTGTTTCTGAATATTCCTCCTCTGATCAGCCTCAAATTGTTAGTATTCCCCCAGCATCAGTACAGGGACCTCCTTCTTTTTCCATCTACCCTCATTCCATAGGTATAATTTCATCTGCTCTTATGGCTTTAAATACATCTAAGAGTTGATGACTCCCACATTTGTATTTATTTTCTTCTAATTTTTTTTTTTTTTTTTTTTTTTTTTTTTTTTGAGATGGAGTTTCACTCTTGTTGCCCAGACTGGAGTGTAATGGTGTGATCTTGGCTCACCGCAACCTCCGCCTCCCAGGTTCAAGCAATTTTCTTGCCTCAGTCTCCCAAGTAGTTGGGATTATAGGCATGTGCCATCACACCCAATTAATTTTGTATTTTTAGTAGAGACGGAGTTTCTCCAATTTTGTCAAGCTGGTCTCAAACTCCTGACCTCAGGTGATCAGCCTGCCTCGGCCTCCCAAAGTGCTGGGATTACAGGCATGAGCCACCGCTCTCGACCACCACATATGTATTTCTATGCAAATACTTCTTTCATGAAACCCAGAACTACATATCTTCTTGCCATCTCTACTTAGAAGTCTAACAGGCAACTCAAATTTAACATTCTCAAAAAGGAACATGAATTTCCAATCCCATCTTCAAACTCACTCCTCCCTATTTTGGTAAATTGCATTGCCCTCTACATAGATAGATGCTTAAGTCAAAAATCCTACAAGACATTGAATACAGTATTTCCTTAACCACCCACATTTAATCCCAATCTTGTCAATTCTACCTCCAAAATACATCACAAATCCTTTCATTTATTCCTATGTCTACTGCTACCAGCTACTACCATCACTTAGATAAGTCACGATCATTTCCACCCTGGACTACCATAATCACCTCCTAACTATGAATTTCCTACAAAAGAGCTTTTTAAAATGCAAATTGGTTATCACTGCCCTGCTCAAAATTCTCCAAAATTTGCCACTGTATTTAGAATAAAATTAAAATTCTTTACCCGAACCTAGAAGGTCTTACATTACCTGGCCTCTGCCTACTTTTCCAACCCTATGTCCTGTCACTTTCTTGTTAGTTTAGTACAGTTCCAGCCACATACACCCACCTGCTGTTCCTTAAACACACTAACTGTGCACCAGCCCCAGGGCCTTTGCATTTGCTATTTTCTACACCTGAAGATCTTTTCAGATCTTTGCAAGGCTGGCTCCCTCTTGTCATTCAAGTATCAGTCGCTTCCTCAGAGGGATCTTAAACGATTGCCACCTAAAGAGTAGACCCCAGTCAGTCTGTAGAACATGTCATTTTCATTATAGCAATTCTTACTTGCTGATAATAATTCGTTTATTTATTTGGTTGTTGTGTGTTTGTTTGTGGTCTGTTTTTCCCCACTAGAATATAAGCTCCATGTGAAAAGAGCCCATATTGGTTTTGTTCAATACTGTATTCCCAGAAGAGTGCCTGGCACTCAAAAGTGCCTACTAGGTGCTTTTCACATGGAGCTTACATTCTAGTGGGGAAAAACAGACAACAAACAAACCTACAAAAAACAAATAAGCAAACTATTATCAGCGAGTTAGAATTGCTATAATGAAAATGACAAGTTCTGGAGACTAATTGGGGGCTACTCCTTAGCACCCAGTAGGCACTCAAAAGTGTATGTTAAATGAACAAATGCCAAATCAGGATAATGATTATAATTATGTCATTCCTCTAGCCTGGCAAACATGGTGAAACTCCATCTCTACTAAAAATACAAAAAAATTAGCCAGGCATGGTGGCACACACCTGTAATCCCAGTTACTTGAGAGGCTGAGGCAGGAGAATAGCTTGAACTGAGGAGGCGGAGGCTGCAGTGAGCCCAGATGGCACCACTGCACTCCAGCCTGGGTGACAGAATGAGACTCCATCTCAAATAATAATAATAATAATAATAATTAAAAGTGCCTACTAGGTGCTTTTCACATTATTATTATTATTATTATTATTATTATGTCATTCTTTAACCTTGGTTCAGTTCAATAACTTTATATGGGTAGTAATATAAATGTTTCCTATGCAACTCACAATAGTCTCTATGAATGGTTTCTGTATACTATGTATACATGGTACTTTACTTATGACTCCTCAATTACAACTTTTGTAAAGGTAGGGATTACACCTTACTCAATTTTGTATACTGAGAACCTATATAGTATCTGAACTATTATAGGCTCTAAAAATACTTTGGTGGCTTGAATAATGTCAGTCAAGCATCTGAATACTTGCTTTGAGCTTAAGTGGTAAAGTCGATATAAAAATGCATTATGACAGTGATCTCTCTACAAGGCATTTAAAACCTAAAATCAGGAGGGGTTATTGTGTAAAATTAAAATACAGGAAACAATAAAACACTTTATAGAAGCAATCCAACATTTTAAGAATAAATACCTCCAGGAGTAGGGAAAAATGAAAATAACTAATGATTTGATAGTGACACTGTGGGTATGTTTTCTCATTTAAATTATCTTAATTGTTATTTATGTAAAAAATACAACTTGTGACCTGGTGCAGTGGCTCACGACTGTAATCCCAACACTTTGGGAGCCTGAGGTGGGCGGATCCTGAGGTCAGGAGTTCGAGACCAGACTGGCCAAGATGGTGAAACCACATCTCTACTAAAAGTTCAAAAAATCAGCTGGGCATGGTGGCACGCACCTATAATCCCAGCTACTCAGGAGGCTGAGGCAGAGAATTGCTTGAACCCAGGAGGCGGAGGTTGCAGTGAGCCAAAATTGTGCCACTGCACTCCAGCCTAGGTGACAGAGTAAGACTCCGTCTCAAAAAAATAAATAAATAAAAGTAAAACTTGTAAGAAGAATTCCAGGTCCTACAAATATCAGTGCTTTCTCCCATTAGAACCTTTTCAGAGTAGAAAGAAGATTTAAGAAATTCCTTTTCCCAGAGAACCACAATAATGTTGTGCACCATCCACTCTCAACATTTTCCATCAGGCTGATGCCCCTGGACAGCCATTCATGTTACTCCTCTATCACTACCCAGTCAGTTCAGTAATCAAATACTGAGCACATGGCTCTACCCCCAAGAAGTTAACACACTGGTAGGGGAGACACCTGTAAACACAGAAATGCCCTGCAGTATGATAAATACAGCAAAAGAAGTATGTACAAGGCACAGATGCACTAACAAGAACTGCCTAATTCTGTCAAGAAACGTATCACCAAGGAGGTGATGATGAAGTCAGGTTTCTAAAACGTAAGTTGGAATTCACCAGGAGGAAAAAGAGGAGAAAAGTATATAAGGCAAAGATGTAAACCATAAAGGGACATTCCTAAAGGGGTACAGATCCCTGGATAAATCACACAGTGTGTCCATCTCCCCAAAATATTTTATGGGTAATATCAGCTTTGTAGAAATAGCAACAAAAGCCTTGGAGAAAAAGTAGAAACAAAATCTAAACTTTAGGTTAGTCTGCAGAAGAACAAGAGACAGTCCATCTAATCTTGGTGATAGATTGTGTGTACGTGTTTGAGGTTTTATATATGAATACATGCATGCATATTTTTATTTATCATCATTTAGCCAGCATTGAAATCATGATACAATTAACTAAAAATTACCTACACAAACTTTTCTAGGATTCACTCTCATATAAAGCAAAGTGTAATAAATAAAATTTTAATTTCTTTTAAAATGAGATAGGGCTCAAAATTTTAAAAAACATTAAAACTATTTCCTTTACTTTCTAAGTCTCTATGTTTTAATCTGTAAAGATATGTTTAATAATATATAATCTCCCTGTTAAGACTGGGATATAGTGTTTGGAGCCTAGACAAAGGAGATAAAGAAATAGAATTAAATCTACTACCATTTTCTCTGACCCAGCCTGGAATACTTAAATTAACTAATAGCGGTATTTTTCCATTACTGTTAGATACACGATGAACTAGTCAAGGGTATGTAAAAGTAGTTACAATATGTACTGAAGTAAAAATCAGGAAAAAGTTGCCTATGATGTCTGTGTGCACTTATGGGATATAAAATCACAATCTAATTGAGAAGAACATACATTTATGAAACAGAAATAATATGGGCAAGTGTAAATGAAGTCCTAAGCTACACAGTAAAGACTGTAGATGTTATCAGTTCTGAGGATGGAAGCAATGTTAATGACACTCATGACCTGTAGAATGCCAACGTCCTTGTCATAGCTCTCTATTTCTTTTTGAAAATCTTTTCTCCCACGGGGGGGAAAAAAAAAGTTCACTAAAGAAAGATTGGGGCCAGGTGTGGTGGCTCACATCTGTAATCCCCACATTTTGAGAGGCAGAGGCGGGAGGATCGATTGAGTCCAGGAGTTTGAGAACAGGCTGGGCAATATGGTGAAACCTGCCTCTACAAAAAATTAGCCAGGCATGTTGGCGTGTGCCTAGAGTACCAGCTAATCAGGGGGCTAAGGCAGGAGGATCCTTGAGCCTGGGAGGTTGAGGTTGCAGTGAGCCCTAATTGCACCACTGTGCTCCAGCCTGGGCAAGAGTGAAAAAGAGGAAAAACTAAGTCAGCATAGTTCAAGAATCCAAAACCAATTACTAGCAATTCAGAGAATTACCTTATAGGCTTTAAAAAAACATATTAGAGTTATTTGGCGGAAAAAAGTTAGTTCACCCTTCATACCGCACACAAGCATAAACTTGAAATGGATCAAGAGCTTTATTGGAAAAAAAAACTATACAAGTTCTAGAAGAAAACTTGGGTGGATTCCTTTTTAACTTCAGTGTAGGGAAAGGTTTTGTAACTATAATTTCAAATGCAGAGGCAAAACAAATAAAAGATTGATAAAACTAACTATAAAAATAATAATGTGTTACATGACAAAACATAAGAAAAGGAAATGACAAACTGGGATACAATATTCACAATATGTATCACAGATAAAGATCTGATATCTTAAATTTCTCTTTCTTTCTTTCTCTCTCTCGCTCCCTCTCTCCTTCTCCTTCTCCTTCTCCTTCTCCTTCTTCTTCCTCTTCTTCTTCTCTTCTTTCTCCTCCTTCTCCTTCTCCTTCTACTTCTTTTTTTTTTTTTTCTGAGACAGGGTGTCACTCTGTCACCCTAGGCTGGAGTGCAGTGGCACAATCATAGCTCACTGTAACTTGAGCTCCTGGAATAAAATGATCCTCCTGCCTCAGCCTCCTGAGTAGCTGGGACTACAAGTGTGCACCACCTTGCCTGGTTTATTTTTTATTTTTTAATTTTCTTGTAGAGACAGGGTCTCACTATGTTGCCAGGGCTGGTCTTGAACTCCTTGCCTCAAGTCATCCTCCTGCCTTGGCCTCCCAAAGTGCTGGGATTACGGGCATGAGCCACCACACCCAGCCAAATTTACTTCTTAAAACTATTTAAAATATAACAAAATGACCAAAATTGTAGAGAAAATAGGCAAAAATACATAAACAGACAATCCACTAAGAGCTAAAGATAATCTTAAACATATATAAAAGATGTTCAACTTTATCCATAGTAAGATAAATGCAAATTATTAAAATGATGTTAAGATATCATTTCTCACTCATCAGATTGGTAAAAAATAAAAGTCAAAGGCGACCATCCTGGCTAACACAATGAAACTCCATCTCTACTAAAAATAAAAACACATTAGCAGGGCATGGTGGTACATGCCTGTAGTCCCAGCTACTCGGGAGGCTGAGGCAGGAGAATCGCTTGAACCCGGGAGGCGGAGGTTGCAGTGAGCCGAGATCGTGCCACTGCACTCCAGCCTCAAAATAAATAAATAAATAAATAAATAAATAAATAAATAAATAAATAAAATTAAAAAAGCTTGATACAGTGGACTGAGTGTTTATATCCCCACCACCACCAAATTAATATCCTAACCCCAAAGGTGATGGTATTAGGAGGTGGGGCCTTTGGGAGGTGACTAGGTTATGAGGACAGAACCCTTTAAATGGGATTAGAGAGAAATCCTTCTCTCCTTCTGCCATGTGAGGACACACTGAAAAGACCCTCTAAGGGGAAGTGGGCCCTCGTTAGACACCAAATCTGCCAGTGTCTTGATCTTAAACTTCCAGGCCTCCAGAACTGTTAGAAATACATTTCTGTTGTTTATAAGCCAGTCATGCATCATTTTACACCAATGTTATGAGAAATATGTCATTAGGCAATTTCCTTGTTGTGTGAACATAATAGAATGTACTTACACAAACCTAAATGGTACATTCTACTACACAGCTAGACCATATGGTATAGCCTATTTCTCCTAGGCTACACACCTTTAGGACCCATTGCTATACCAAATACCATAGGCAATTGTAACACAGTGGTAATTATTTCTGTATCTAAACATATCTAAACATGGAAAAGGTAAGGTGTTGCGCTACTATGTTATGATGGCTACAATCTCACTTAAGCCATAGCAATTTTTCAGTTCTATTAAAATATTATGGGACCACCATCATATATGTGGTCCATTGTTGACTGAAATGTCATTATGCAGCACATGACTGTATTTTGTTATAGCAGTCCAAAAGGACTCAGGACCCTTGACAATACACTCTGTTGGGGAGGATGCAAGAAAACATCTCATCCTCAATATAAGATGCAGTATATGAGAGTACATGGAGAGGTATTCTCATACATTGCTGATGGGAATATGGCAATATGTAACAAAACTACATGCAGATTTACTCTTCAACACAGCAACCCCACTTGTAGAAATGTATCCTTAAGTTACACCTCCAATAATTCAAAAACACACATGTACAAAGTAATATATCCACTGTATCAAGCTTTTGACTTTTTTTGGCCAATCTGATGAGTGAGAAATGATATCTTGACATCATTTTAATAATTTGCATTTCTCTTACTATGAATAAAGTTGAACAACTTTTTATATATGTTTAAGACTTTTTTTTTTTTTTTGATGGAGTCTTGCTCGGTCGCCCAGGCTGGAGTGTAGTGGTGCGACCTCGGGTCACTGCAAGCTCTGCCTCTCAGGTTCACGCCATTCTCCTCCCTCAGCCTCCCAAGTAGCTGGGACTACAGGTGCCCGCCACCACGCCCGGCTAATTTTTTTGTATTTTCAGTAGAGACGGAGTTTCACCGTGTTAGCCAGGATGGTCTCGATCTCCTGACCTCGTGATCCTCCTGCCTCGGCCTCCCAAAGTGCTGGGATTACAGGCGTGAGCCACCGTGCCTGGCCAAAACTATCTTTATATAGCTCTTAGTGGATTGTCTGTTTATGTATTTTGCCTATTTTTCTCTAGAACTTTTGATCATTTTTGTTATATTATAAATACTTGTTTAAGAAGTAAATTTGGCCGACTGTGGTGGTTCACGCCTGTAATCACAGCACTTTAGTACTTTAATAATGCAGTAAGGCCGGGCGCGGTGGCTCAAGCCTTTAATCCCAGCACTTTGGGAGGCCGAGACGGGCGGATCACGAGGTCAGGAGATTGACACCATCCTGGCTAACACGGTGAAACCCCGTCTCTACTAAAAAATACAAAAAAACTAGCCGGGCGAGGTGGCGGGCGCCTGTAGTCCCAGCTACTCGGGAAGCTGAGGCAGGAGAATGGCGTAAACCCAGGAGGCAGAGCTTGCAGTGAGCTGAGATCCGGCCACTGCACTCCAGCCTGGGTGACAGAGCGAGACTCCTTCTCAAAAATAATAATAATAATAATAATAATAATAATAATAATAATGCAATAATATATTGCATTATTTGTAATATCAAAATATTAGAAACTATCTAATATCTAAATGGACAGGTTGATTGAATAAACTATAATACATCCATACAATGGAGTACTGTGCAGCAGTAAAGAAGAACTAGGAAGATCTCTAGGAACGATATGGAATGATTTCTAGGAGATATTAAATTTTAAAAAGCAAAGTGCAAAAGACCATATAATATGTTACATTTTGTGGAAGAAAGAGGGAAAATAAGAAAATATACATTATCATTACAAAAAGAAACACAGGCAGGATAAACCAGAAAACAATGAAATATGTTTTCTACAAGGAGTAGGGGTGAGGGGATGAATGGAAGGGACACAGGAGGGAATGGTTGTTCTCTGAGTATAACTCTTTGTATAGTTTTGACTTTTGAAAGCATGTTAATATCTTACATATTCAAAAAATAAATCAATAAGAATGAGGAGAGGGAAACTTAAAAGCTAATGTCAATTGAAATAAATAAGTGTAATGTATTTCAAATGAATAACATGACCACAATGAATGGAAACAAGTTTAAAATAACTAATCAGAGAAATATATGAAAACAGTATAGCCTCAGTTTTGGAGGTGATGAGGAAAGAAAAGTGCGAACAAGTCATGAACTCTTTTTTGTAGGGTTGTTAATGGTAGTGGTATGGACAAAGCAATTTCAAAATTATTTTATATGTAATTAGGATTAAGCAAATGAGTAAATGTGTTGGTGTTATTGGGAGCCAGGGTTCTCACTGTGGAAAAAGGAATATCTAAGGAATATGTAAGAATGAAATGGGGAAAGGCAAAAAAAGAATCTTGTAGAGATGGACTGGAATTGGAGAAACTGGTATGAACCATGATTTCTAAAATGTGAATATGTATATATATATTTATGTATGTGCACATGTATATATGTGTGTGTGTGTGTATGTGTATGCATATGTGCGTATACATGGCTTTACAAACTAAATCTCTGTTTGTTCAAAAGTCCAAGAAGCAAATACAACCTGGTAGCAATGAATATGCCTCGTGCCCAGATCTTGGTTTCTAGTGCCATTCCCCACTAAAAGGAATCTGTCCTCCTTCAAGAAATGGCTGATTCCAGGGCTGGGGCAGCATAGATACATTGGAGCCTAGGACATCCTGTTACGCCATCCTGTTAAGGAAGTGCTAAAAAAAAAAAAAAAAAAAGTGTCAGCAAGGACATGAGGACTATCTTGAAGAGGCCCCACTGGCCAAATCTGAGACAATTTAAGCACCAAACTAAGTACATATAGTAATGAATTATAAACCATTGGTAGAATAGTGAGGGTCCAGAGCCAACTGATCCATTAGGCACAGTGACTGAGACCCATGATACTTTCAAAGGCCCATGAAAATGTCTTAATTTTAACTTATTTTAAAAGAAATCAGTAGAAAAATAAATCCACTAGCAATAACATCCTGGATTATATTTATCTTTATAGCAACAAAGTCATTAAATATAATTTTTTAAAAATTATATAGAGGAACCACAAAGACAAAAGTGCTGAGGGCCCATGAAAGTCATAAGGCTGCCCTTAGCAATGGGGACCATGTGCTAAACTGGAAAATCATCATTTTGCAACTTTCATAGTAAAGATTAATTCAAGCAAGAATCATCAATAGAAGTTAAATCTAAAGGAATTGTTTGATAAGGAATAGGATATTGGCACCATCTTAAAATGTCTCACCCACAGACTTATTAGTCGCAGGAAAGAAAGAAAAAAAGGTGATTATACAGTGGAAAACTAAGGTATCACTTTGATTGGATGATCAAAATTAATATTACCTTTGAGAGACAGATGGACATCATGTGCCTCCAGATGTAATATCCTGAGAAGGTCACAACATCACCTATGCAATATTCATGCTGAGAGTGTATAAACGAAATCTAATCATGAGGAAACATCAGACAAACAGAAAACGAAGTGTTCTATTAAAAAAAAGAAATGTGGGAGAGTTGTATTCTTCAAAAATGTCAATGTCAAAAAAGACAAAGAAAGACTGTGGAAATGTTCCAGATTTAAGGCGGCTAAAAAGACATGGCAATTAAATGCAATATTTGACCCTAAAATTGAACCTGTACTGGAAGGGGAAAAACACCTGTGAAGGACATGATTAGATCAGCTAAAAGTTTTGGAATATGAACAGTAAATTAGATTATAGCATTCTATCAAGGTAAATTTATGAAGTCAGTAACTGTAGAGCAAAGCCCTTTCCTTTGGAAATACATGCTGAGCGGGGCCCAGTGACAAACTCTGTGGTCCCAGCTACTCAAGGTTGAGGTAGGAGGATAGCTTCAGGCCAGGAGTTCGATACCAGCCTGGGTAACATATTGAGACTCTATATCTCAATCAATCAATCAATCAATCAATCAATCAGTCAATGCTGGAGTATTTGAGGATAAAAAGCCATGAGCCATGATATACACAGCCTGGTATGGTGGCACACACCTGTGGTCCCAGCTACTTGGGGGGCGCTGAAGCATGAGGATCACTTGAACCCAGGAGGTTGAGCCAAGATCATGCCACTGAACTCCAGCCTGGGTGACAAAGTGAGACTTTGCCTTAAAAAAAAAAAAAAAAAAAAAAAAAAAAATATTTGTAACCTACATCAAATGGTTTAAGGAAAAAATGTGTGTGTGTGTGTCTGTGTGTCTGTGTGTCTGTGTGTAAACAGAAAGAGAATAAATAAAAAAGCAAATAGGTAAAATGTTAGCAATGGCTGAATCTTTGTAAAGGATATTCAAATGTTCCTTGTATTACTTTTACTTTTGCAACTCCTTGTAAGTTTGATATTATTTTTAAATAAATTTTGAAAACTTAAGAAATAAAAAATATATTAGAGTGTCATACTCTATGCATGGCATTGGCTGGAGTTTTCATGTTATAAACAGTTTCTCATCTTATTATATAATCTTTGAGTCTATTATTTTAAATGTCTACATAGCATTCTATCAAATTGATATGCTAGAATTTACTGGGCTATTGCTTTATTGTTAAAATTTTAAATTACCTTCAATTTTTTTCTGTTTTAAACAATGTTGACAGTTGTTAAGCGTCAGCATTCTAGAACATTACCTATATTCAAAATCCCAGCTCTGTTACTTACTAGCTGTATGGCTTTGAGTAAATTATTTATCCTTCTATGCCTCAATTTCAAGTTAGGCATAAACAGTACTTATAGGGTTGTTGTGAATATTAAATGAGATATTCCTATAAAGAACTGGCCGGGAGTGGTAGCTCACACCTGTAATCAGAGCACTTTGGGAGGCCAAGGCAGTAGAATCGCTTGAGCCCAGCAGTTCGAGACCAGCCTGGGCAACATGGCAAAACCTTCTCTACTAAAAATAGAAAAATTAGCTTGGTGTAGTGATGTGCACCTGTAGTCCCAGCTACTTGGGAGGCTGAGATGGGAGAATCACCTGAGCCCAGGATACGGAGGTTGTTATAGTGAGCCAAGATGATGCCACTGCATTCCAGTCTGGGTGTCAGAGTTAGACCCTGTCTCAAAATAAAATAAAATGAAATTTTAAAAAAGCTTGCTAGTCAGAATGTAAGTTGATGAACAGTTTGGCAAACAATTAAAGTTTAACATTTATGTACCCTAAAATGCAAAAATTCCACTCCTAGATATATATCCAAAAGAAATTCTTGCACATATACAATAAGAGATGTGCTCATGACAGCATCATTCACAATAATAAAAACCTAGGAAAAAATCTTCAATGCCCATCAACAAGAGACTGAATAAACTAAGTCCATAACCACAGTGGAATATTACACAGCTGTTTAAATGAACAAACTGTGGTGACATGCAACAACATGCATGAATCTTAACAAATACCACTAAGTGCAAAAACTACCATGTGCCACATGATTGTTTTTATTAAATTGAAAACATTTATATATGCATATTTAGGAATGCTTATAAATACAATAACACTATATAAAAAGGAAAGCAAGGGAGTGAGGATTCAGGTTGATAGCTGCCTGGCATGGGAGGCATTAGGATATGGCATGGGTAGGGGCCAAATGTGGTAGGTTTATGGATGCTTTTAATACTTTAAACAAATGGTTAGCTAGCCAGCCAGTCAGCAAAGCAGACAGCTCTGAATGCTATGTGAAGAATGGATCAAAGGAGTAGAAGCTGGAGCAGGATGAGCAGTTAGGAGGATGTTTAGTATCCAGATGAAGGAGGGTGAGGCATTGTTCTCGAATGGTGGCCATTGAGACGGAGAGTAATGAACAGAATCAGAATCTATTTTGGAGGTAATGGAGAACTTGCTCTGATGACTTAGATGTGGCAGGCAAGGAATATTCTATTTTACAAAGCTTCCATAATTTAACAGTCTGCTCTTATGGTACATCTAAGTTGCTTACAATATTTTTTGCTCCAATAAAAGGTCTAAAATGAACATCCTTGTACCTTAATCTTCACACAAATTCAATTAATGTCTTTCTTTTTTATGGTGTGAGATAGGGTCCAACTTTATTATATTTAAAATTGTAATTTTTTTAGAGCAGTGTTAGGCTCACAGTCAAACTGAAAGGAAGGTACAGAGATTTCCCATACGGCCTCTGCCCTCATACATGTTCAGCCTCCCAATTACAACATCCCCCACCAGAGTGGTACACGTGTTACAACTGATAAACCTACACTGACACACCATTATCACCCAAAGTCTATACCTTACATTAGGGTTCACTCTTGGTGGTGTACTTTCTATGGGTTTGGACATGTGTATAAGGACATATATTCATTACAGTATCATATAGTATTTTCACTGCCCTGAAAATCCTCTGTGTCCCGCCTTTTCATCCTTCCCTCACCCCAACCTCTGGCAACTACTGATCCTTTTACTCTCTCCACAGTTTTGCCTTTTCCAGAATGTGATACAATTGGAATCATATAATATGTAGCCTTTTCAATTGGCTTCTTTCAGTTAGCAATATGGATTTAAGGTTCCTCCACATCTTTTCATGGCTTGATAGCTTTTTTCTTTTTAGCATGGAATATTTCATTTACTGGGTGTACCACAGTTTATTCATTCCTCTAATGAAAGTCAACTCAGTTGCTTTCAAGTTTTGGCAATTACAAAAGATGCTATAAACATCCGTGTGCATGTTTTTGTATGGACATAAGTTTTCAGCTCCTTTTGGTAAATACCAGAGAACTCAAATGCTGGATTATATGGAAGATGTATGTTTAGTTTTGTAAGAAACTGTCAAACTATTTTCCAAAGTAGCTGTGCCCTTTTGCATTCCCACCAGCAATGAACGAGAGTTCCTGTTGCTCCACATCCTCACCAGCATTTAGTGTTGTCATGTTCTGGATTTTGGCCATTCTAATAGATATGTATCTTGAATTAATTTCTTAAAACCAACCTGCAGAAATGAAATTGTTATACCAAAGGATATGTGCATTGAATAAGGCTTTTTGTTGTTGTTGTTGTTTCGTTTTTTGGTTTTTTTCTGAGACGGAGTCTCGCTCTGTTGCCCAGGCTGGAGTGCAGTGGCCGGATCTCAGCTCACTGCAAGCTCCTCCTCCCGGGTTTACGCCATTCTCCTGCCTCAGCCTCCCGAGTAGCTGGGACTACAGGCGCCCGCCACCTCGCCCGGCTAATTTTTTGTATTTTTTTGTAGAGACGGGGTTTCACCATGTTAGCCAGGATGGTCTCGATCTCCTGACCTCGTGATCTGCCCATCTCGGCCTCCCGAGTGCTGGGATTATCCCAAAGTGCTGGGATTACAGGCTTGAGTGAATAAGGCTTTTGATACATATTACCAAGTTAGCTTCCCGAAATGAAAGATTGTGACATTTTAGCTCACACTAGCCTAGGAAACATGATGAAGCTTCATCTCTACAAAAAGTACAAAAATTCACTGGGTGTGGTGGCCCGCACCTTGTAGTCCCAGCTACTCCAGCGACTGAGGCAGGAGAATTGCTTGAGCTGGGGAAGGGGAGGTTGCAGTGAGCCAAGATTACACCACTGTACTTCAGCCTGGAGGGCAGAAGGAGACACTGTCTTAAAGAAAAAAAAAAAAAAGAACAAGAAGAACTTACAGTAGTGCCTGGAATATACTAAGCATTCAACAAATATTAGCTATTTGAATAAATTTTGTACATTAAGCTTTTTCCATTGGGGGATCTAAACTTTTGCAATATTAATAGTTAACTATAAAGGCAATACTGATATTTTGGGATACATAAAAAATGTATAATGTAGAGATAAGAATGGCAATATTTTGAACAATGAAATAGATGATTTTATAATCTTTGGTTTCTTTAAAAAAATTGGAATTCATCTAAAAAAGGATATATCTGCTATTCTAAAATCTACCACTCGGTGGCAGCATAACCAATTAATTGGCAATATTACTTTAACTCGTGATTTTCAAACTCAAATTCACAAAAATCTCAAAATAGAAAAAGGGTTCCTAGAAAAGAAGTGTGGTTATAGCAGCCACATTAAATCTATGGCTGATGAATTATTTGAGGTACATCTATCCCAATACCTTGCTAGGTGTTGGTGGGCCAGACATCTCTAAACTGATTTATATTTTCTGTGACCCCATTTCCACCCTCCCTTAAAAAGGTTTTCCTTCAGTCTTTTCCATCTCAATAAATGACATAAGTACCATCTACCTAATTGCTTAAGCTAGAAGCTAAAAGTCACTCTATTGTGGGGTGCAGGGCTTTTTATTGTTGATTCATAGTTGTGTTATATTATGGTAAAAAGAAATGTGGTCTGTATGATATCCACTTCTCAGTATTATCTCATTGGCTTCATAACCAAATTTTCAAGTTTTTCACATTTACTTAGAGAACATGTACTTAGAGAACATGTACTCTCCACTACGTGAAGGATTCTGGTTATATCCATTAAATCAAGCTTGTGAACTGTGTTTTCAGATCTTCTATATTCTTATTGTGTCAGCTTTTCTGTTTCTGTAGGAAATATGGTAAAGAAAAATTTGCCACTGTAATTGTGGATTTGTTAATGACATTTTTGCTTTACATGTACTGAAGAGGTATTGTAAATTACATATAGAGTCAGAATTGCTACATCTTTCTGGTATCAACGTGGAGAAATCCCATCTCTACTAAAAACACAGTTAGCCGGGCATGGTGGCACATCCCTGTAATCCCAGCTATGTGGGAGGCTGAAGCAGGAGAATCGCTTGAACCTGGGAGGTGGAGGTTGCTGTGAGCCAAGAACGTACCATTGCACTCCAGCCTGGACAACAAGAGCAAAACTCTGTCTTAAAAAAATAAATAAATAAATAAATAAATAAAATTCCTTTATCGTTTACTTAAAAAAATCTTAGGCCAGCCGGGCTCAGTGGCTCACGCCTGCAATCCCAGCACTTTGGGAGGCCGAGGCGGGTGATCACCTGAACGCAGGAGTTCGAGACTAGCCTGATCAACACGGAGAAACCCCGTCTTTACTAAAAATACAAAATTAGATGGGCGTGGTGGTGCATGCCTGTAATCCCAGTTACTCAGGAGGCTGACACAGGAGAACTGCTTGAACCTGGGAGGCGGAGGTTGCAGTGAGCCAAGATCACGCCATTGAACTCCAGCCTGGACGACAAAGCGAGACTGCATCTCAAAAAAAAAAAAAAAAAAAAAAAAAAAAAAAAAAAAAAAAAAAAAAAAAAAAAAAAAGCGTAGGCCAAGCGCAGTGGATCCCAGCCAAGGTGGGTGGATCACCTGAGGTCAGGAGTTTGAGACCAGCCTGACCAATGTGGTAAAAACCGATCTCTACTAAAAATACAAAATTAGCTGGATGTGGTGGTGCATGCCTGTAATCCCAGATGCTTGAGAGGCTGAGGCAGGAGAATCGCTTGAACCTGGGAGGAGAAAGTCACAGTGAGCTGAGATTGTGCCACTGCACTCCAGCCTGGACAACAAGAGCAAAACTCTATCTCAAAAAAAAA
>NW_016805883.1:586036-593975 GCF_001698545.2 Rhinopithecus bieti | reverse complement strand
GGGAGACCCCGTCTCTATTAAATTAAAAAAAAAAAAATAGCTGGGCTTGGTGGTGCATGCCTGTAGTCCTGGCTACTCAGGAAGCTTAGATGAAAGAATCACTGAAGCCCAGGAGGTCGAGCTGCAGTGAGCCAAGATTGGGCCACTGCACTCCAGCCTGGGCAACAAGACAAGACCTTGTCTCAAAAACAAAGAAACAAACAAAAATCCTTCAGTGACTTCATATGAGAAAGAATAATATCCAAACATTTTACCACAACACTTAGAATGACCTGGCCCATGCCTGCTTCTCCAATTTCCTCTCATAAACTTAAATACTTATGTTTAACTTTATAGGAAATTACCAAACTGTTCCCTGAAATGGTTATATGATTTTGCATTCCCATCAGAATGTATGAAAGTTCCAGTTATGACCGGGCACAGTGGCTCACGCCTGTAATCCCAGCACTCTGGGAGGCCGAGGCAGGCGGATCATGAGGTCAGGAGATCAAGACCATCCTGGCTAACACGGTGAAGTCCCGTCTCTACTAAAAATACAAAAAAAAAAAAAAAAATTAGCTGGACATGGTGCCGGGCGCCTGTAGTCCCAGCTACCTGGGAGGCAGAGACAGGACAGTGGTGTGAACCCGGGAGGCAGAGCTTGCAGTGAGCCCAGATCATGCCACTGCACTCCAGCCTGGGCGACAAAGCGAGACTCCGTCTCAAAAAAAAAAAAAAAAAAAAAAAGAAAGAAAGAAAAAAAAAAGAAAGTTCCAGTTATTCTGCAACCTCACCAGCACCTGACATTGTCTTTTCATTTAAACTATTTGAGTAGGCATGAGGTGGTGTCTCATTGTCATTTTAATTTGTAAACGACTAATGAAGTTGAACATCTTTTCATGTACTTATTTGCCATCTGTATATCTTTTTTAATAAAGTGTCTGTTCAAATCTTTTGCCCTTTTCTTTACTGGGTTGTTAGCTTTCTTATTATTGAGGTTAGAGAGTATTTTATATATTCAGGTTACAAATATTTTATTAGACATGTTTTGCAAATGTTTCTTACCAGTATGTGGCTTGTCTTCTCATTTTCTCTACCTTCCAAAGAGCAGAACTTTTTTGCTTTGTAAAATCCAATTTATTAATTTTTCCTTTTCTACCCAGCCTTTTAATCCTTCTTCCCATCCTATTCTATCAGTCTTCTTTCTCTGTCTTCAGTCATGTGTAATTCTCCCACTTTGTGCAAAAATCTTCACCTTTCCTCATTGTCACTGTTCTTTTTCCCCATTTATTTCCCTGCCAAATATTTGGAATGAATGTCTACAAAAGCCTCCAATTCTTTACTATTTAGTCATTCCTTAAAGTCCTAAAATTTTTGCTTTCATTTATACCACACTACCAAAACTAACCTCTTGACGTCACCAAAAAGCCTCTTACATGTCCATTCTAATAATATTTTCTAACCCTAATTATTCTCTACTTCTTTTCGGCATTGAAATAGCTGATGAATCCTTTCTTCTAATTTTTTTTTATTTTTTTAATTTATTTTTTTTTTAGACAGAGTCATGCCCAGGCTGGAGTGCAGTGGCACCATCTCAGCTCACTGCAACCTCCACTGCCCGGGTTCAAGTGATTCTCGTGCCTCAGCCTCCCAAGTAACTAGGACTACAGGCACATACCACCACAGCTAGCTAATTTTTGTATTTTTAATACAGACGGCGTTTTGCCATGTTGGCCAAGCTGGTCTCGAACTCCTGCCCTCAAGTTATCTGTCTGCTTTGGCCTCCCAAAGTCCTGGGATTACAGGCATGAGCCACCATGCCCCGCCCTAAAAATTATTTTTTCACCTCTCATTTTTGACATTCTTCAAAAGCTGATCTAACCCCTATGTTATTTCCTTGGGAATTAATTCAAATATTATTTAATATCATGTAAATAAGAGGTTTTGGTCTTTGTTTTATTTTAGAGATTAGGGTCTCATTGTGTTGTCCAGGTTGGTCTTGAACTCTTGAGGTAGCTCGTGATCCTCCTACCTCAACCTCCCCAGTAACTGGGTCTTCAGATGTGCACCACCAAGCCAGGCTTAAGGGTTATTTTGGTGAATAAATTTAAGGTTTCGTGTTGTTCTGAAGTCAGACTGAAGTAGCAAATATGAAATAGGTGTTAAATTGCTTACAGGAAATTAGTTCCCTTAAATGAGTTGAATATCACCATTTATTTTTTAAATGACGTCATTGTCTTTTTTAAAACCTGAATTCCCAATGAGAGAAATTTCAGCAGAACATATAACTGATTTTTATTATAAACTTTAAATTACTGGAGTCCAAATGAATAAAATTTACTCTCATTTTTTCATTAATTATAACATATGCATTACATATTGGGAAGCAATACAATCCAAGAACAATTTCCTAGGAGAGGGGGTGTAGTTATTAGGATTATAAAGGGTTTTTTCTAATATTTATTAGGTAGAGAAACTGAAATATAGTAAAATAGATTTTTCCCCTACCTAAAGTAAAATTATAAAAAAGACATTTCAGTTTTGATTTTGCCTCATTGGAACCATAATTAGCAAGCAGTTTCATCCTTCTCAGGTATTCCCCCATCTACCATCCTTTCCTTCTCATTCACCTTCTCTTTCTTTTTCCCCTTTTTATTTCCTCTAATTAGTAAAATGACCAGAAAATATGACTAAATTAAGGCACTGTGTTTCTCCCAATTCTAAGTTAAAGTAATTACTTCTTGTTATTCCAGCTAGTTCTTCTGCTGGCTTCCCTTTATCTGCTGAAAAGTCTGTTTTCAGATGGACAGCTCCTGCTTTCTTCTTCTTGGGCAGAGCAAAAGAGAGCAATGGCTGAGATTTCCTGATTCATTAGTGCCACAAGGTCAGGCTAGGAAAATCTGTGCTCTGGAATCCTCCATGTCTCCATTGTGGGGATATCAGTGCATTCTGAGCACATTGAGAGGCAGCAGAATATAGGAGAAAGAGCTTTGGAGTTAAAAAGACCTGAGTTCACATCAATCCTGACTACCACTTAATAGGCACATGATCAGAAAGGCAATAAATTCTTTGAGCATGTCTCCTCATCTGTGAAACAGAGATAGATGAAAATGTCTATTTTAACAGGAAACATGAGTAAGGAATCTGACACTTAGTACATACTGAGTACAGTTTAGTCTCCTCCTCTACTCTCCCACAATACTTCCTTTAGTTGAGAATGGCTCTTTAAAATGTCATCCCTGGCTGGGCGTGGTGGCTCATGCCTGTAATCCCAGCACTTTGGGAGGCCAAGGCGGGTGGATCCTTTGAGGCCAGGAGTTCAAGACCAGCCTGGCCAACATGGTGAAACTCCAACTCTACTAAAAATAAAAAATTAGGCCGGGCACGGTGGCTCAAGCCTGTAATTCCAGCACTTTGGGAGGCTGAGATGGGCAGATCACGACGTCAGGAGATCGAGACCATCCTGGCTAACATGGTGAAACCCCATCTCCACTAAAAAAATACAAAAAACTAGCCGGGTGAGGTGGCGGGCGCCTGTAGTCCCAGCTACTCGGGAGGCTGAGGCAGGAAAATGGCGTAAAAAGCCGGGAGGTGGAGCTTGCAGCTTGCAGTGAGCTGAGATCCGGCCACTGCACTCCAGCCCGGGTGACAGAGCGAGACGCCGTCTCAGAAAAAAAAAAAAAAAAAATTAGCCGAGCAGGGTGGCACACGCCTGTAGTCCCAGCTACTCAGGAGGCTGAGGCCCGAGAATTACATGAACCCAGGCAGTGGAGGTTTCAGTGAGCCAAGACTGGGCCACTACACTTCACCCTGGGTGACAGAATGAGACTTCATCTCAAAAAAAAAAAAAAAAAAAGCCATCCCTTCTTGGTGTACTGATGCAAAGCTAATCCCTTAGCACTTCCCACAGGATACACTGACATGATAGTGAGATAAGGAGATATACTGTCCCTTGAATATATTTGTGTTTTTTAAAAATCTTTCGGGGTAAGAATTTTTGATGTAGCAAGGACAGTGCTAGTCGTGGTTTCTACATTGTGTTATGGAGACTCTAAAAGTTCTATGAAGCATCTCAAGAAGTTTCTGAAAGCATATAGTAATGGAAAACATATTTCATTTCTGCCTGCTCTGACTTCCAGACCCCACTCTGACAATAGATATATTGGTCATCACCAATTAATTGTACCACTTTTTGTAGAAAGAGCATACAGGTTCCTATGAAGATCATACAGCAAGTGTAAGTCTATAAACAAAGTTCAAGGCACCTTGTTAATTATTTTCTTTTGTCCTTAAGTATTATACATATGTTATATGAAATAAGTGGAACATTAACATTAATCTGAAACTATTTTGTCAAATTAAGAATATGCATAATCTTGATTTGTTTTGCTTTGAATTTTTTAATTTGTTTTGTTTTGTTTTGCTTTGAGACGGGGTCTCCAACGTTGGCCAGGGCTCAAGCCATTGTCCCGAGTAGCTGAGACTACAGGTGCACACCACCAAACCTGGCATATACATAACCTCAACCCAGCAAGTATAGTTCTGGGAATCTCTCCTAGAATATACTCACATGTGCATACAAATATCCATCTATCTGTATCTATTTATCTATCTATCTATCTATCTATCTATCTATCTATCTATCTATGTAAAGGCATACTTATTACAGCCTGTTTGTACTAACAGAAGACCAGAAATAATTGGTTAAATATCATAGAATATCCTTTCCATATAACAAAATACTATAAACCAATTAAATAATAAATAATTATTAAATAAATAGCAATTATATGCCCAGAACCTTCTTAAGTGCTGAATAAGAATAAAAATAAGTATAAGCCATGGTTCTTGTCCTGAAGGAGTTTACACCCTGGTTAGATAGAGTCAAAGATACACAGTATATATCTAGCTTTGATGTCTTCTATGTGAGTCAACTTGCTGATTGGTGTTCTTGTAAAAAGATCTCCTGTACCTGGGATCAGCAAACTACAGCCTGTGGGCCAAATCTAACTCCCTGTCTATTTTGTAAATAAATTTTTATTAGAATACAGCCATGTCCATTCATTTACCTATTGTCTATAGCTACTTTCCTGATACAGAGTTGAGTACTTGCAACACACACCATATGGCCTACAAAGCCAAAAATACTTACTAACTGGCCCTTTATAGAAAAATTTTGGCTAGGTGAGGTGGCTCAACCCTGTAACCCCAGCATTTCAGGAGTCCGAGCAGGTGGATCGCATCAGCTCAGGAGTTCAAGACCAGCCTCGGCAACATAGTAAAACTCCATCTCTACTAAAAATACAAAAAATACCCAGGTATGGTGGTGCACAACGGTAGTCCCAGCTATTCGGGAGACTGAGATGGGAGAATCACCTGAGCCTGGGAAGTCGAGGCTACAGTGAGCCATGATTGTGTCATTACACTGCAGCCTGGGCAACAGAGTGAGACCCTGTCTCAAAAAAAATAAAATAAAAGAGAGTTTGCCAAACCTAAGAAACAAGCAAACAAATAACAAACAAACACTTAAGACTCATTTGGAATTAAGCACAGTAGTTTTAAAATATGTCCATATTAACTTGCTATTTTGACAATTGTTATGTGCCAGGCACATTTCTTGATATTACATGCTTTGGGGGAAGCTAATGGTTTGGGCTTCCTCATATGTTGGGTTTGAAGTATCTGTAGATTTCCAGATAAAGATTACTTTGCTCTTTTAGCAAACATTGATTGAGAACCTAATATGAGCCAGGCACTATCATACACACTGGAGAAGCAGAGGTGAAAAAATATGTAGTGTACTATGAGAGACATATCTTGGCTATAGGATTTAAAATAGCCATAAGGTCCACTCAAACACCTTGCAAGATCCTATGCTATATAAGCTACACTACAAAAATAATAATAATGACAACGGCAATAATAATAATATCACTCTAATTATTCAGCCCTCACTCTAAGATAGACATTTTGTATAAATAAGCTCATTAAATACCATTAACAACTCTATAAGGTTCACATTCATATCCCCAATTTATAGTTGGGGAAACTGAGTCTTATGTAAGATAAGTGACTTGATAAAAATCTCACAACTAGTAACAAATAGTAATTTGCTTTGAACGTCCATAAATTATTTGATGCTCCTTCCTTTAAAAGGTGGAGATTGGCCAAGCACCATGGTTCACACCTGTAATCCCAGCACTTTGGGAGGCCCAGGCAGGAGGATTGCTTGAGCCCAGGAGTTCAAAACCAGCCTGGGCAACATGGCAAAATCCTGTCTCTACAAAAAATACAAAAAATTAGTCAGTCATGGCCGGGTGTGGTGGCTCACGCCTGTAATCCCAGCACTTTGGGAGGCCAAAGAGGGCAGATCACGAATTCAGGAGATCGAGACCATCCTGGCTAACATGGTGAAACCCCATCGCTATTAAAAATACAAAAAAAAATTAGCCGGGTGTGGTGGCGGGCACCTGAAGTTCCAGCCACTCAGTACACTGAGGCAGGAGAATGGCATGAACCCGGGAGATGGAGGTTGCAGTGAGCCAAGATTGCGCCACTGCACTCCAGGCTGGGTGACAGAGTGAGACTCTACCTCAAAAAAAAAAAAAAAAAAAAAAAAAAAAAAAAAAAAAAAAAAAAAATTAGTCAGGCATGGTGGTGCATGCCTATAGTCCCAGCTACTTGGGAGGCTGAGATAGGAGAATTACCGGAGCCCAGGAGGTGGAGACTATAGTGAGCTGTGATCACATCACTGCACTCCAGCATGGGCAACATGGGCAATAGAGTGAGATCCTGTCTCATTTAAAAAAAAAAAAAGGGTGGAGCTTAATTCTCCTTTCCTTGAGTGTGTGCAGTACTGGGCAATTTTCTTCTAACAAAGTACAGTGTAAACAAGGATGACTTCTGCGACTAGATCATAAAAAGTGGGAAAGTCTTCTCCTTGTTCTCTGTCAAATCAGCTGTGCTGGGGAAAAACAACTGCTATGTGGTAAGAACATTCACGTAGCCCTAAGGAGAGGTCCATGTGGCAAGGATCTGAGACCTCTTGCCCACTGCCAGCAAGGAACTAAGGCTTTCTACTAACCACCATGTGACTAAGCCTTCTTGGAAGTGGATCCTTCAACTCCAGTCAAGCCTTCACATAACTGGAGTCCTGGCCAACATCTTGACTGCAACTTTATGAGAGACTGTGAGCCAGAACTGCCCAGCTAAACTACTGAATTCTTGACCCATACAAATATTTATTATCTCACATTATTATTTGGGGGTAATTTTTTTATTCAGCAATAGATAGCTAATACAAAGCTGAAAGACACAGACACTCTAGAACAATGGGTCCATAAACTTTTTTTTGAAAAACCAGATAGTAAATATTTTAAGCTTGTGGGCTATATGGTCTCTGTTGGAAGTACTCAACTCTGCCATTGTAGCAGGAAAGCAGCCATAGACAATAGGTAAGCAAATTGGCATGGCTGTGTTCCAATAAAACTTCATTTGCAAAAACAGGTGGCAGGCATGTGAATTGTTGTTTGCCAATCCCTGCTCTAGAGAAACTAATTATAATAATATTAAGCAATTATTAGAATGGAATAAAGGAAGCTGTGGGATTTCTCAGCTTAAGGCTGCAAAGGAAGCCCTTGAAGCCCTTGATTAGGAAAGGGTATGTCCAGTTGGATGCGGTAACTCACACCTGTAATCCCAATACTTTGGGAGGCCGGGGTGGGAGGATCACCTGAGGTCAGGAAGTCGAGACCAGCCTGGCCAACATAACGAAACCTCGTCTCTACTAAAAATACAAAAATTAGCCAAACATGGTGGCACACGCCTATGATCCCAGCTGCTCGGGAAGCTGAGGCAGGAGAAATGCTTGAACCTGGGAAGTGGAGGTTGCCGTGAGCTGAGATCACACCACTGCATTCCAGCCTGGGCAACAGAGCAAGCCTCTGCCTCAAAAAAAAAA
>NW_016805883.1:581028-585612 GCF_001698545.2 Rhinopithecus bieti | reverse complement strand
AAAAAAAAAAAAAAAAAAAAAAAAAAAAAAAAAGTCGAGGGTATGTGCACAACATAGTCACAATTCTCTTTTTATCTTTTTCTGTAAGTTTTTACCAAGAGAAGAGAAATAAAATAATTCTCCTTAAGAAATCTGATGAAATGAGAATTGAGCACCAACCAGATAAGAGAATGAGCAAACTGCTTGTATGGTCTTTTTTTTTGCCAAGCTGCTAAAATCTTTCAGCACCATTGCCAAAGCTGTGTTTTAAACAAGGAAAGCAATTTGGTTAAGGGCGGGAAGAAGATTATTTCCTATTAACACCTGGAAATACAACCAGGAACTAAAAAGCAGTTGATAACTGTTAGAAGAAATTAAAAGGTGACCCAAACTTTACTTAAGTCTGTTTCTTAACATTATGGTCTAAGTGTATCACATTGTCTTTGTGTTCAATCTGTAAATTTACCAAACACATTATTATGGAAAAAACTCATAACAAACTGGAATTACATGCTGACTAGATATCTGTTAGAAAGAAGCCTGACTGTTTGGACCTTACCATCATAGCCCAGGGTCACTATTTGTAGTGGCAACTTCTCAAACTGCAGATTTGCTATGCAGCTGGCAACCCCAGACCTAATATAATAACAACGAATATTTATTGAATATTTACTCAACATCAGGCACTGGCTAAGTACATTACATGTATTATTTCACTTAATCTTCCCAATAATCCTATAAGGTCGGTGTTATTGTTATCCCCCTTTTACAGATGAGAAAAACTGGGGCTCAGTAAGTAATTTGTCCAAGGCCACTCAACTAATAAGTGGCAGAGTTAGAATTTGAACCCAAGCGGTCTACTCCTGAAGCTCATGGTCTTAACTGGTGCCCTCTGCAAGCCCTGAGAAGACAAGGTTAAATGTAACATTGTACGATAGCTATAACCTCACATTTTCTTTCACACAAGATCAATTTAGTTGGGTGAAGATAATTCAAATCCACTAAACAATTGAAAAACACTCTTAAAACACAATAGCAACAATCATACATTACTGTACAGTGGAGTAGTATCTACCAGAGGGTTGGTTCCTAAATCAACATGAAAGGAAAAAAACTAAATATAGGCTAATTATCCCCAAAATTCCTTAAATTGCTCATAAAGTGTAGTTCTGTAGAATCAGATTTGTAAGGAAACAACAGATTCACATCTCCCTTCTTATGCTCACTCTAAGATATATCCTCATTTAGGGGGATGGTATGAAGATTTATCTTCAAAATTTAAGTTCTCCCTCATCTCTTTTCCTCTCTCTTTCTCACTGACTATATATATAGTTGAATGTAAATAATTTTCAAATAGTACTTATGACATTACTCTGCTGTAATACAAATCTAGAACAGAACATAAATGCTAAGGCACCCCAAAGTAAAGAATATTAATAAATCCTCATAAATGCTAAGGTACCCCAAAGTAAAGAATATTAATAAATCCTCTATTATCAAATGCAGCACAGGAATAAGTACTTCAGGGGTATTTTGACACATCTTTGTCATGGCATATCCACAAAGTCCATTCTTCTAAGCAGACCATCTTAGCCTACCCTGTGCATGAACCTTATCCAGGCAACAGAACCTGTGTCACAAGCAGAGCAAAGTTCTCTTTCCTACTCATTATCTACAATCAGTACAGCAGTTGATAGGGCTTTTTGAAATGACAGATAAAGCTGTCGGGTTCTGAACTCAAATAGCTGGGACTAAGAAGTTTAGAAGACATCGTTTGGAAAAAGAGAAGTGAAGCAACAAGAGGGCAGAAAAGGACAATTAAGGAGGCTCTGCCAGGGAACTGGTTTCAGAGGAAGAAGGCAAAGAAAAGTGGAAAATGAGAAAAACCTCTCTGTAAAAACCATATGTCCTACATATTCCCTCATTGTATTAAGTCAAGTTCAAGTACTTGTTCATAAACAGAATCATCATAAGGTTAAAAAAGAAAAAAAGGAGGGGTTGAAACAAGGCCAGGACTAGAGTCAGGCAAGTGAGCACTCACCTGGGGCACTAAATTGAAGAGGGCTCCAAAACACGCAGTAATCAAGATTAATAACATTTTAATGCAACAGCTTATAAAATCAAATAGGCAAACTACAGCTAGATACCTGCTTTACAAATAAAGTTTTATTGGAACCAGGATCAGGTTTAAGGAGAGGCAACTGGAGAGAGGCTCTTACAAGTGCAGGATAGAATTCTGTCTTTATTTAAAATGTTGATATTTTGTTCATCATGGATTTTTTGCATTAATTTTGATATTTTGTTTGTTTGCTTGTTTTTGGTTTTTGTTTTGAGACAGGATCTCACTCTTTGCCCAGGCTGGAGCGCAGTGGCAAGATCATAGTTCACTGCAACCTCAAATTCCTGGGCTCAGGAGATCCTCCTACCTCAGCCTCCCAAGTAGGTGGGATCTTAGGCATGGGGCCACCATGCCTGGCTAATTTTTTGTTTTTTTGGTGGAGATGGGGGTCTCTCCACCCATCTGGTGTTGCCCAGGTTGGTCTCAAATTCCTGACCTTAAGCCATCCTCCTGCCTCAGCCTCCCAAAGTGCCTGGAATACAGGTATGAGCCACTGAGCCCACCCTAATTTTGATTATTTTAAAATTAAGGCACCAAAACATTTATCTCAACTACTGATAGTAGAAATTTAAAAGTTACTGATGGTAGAAATTAGAGGGAGTTTCTGGCTCCCCATAATTTTCGGCTTCGCTCATGTCACCGTAGTCCTGGCCTGGATTGTAAGAGAGAGAGCGGGGAGGTAGAAAGACAATTGGCGATTTAAAGATTTATGCAGAGACTTGGAATCAAAATCTGAAGCAGGAAAGTTGGAGATTCCATTTTATCTTGCTGTATTGCATTCTGTGCCCTGGGCGCCCTCATGCCAGTGAAGGCCGTGCTTTCATTGAGCTCCTTCACTTGCCTTGGCAGCTGTACTCACTTTTATATGCAGGTTCTGGAATGCTGGGAGCTGTATGGCAGCCAACATCTCTCCTTTCCCTTCTCAAACATGACGTTCTCTGTAATTCAGTTACAGACACCTCTTTCCTTAGCCTTCTCACCCAGGGAGCCTGATCAAGGAATCTAAGAACTAAGCCTCATTTGCCTTCTCTGGATATGCAAGAGAATTTGCATATATCTTGTGTCCATTTGCATTCCCCTCACATGGGGCATTTAGAATAAAAACAACATTCATGAATCAAAATGAAGCTAGTTCCATTCTTTCTCTGTCAAAGTATAGAGTAAGTAAAAGGATACTGCAGTGTGAGAAAAGAACCGAAATTATATTTGCCAGGGTTATGTGTAGTTTTAAAAGCAATCCAATTTGGTGGCATTTACCACCATGAAATTGGCGTTTAATATTTATAGGTTTAGCCTTGGAGAACATAATCACTCATGACTGAAACAGCCACCCCTTTCCTTACCATTTTTGTAGAAATTTGAGCCAAGAGCCCTTAAAAGCTGAAGCTGTCCTCTTTTCCTCCTCCAGGTTGCCACTTAAAGTGTGGAAAGCCTAAGGGTTCCTGATGACTGATTCCTCCATTTGAGACAAAGTGGCTGAGAAACAGATTTAAAAGTATGAAAAGAAGAAGGAGTATTGCTCCTCATGCCCCCTGAGCCCCTTTGGGAGCTGAAAGAACTAAGGAAAAGAAAAGAGTAGGCTGGTATGAACTCTACACAGAATTTCCTCTAAAGAAACCAGCCAGTGGACAGTGGACTACTAGTCTCAAAAGGAGATGGAGCTCAATATGACAAAAACCGATATTGTAAATAACAAGGGCAAGTTCATTATAGAGTTGTTTTTAAAAAATAGAACTGAGGTCGGCAAAGCCTGAGTCCTGTCGTCTCGCCTTCCTCCCATACAGCATGAGCTTCACCACTCGCTCCACCTTCTCTACCAACTACCGGTCCCTGGGCTCTGTCCAGGTGCCCAGCTACGGCGCCCGGCCGGTCAGCAGCGCAGCCAGTATCTATGCAGGTGGCGGGGGCTCTGGTTCCCGGATCTCCGTGTCCCACTCCACCAGCTTCCGGGGTGGCATGGGGTCCGGGGGCCTGGCCTCAGGGATGGCCGGGGGTCTGGCAGGAATGGGAGGCATCCAGAACGAGAAGGAGACCATGCAAAGCCTGAACGACCGCCTGGCCTCTTACCTGGACAGAGTGAGGAGCCTGGAGACTGAGAACCGGAGGCTGGAGAGCAAAATCCGGGAGCACTTGGAGAAGAAGGGACCCCAGGTCAGAGACTGGAGCCATTACTTCAAGATCATCGAGGACCTGAGGGCTCAGATCTTCGCAAATACTGTGGACAATGCCCGCATCGTTCTGCAGATTGACAATGCCCGTCTTGCTGCTGATGACTTTAGAGTCAAGTATGAGACAGAGCTGGCCATGCGCCAGTCTGTGGAGAATGACATCCATGGGCTCCGCAAGGTCATTGATGACACCAATGTCACTCGACTGCAGCTGGAGACAGAGATCGAGGCTCTCAAGGAGGAGCTGCTCTTCATGAAGAAGAACCACGAAGAGGAAGTAAAAGGCCTACAAGCCCAGATTGCCAGCTCTGGGTTGAC
>NW_016805883.1:575796-578230 GCF_001698545.2 Rhinopithecus bieti | reverse complement strand
GTGATCCGCCCGTCTCGGCCTCCCAAAGTGCTGGGATTAAAGGCTTGAGCCACCGCGCCCGGCCGACTTTTCTCTTTTTTTTTTTTCCTGAAACGGAGTCTCCCTCTGTTGCCCAGGCTGGAGTCCAGTGGCTCTATCTCTGCTCACTGCAAGCTCCGCCTCCCGGGTTCTCGCCATTCTCCTGCCTCAGCCTCCCGAGTAGCTGGGACTACAGGTGCCCACCACCACGCCCAGATAATTTTTTTGCATTTTTAGTAGAGATGGGGTTTCACCGTGTTAGCCAGGATGGTCTCGATCTCCTGACCTCGTCATCTACCCGCCTCAGCCTCCCAAAGTGCTGGGATTACAGGCGTGAGCCACCGCACCCAGCCTTAGACAACTTTCTCCTTACTGGGTAATTGGTAACCGAGAAAGCAGTGCACTGGACAGTGGATTTCCATTTTCAAATAAGCTTATTATACCTGCTACTGTGATTTAATGAAGTGGCATCCTGGTTTCTGACGAAGAGTTTTATAAATTTGATTAGTTTTATAAATTTGATTAGTATAAACCAATGCCCAATTCAATCTTGATTGAATTGACAAAAATCAAGCCCCTAAGCCTGTTACTGAGCCTTATCATCTCTTCCTTTAAAATGTTATATGTATCTAGAGAAATACTATGACAAGCATGCAGAGATACATGAACAGGGAGGTTGCTTAATCGTTGTTGTAATAGTCAAAAAAGAAAGAAGTCTTGGAAGTTATCTAAATGTCCATTAGTAGGAGATGAGGTAAATATTATGGGAAACTTATACCATGTAAAACTCTAACACTATTAAAAATAGTAATATAGATTAGTATTTGATAATATAGAAAATAATTTCCAAGATATATTATTAAATAAATAATGTACATCAGAACAAATAGTATGATTCAACTTAGGTAAAATTAAATATATATTCATGTGTGTATGACATTTGTTTATGATCTATGTTTTGTGGAACAATAGCAGTATCAATATTAGTAGTTGCCTGTTTAGAGTGGGACTGAAAAAGTACTGGGGGAACAGGGGTCTTGTACTTTATAAAGTACTTCTGTAACACTTTAAATGTTTACAATGGCCATGTGATTCCTTTTATAATGAGTATTAACTTGTAGTAACATATAGTAACTGACATAATTAATACACTATTATTTATATGAATTTACTAGTTGATATGTATACATATATTATACACACACACATAAAGTGAGTGCAAGAGTAAGCACTAATTGGGCTAGGTGTGATGGCTCATGCCTGTAATCCCAGTGCTTTGGGAGGCTGAGACGGGAGAATTGCTTGAGGCCAGGAGTTCAAGACCAGCCTGGGCAACATAGCAAGACTCCATCTCTGTTTAAAAAAAAAAGAGCACTAATGTATGTGAAAGAAAATATGCAGAAGACAGACTGTGAGATGAAGAGAGGGAATAAGTTCCAGTGACACTATCCAGCCCCATGCTCAAGGCAAAACTAAGACAAATTACCCCTAAAATTTTCCACCACATTAGTCAATAAGTTTCCATTGGTACTTAAGCTATTGTAAGTTAGATTTTCTGTCACATGCAACAAAAGAATCCTAAATGATTTGGGTCAGTTATTAAGGATTATATGTGGCAAGGTTAGAAATCAGGGCTTTATCCTATGAGATGCCACTTGTTTAAAAGTTAACAAAAAAGCAAAGTTTTAAAGCAGATATAAGGTATAATAAAAGTTATTTGGTGAATATCATACTTTTTATTATCAAGGGAGCAAATTACCACCAAGAGTAATTTGTTTGGACAGGATAGCATAACAAGAGTAGAAATAAGACTAAGTCCCAAACTTGCTGGGCTCTGGAACTAGAATACTTGCCCTCCATGTCATTCTATTGTAGCTAGATCTTAGTGCTTCTCAAATGTTCAGTCCTATCTTTTACTTAGCCCACATTTGATAGAGAAATTATTAGGCTTTGAGCAATTGAATTTATTTTGTATTTTTTATTTTTTTGAGACAGAGTTTCACTCCTGTCACCCAGGCTGGAGTGCAATGGTGCAATCTCAGTTCACTGTAACCTCTGCCTCCTGGGTTCAAGTGATTCTCCTGCCTCAGCCTCCCAAGTAGCTGGGATTACAGGTGCCCGCCACCACACCTGGCTAATTTTGTATTTTTAGTAGAGATGCGGTTTCACCATGCTGGCCAGGCTAGTCTCAGACTCCTGACCTCAGATATTCCACCCACCTTGGCTTCCCAAAGTGTTGTGATTACAGGCGTGAGCCACTGTGCCCGGCCTGGGAGCAATTGAACATCTTAGAGTATGGTTTATCTTCATATTTTCAAGATAATATGGGTTTTCAATGAATATGGTAGTGATATATATATATATATATTTTTTTTTTTTTTTTTTTTTTTTTTTTTTTTTTTTTTGATGTTTTTTT
>NW_016805883.1:490274-575314 GCF_001698545.2 Rhinopithecus bieti | reverse complement strand
TAACAGTCAATTAAATGTAACAGAAAATATAATGCCATATGAATGGTGCATATATAGCCACTAGGTGTGAAATTCATATTTTCAATGTATAGTAATAATCATGTGATAGCAATAATTACTGATTTGTGAAAAAAGTTTAAAAGGAAAAATTAAGAAAGTTGGATATTACTCATGGTTCTTTAATAGTTTTGTATGATGAAGGATGGGCGTCGTGGCTCACGCCTGTAATCCTAGCACTCTGAGAGGCCGAGGAGGAGGATCACCTGAGGTCAAGAGTTCGAGACCAGCCTGGCCAACATGGTGAAACCCCATCTCTACTAAAAATACAAAATTAGCCAGGCGTAGTGGTGCACGCCTGTATTCACAGCTACTCAGGAGGCTGAGGCAGGAGAATCACTTGAACCTGGGAGGCAGAGGTTGCAGTAAGCCGAGATCATGCCATTGCACTCCAGCCTGGGCAACAAGAGCGAAACTCAATCTCAAAAAAAAAAAAAAAAAAAAAAAAAAAAAAAAAAAAAAATTGTATGATTGAATAAATCACTTGCCTTTTCTAACTCAATTTCCCTACTTAAAAAATGGGAAAATAGGCCGGGCACGGTGGCTTATGCCTGTAATCCCAGCACTTTGGGAGGCCAAGGTGGGTGGATCATGGGGTCAGCAGATTGAGACCATCCTGGACAACATGGTGAACCCTGTCTCTACTAAAAATACAAAAATTAGCTGGATGTGGTGGCATGCACCTGTAGTCCCAGCTACTCAGGAGGCTGAGGGAGGAGAATCGCTTGAACCTGGGAGGTGGAGGTTGCAGTAAGCCAAGATTGCGCCACTGCACTCCAGCCTGGGTAACAGAGCAAGACTTGGTCTCAAAATAAAAAATAACAATAAAATAAAATAAAATAAAATAAAATAAAATAAAATAAAATAAAGGAAAACAATAATACTGCACTCATACTCCTGATACAAGGAGATTTAAACATAGCTTTGACCGTCTTCATCTATATTTATCAGGCACTTGAAGAACATCAGGGAAAGCTATTCTAGGAATAGAATAATAATAATCAAAGGTAAAATTTATTGACTACCTACTATATTCTGGGTACTATTCTAAATGTTTTATGTGTATTTAATCATGTATGCCTTACAACAACCCTATGAAATAAATCTAATTATCATCCCCATGCTACTGAGGCTCAGAAAATTTGTGATTCTTGCCCAAAAGCCAGAGCTAGCCATGATTTGAACCCAGGCATCTATAATGTCTCTGCACTTAGCTAATCGTATGGTAAATAATCTAGAGTAAAATAATAAACATGAAGAAAAAACTGAGGAGTCAAAAGAGATGTCAAAAGTTTTTAAATGTTTTTCATTTTGCCATAAGGGATTCTCTTGGGCTAAACAACTATTGACTTCTTATTTTAGGCACAATTTTAACAAGTGTGTCAATGGTTTTCAAATCCATGGGAGATGATAAGGACAAATAAAAATGCTGATTTCGAAGAGAAAACTTAAGAAGGAAGGGACAGCAAATTGAAAACACTGACAAAAATAACAAAACACACAGTAAGTATGGGCCTCTTTAAGATAATGCAAACATACTTACCTACTACAATAGCCAATGAGGATATCACTGTGGTACAGCATAAATAACTGCCACTCCCAATAACTACCCTGAAGTCATCGATTAGAAGTAAATGATGTATTTTAAAAGTCAACACTCTGTTTAAGAGAGGGTCAAGGTCCAGAGGGTCAGGTCCCTCTCCCAGAGAAAGATTCCAATTAAAATAAACCTGAGGATCCTAGAAAGATCCTAGAAAGGATTCTAACCAAGCAAATGGGAAGTTCAGAACTCCCAAGGGAGATAAACATCTTCTCAGATAATTTTTTACTGTCTTGTTGGACAAGATCAATTAAGAGGACATGAGTTAAGAGGAACCCAGCCTCACACATTGCAGAAAAATAAGGACTGAAATAATCCTGGTCCTTTTTTTTTTTTTAGAGATGGGGTCTTGCTATGTTGCCCAGGCTTGTCTCAAATTCCTGGGCTCAAGCCATCCCCTCAAAATGCTGGGATTGCAGGTATAAGCCACCATGCCCAGTCAATACTGGTTCTTTAAGTTAGAGCAAACTTCTCTCTTCTGCTAGGAAGATAATATTGGCTGCCTTGAGAGGAAAAACAAAAGATGCTTCTTTGTTTTAATCCAATGTAGATGTAAGAACAAAATCTGATAAAGGTATCACAACTAAATAAAAGCTACTGAGAAATCTTACTTAAGAATAATGATGCAAAATAGTAACTAAAATACTAGCAAACAAAATTCAATGACATCTTAAGAGAATTAAACACCAGACCACGTGAGATCATATCAGGAATGCAAGGATAGTTCAACATTAGGAAACTTATTGTGATAATCACATTAACAATCAAAAGAGAAAAAGTATATTACCATCTCTTTTGAGTGATTTATTGATTCATTCATCCCGACAATTATTTATTAAGCACCTACTATGTGCCAGGTGCTATACTAGATGCTTGGGATATGGCAGTGAGTCAAAATTGAAAAAGTCGCTGCCCTCAAAAGCTTACATTTTCATCAAGGGAGCTATACAACAAATGATTACGCAAATAATAACATCTGGTAGTATAAGTGCTATGAAGAAAATAAAGCAGGCTAAAAGAGAATGATGGGAAGGATGCTATTTAATATAGGTGACTAGGGAAGGCCTCTCTGTTAAGATTATACTTGAGCAAGATCTAAAGGAGGTAAGAAGGTTAGCCAAGGGAGTATCTGGGTAAAATCATTCCAAGTAGAGAGAAAAGCAAATGCAAAGACCCAGAAGTGGGAGAGGGCTTAGCATTCTCCTAAGGTCACTGAAATGGCTGCAGTAGAGTAAGCAAATTGGAGACCAGAAGAATACAAGATCAGAGAGGTGGAGGGCAGAGGAAACAAATCATGTATGACCTGTAGGCCATAGTAAGGACATTGGCTTTTAGTCTGATTGAGACCTATTATCACTAGAAGGTTTTGAATAGAAGTATGACACGATCTGGGCTCTGTAATAAAAAGACTGTTCTGACTGCTAGGTTGAGAATAGACTCCAGGGGCAAAGGTAGAAGCAAGTGACAAGATAGGAGAATGCTGCAGCAGTACATGTAAGAAATGATTGTGGCTGGCATCAGGATGGAGTAGTGAACGTGGTGAGAGGTGGTTACATTCTAAATATGTAATGAATTCTATTATACTACGAAGCTGCTGATATACATGAAAATATTTAATCTGTATCAATTCAGTTTCTCCAGAGAAAGATCCTCTTATCTCCTCTCTAGAGATAGCAACAGTCTGGCTGCTAGCTTTCTGAAGCTGGGTCAGGAAAAATGCATGACATTCTGCTTAGAGTTCAGACATTTATGTTTTTATATCATATCCTTGTTTTCATACCCATTCCTTAGAGCCTGATATACCCAAGTCCAGATCCTTTCTACTTCAATTTCTCCAGAGAAGACACCTTCTGTCTCCTGTATGGGGAAAGAGAGGAAAGTGTCTATTTGAGTGAGGTGGGAGTAGGAGTAAGGATCTGGGTTCTATCTGATCCTTATATAGACCTTTAAATAATCCAGCCCCTTCCCTCCTTGCACATATACGTCATCTGCTGTGGCTTTCTGAGGATCCTAGAAAGATCCTAGAAAGGATTCTAACCAAGCAAATGGGAAGTTCAGAACTCCCAAGGGAGATAAACATCTTCTCAAATAATTTTTTACTGTCTTGTTGGACAAGATCAATTAAGAGGACATGAGTTAAGAGGAACCCAGCCTCACACATTGTAGAAAAATAAGGACTGAAATAATCCTGGTCCTTTTTTTTTTTTTAAGAGATGGGGTCTTGCTATGTTGTCCAGGCTTATCTCAAATTCCTGGGCTCAAGCCATCCCCTCAAAATGCTGGGATTGCAGGTGCTTCTTGCTGGTGTTCTCTTCCTCTGCAGTACCTAGGTTTGAACTTCTCTGCCTTGCTAAGTCATTTTTCATTCTCCATCCACTTTTAGCCTTCATATATACTATGCCTTGGGGTTAAAGATGTTTCCTAATGTCATTGAACATGGAGTTTGTGTTTTTATTTCTTGTCTTCCTCATACAAATACCTTTAAACATGTTAAAATATGCCTAATTATCACTCAAATTAGAAAACAGCATGCTACAACTTTAATAAGATGCTACTTTCCACCAACAGATTAGCAAACATCATTTACAAGGTTATTGGCAAGCTTCAGTTGCTTGCTGGCTGTTGGCTGGAAAACTCAGTCCTCTGCCATGAAAACCTTTCCATAGGCAAGTTGCCTGAGTATCCCCAAGACTAGGAGGCTGACTTCCCTCAGAACGAGAGAAGAGAGAGCTCAAGACAAAAGTTGTAGTGTTTCTTAAAACAGCTTTTTAAAGATAAAATTCATACACAATTCATTTATTTTCAGTGTACAATCCAATGGCTTTAGTATACTTAGTTTTGCATCCACCACCACAATGTTAGAACATTTTCATTACTTCCAAAAGAAACCCCACACCCAGCCATCACCCCAAACTGTACCTCAACCCTAGAGCCCTAGGGAACTACCAATCTACTTTCTGTCTCTCTGTATTTGTCTATTCTGGACATCACATGTAAATGGAATCATACAATATCTGGTCTTTTGTGACTGACTTATTTTATATAGTATATTTTTAAGGTCTAACCATTTTGTAGCACGTGTATTTCATTTATTTTTATTAGGTGCTCTCTTTTTTTCACTGTCTTCTAGTGAAATTCATTTTTATTTCTACTTATACATTCAGATTTTTTTTTTTTTTTGAGATGGAGTTTTGCTCTTGTCACCCAGGCTAGAGTGCAGTGGCACAATCTCGGCTCACTGCAACCTCCGCCTCCCAGGTTCAAGTGATTCTCCTGCCTCAGCCTCCCAGGTAGCTGGGATTACAGGCGCCCGCCACCACGCCTGGCTAATTTTTTGTATTTTTAGTAGAGATGGGGTTTCGCTATGTTGGGCAAGCTGGTCTCAAACTCCTGACCTCAGGTGATCCACCCGCCTTGGCCTCCCAAAGTGCTGGGATTACAGGCGTGAGCCACCATGCCCGGCCCAGATATTTCTTTCTCTCACTTTTCTAGATCCAAGAAAGTCCTGGACCTCTTGACTCAGGCTCTAGGTTAATACTTCCTAGCTTCAGAAACAGTTCCCTTTGGAACTAGCTGAGGTTCTAGCTTGGTCTGTGATTCCTGGGTCCTTGCAGTCTTTTATAACCTGATCTTGCAAGTGACATACCACTACTACTGCCATGTTCTGTTGGTGATACAGGTGGGAGACAACTACACGAGGGTGCATAGGAATCGTTGGGGGCCATGATGGAAGCTGCTACTGTAACGAGGATATGGTCATGTTGCTATCCATGTTAGAAGTAAAGGCTTAAGTTCTGGCTTTGACCCGTCTTATAGATCACCACTTACAGAATAACAAAAACAAACAAAAACTGACAAACGCACACTGCATGATATAAAAGAAGAGTCCCCACTTAGAGGGAGCTTTGGCAGGAGTCAGTTTTGCTTCAGCAGCACCTGATGTCTCTTAATGAATACACAAGTGAATATCCACCGTTATAGGAAGGAGGAAATGGGGTTTAACAACCTGCCTTTAAAAGAGAACATTGAAAGAAACCAATGGTTGCTAGCAACTTGACTAATTACAGAGTTAGTTGTATAAATGAAGTTGAAAAATACTCACCTGGCATAAATGTATTCACCTGGTGAATGATTACTTCCAAGAATAGCTATAGTACCATACAGGAGAAAGTAACTACAGCTTACTTATGGTTTGTTCATGCATATTCACTCAGTATTTTTGTCAGTCAACAAATATTAATAGTCCAGAAGGGACTTTTGGACTCAATTAATATTCTCCAGTGCCCCTCTGGGGTATGACACTATACTTAACAATACAATACAATACAATAAAAAAAACAGAAACATAATACAAAACAATACAAAAAAAAGACAGAAACATAAAACCAACACACAGTCGCTTCCTTCAAAAATCTTTCATTCAAAATCAGGAAAAAATAGACAAATTACAAAATGGTATTTGTTTTAAGGAAAATAAACACCAGTAGCATAAAAGTTCATCTTAAAAATAAACATATTGCTATTTGTCTTGAATCTCTTTTCCATCTCCATGTGTTTTATTGATGAAATTGTTTATATACAAAATGGCCTTTTCAAGTAAAAAACATATTTTAGGGTACAATGTAGCAGCACCATCTGTTTGGGCTTATTTTTCTTATTAATGTGTGTGGGTCAATTCAGCAGATAACAGTGATGAGTATTTGGGGTTTTGAAATTTCACTGACAGATTAATTTGTGTTGCATCATGTAACCATGTCAAAAGAGGGTAAGTTGAATCTCTTTGGAATATATGGTTAAAATATAGAGGAATGCAGGCCCAGGCACAGTGGTTCATGCCTGTAATTCTAGCACTTTGGGAGGTGAGGTAGGCAGATCACTTGAGGCCAGGAATTCAAGACCAGCCTGGCCAATATGGCGAAAACCCATCTCTACTAAAAATAAAAAATTTAGCTGGGCATGGCGGCACATGCCTGTAATCCCAGCTACTTGGGAGGCTGAAGCACGAGAATTGCATGAACCTGGGAGGGGGAGGTTGCAGTGAGCCATGATTGTGCCATTGCACTTCAGCCTAGCAGCCCTAGGAAACTACCAATCTACCTTCTGTCTCTGTCTATATATATATCAAAATACGCAAAGATATCTTTACTAAACTTGGTTTAGTGGAAACATTCTAGATCATCAGATTGAAGGAAGCTTTATTTTAAAAAGTTTTGCAGATAGGTATATAAGCTCAAGACCAGATTAATTTGTGATAGTATAGAATAGTAAAGAATCTAATTTTACATATTTCCATTTTGTAGATTATTAATAAATTTTATAGTGTGTATAATTTGGCATCTTTTTGCAAGATAAACTTAAAAGCAGCATTCAAACAATCCAGTTAGCAGCTTCCAGCCCATCTCAGTTTTTACATCCCAGACAGAAACTATCACACAAATAAATGGTTTTCACTCAAGGGAATTCCCAGAAACAGTAATGTCAAATCAAGCTGTAAGCTCTTAATATATAAAGGAAGAGGAAATTTACTTTAAGTAAGGATGAGTCTTTCTTCCACTATATAAAAAATAGACAATACCATTTTACCCCCACTAGATTAGCAAAAATTAAGAAGTATAACAATACCAAGCATTAAAGAGTACATAGAATTCTTATACACTGTGAGAGAGAAAAAACTATTTGGCATTAATTATCTTACAAGGTTGAATATTTGCATACTCTACAATGCAGCAACTCTACTCCTAGGTGGAAACACTTGCATATGTTACCATGAGGCCTGTATACTATTTATAGCAGCAGTGTTTAGAATAATAATTTTCAAAAGCCTGGAAACAATCCCTCCCCAAGTATGTATCAACAGAAGAATAAACTGCAGTATATTCACACAATAGAATGTTATATAGTGTTGAAAATGAAAGAACTATCATTGTATAGAATAATGTGGATGAATCTTTGAAATGAATTCCAGGAAACTATACATTGGATAATAGCATTTTTATAAAGCTCAATAGCATGCAAATTAAACAACATGTTGTTTTAGCATTTTTGTGATGAAACTAAATTTTAAAAAGAAAACTGCAAAGGAATAATAAACATAAAATTTAGGATACTAATTTTCCATGATGGCAGAGGGGAAGAGTACAGGAGAAACACAAAGTAGATACACATTACTAGGAAATGTCCTAATTCTTGGAGTGGGTAGAGGTTCATGAGTATTCATTATGTTATTAAGTGTTATATTTAATATATGTGTTGCGTGTATCTTTTGTATATATTAAAAAGTAAATTTCGGGCTGGGCGTGGTGGCTCATGCCTGTAATCCCAGCACTTTGGGAGGCCGAGACAGGTGGATCACCTGAGGTCAGGAGTTCCAGACCAGCCTGGCCAACATGGTGAAACCCTGTCTCTACTAAAAATACAAAAAATTAGCTGGGCATGATGGTGTGTGCCTATAGTCCCAGCTACTCAGGAGGCTGAGGCAGGAGAATCACTTGAACCCAGGAGGTGGAGGTTGCAGTGAGTCGAGATCGCACCATTGCACTCCAGCCTGGGTGTTGCAGTGAGACTCACAAAAAAAAAAAAAAAAAAAAAAAAAGCAAAATTTTAAGATATTGGTCAAATTCATCCTCACCTCCAAGTGAAAATAAGCAAGCTGATTTTACTCTGCAAGTAAAGAAATTAAGGGTGGCATGGCCCTATCCTCAAATAGGAATGAAATAAGGAGTTTTTTTTTTTTTTAATTATACTTTAAGTTCTAGGGTACATGTGCACAACGTGCAGGCTTGTTACATGTGTAGGAATAAAGAGTTTTTTTTTTGTGTTTGTTTGTTTGTTTGTTTGTTTGAGACGGAGTCTCGCTCTGTCGTCCAGGCTGGAGTGCAGTGGCCGGATCTCAGCTCACTGCAAGCTCCCCTCCCGGGTTTATGCCATTCTCCTGCCTTAGCCTCCCAAGTAGCTGGGACTACAGACGTCTGTCACCTCGCCCGGCTAGTTTTTTGTAATTTTTAGTAGAGACGGGGTTTCACTGTGTTAGCCAGGATGGTCTGGATCTCCTGACCTCGTGATCCACCCGTCTCGGCCACCCAAAATAAAGAGTATTTTTAAGGGACTAATCATTCAGCTGGAGCCAAGAGAATGTAAGTGAAATTAAATCCACGTGAACTAAATGGGATTTTTTCCTCCCTAACATGCTAATGGAAAGTGCAGTAAACTGAACCTTTTACCTGCCGGTAAGGAAATAAATTGGGATGATGCAGAATGGAATCTCGGCATCACTAGGTGAAGTTAAGATTTCCAGAGATAAAAGGAGCACGAGGGCTGGGGCACAGTGGCTCACACCTGTAATCCCAGCACTTTAGGGGGCCGAGGCGGGTGGTCAGGAGTTCAAGACCAGCCTGGCCAACATGGTGAAATCCTGTCTGTACTAAAAATACAAAAAATTGCCAGGCGTGGCAGTGGGCACTGGTAATCTCAGCTACTTGGGAGGCTGAGGCAGGAGAATTGCTTGAACCCGGGAGGCGGAGGTTGCAGTGAGCCGAAATTGAGCCACTGCACTCCAGCCTGGGCAACAAGAGCAAAACTCTGTCTCAAATTTAAAAAATAATAATAAAAAATTTTAAAAAGGAGCAGGAAATTTTCTAGAAAAACTGGAGTCCAAATAGAATACCTAGGAGAAAATGAGGGAAAACACACAAAGGCTAAATGGATTAATTCATTTATTCAACAAATCTGTTTTTTAGCATAGACTCTGCGCCAGAGAGAGGGAAAGGGACTGGAGTCATTAAGATAATTAAGTCATAGTCCCTACACTCAAGGAACTCACACTGTAGTAATCAGGAGGCCCAAAACTGAGAAAAGGGAAGAATACTTGGAGGTTTTCAAGAACAATGCAGTTCACTCTGATGGTAGTTTCTGTAAATCATGCTGCTATAAAGATACATGCATACGTATGTTTATTGCGGCACTATTCACAATAGCAAAGACTTGGAATCAACCCAAATGTCCATCAGTGACAGACTGGATTAAGAAAATGTGGCACATACACACCATGGAATACTACGCAGCCATAAAAAAGGATGAGTTTGCGTCCTTTGTAGGGACATGGATGCAGCTGGAAACCATCATTCTCAGCAAACTATCGCAAGAACAGAAAACCAAACACCGCATGTTCTCACTCATAGATGGGAACTGAACAATGAGATCACTTGGACTCGGGAAGGGGAACATCACACACCGTGGCCTATCACGGGGAGGGGGGAGGGGGGAGGGATTGTACTGGGAGTTATACCTGATGTAAAGGACGAGTTGATGGGTGCTGACGAGTTGGTGGGTGCAGCACACCAACATGGCACAAGTATACATATGTAACAAACCTGCACGTTATGCACATGTACCCTAGAACTTAAAGTATAATAAAAAAAAAAAATAAATGAATAAATTTAAAAAAAGAAATTAAAAAAAAAAGAACAATGCAGTTGGTGAGGAAGAGGACAGTTTTAATCTTAGGCCAGAGGATAGTAATATATGGGAGCCTAGACACCACAGTGTCTTAGTGCTTTATCCTCTGTGAGCCTGCAATATAAGAGGGGGCGGGGAGGGAGAGAGAACACTTGTGCTTGGCTTGGACCTGGCGAGAAGGACAGAAAAAAGCAATGCTGCAGGCAGTGGGAGTCCACATTTATTGAGTTCTTACTATATGTCAGATACTCTTCTAAATGCATCTTATGAATTAACTAATTTAATCCTCATAATATACCTATGTGCTAGTTACTATTATCATCCTCATTTGATAAGTGAGGAAATTAGGGCCCATAGAGGTTAAGTAATTTAATTTGCCCAAAGTTGCATAGGAATCTGAAAGCAGAGTTTTGAATCCAGGTGATTAGATTACACAGACCCATGTTCTTGACCACCACACTGAATAGAGGAGGGATATTCTAAATAAAAATTAGGAAAAACAGAATATTTTCAAAAGTTGTTCATCACACAAATTCATTAATGTGTGCTCTTATACAATCAAGGTATATTGTAACTATTAAATTTGCACACCCAAAACATTGTTACACCTTGTGAATATCACTGGGTGTGTCTCAAAAGTTTAGTACTGGATCCTATAGGAAGGTAAAATGTTGCAGAGGAACTAGTGGAGAACAGCTGTGTCTCTGGGTTAGTCCTATGAGAAAAGCTCGGTTTTTTTTTGATTCCTCATGAGATAGAGGCAGAAAGTTACCCAAGATAAGTCTTAGCAAAGCCTCCAATTTGTCATATAATAAACTGATATACTTTATAGCCAATCTTAATACATGTACATATTTATTCAGTTTCTTTTTTTGCCTTCTCAGCAAATTAATAACGGACTTGTTGGCTAATTTGGTTCAGCATTGTGCTAATAAAGTAACATTGATGGGTTAGGTTTAATTCCCTTTTAGCTCTGGTGGTCATGTATTGCACCCCTAACCTTAGCAAACATGAGCTGTTGAGTGACCTCAGAGAAACTGTGTTTGGCTCAGAACAAGTCGATCAACGTTATACAAAAGATAATGCTTTACATAAAGTGTGTCAGAACTTTCATCTTTGTATTCAGGGACAACGCATTAATTTTCACAGAGAACAACACACGTGATTTGTTTAACGTCTACAATAGATCTCTGAGACAATCAGGAATAGATACTTGGAAAGTTCAATATCCTATACTCATTCAAATTGACCCTACTACTTAAATTACACAGGCATATTAGTCTTTGAGAAACCTCATGATCCTGTACATACTCATTCATCTTGCTTTTAGATAGCCAGAATAGCTAAATTAAAAATAAAAATGGGCTGGGATCAGTGGCTCACGCCTGTAATCCCACAACTTTGGGAGGCCGAGGCAGGTGGATCACCTGAGGTCGGGAGTTCGAGATCAGCCTGACCAACATGGAGAAACCCCATTTCTACTAAAAATACAAAAATTAGTCAGGCATGGTGGCACATACCTGTAATCCCAGCTACTTGGGAGGCTGAGGCAGGAGAATCACTTGAACCTGGAAGGTAGAGGTTGCGGTTAGCCGAGATCACACCGTTGCACTCCAGCCTGGGCAATAAGAACAAAACTCCATCTCAAAAATACATACATGCATATATACATAAGTAAATAAATAAAAATAAAAATAGGCCTGCTGCAGTGGCTCACACCTGTAATCCCAGCACTTTGGGAGGCCAAGGCAGGTGATCATGAGGTCAGGAGATCAAGACCATCCTGGCCAACATGGTGAAACCCCATCTCTACTAAAAATACAAAAATTAGCCAGGCGTGGTGGTGTGCACCTGTAGCCCCAGCTACTCAGGGGGCTGAGGCAGGACCATCACTTGAACCCTGCAGGCAGAGGTTGCAGTGAGCCAAGATTGTGCCACTATACTCCAGCCTGGGCAACAGTGCGAGACTCCGTCTCAAAACAAACAAACAAATAAATAAAATAAAATAAAATAAAAATAATAGAATCTATCTTTCGTTTTTAAAATTTATTTATTTAGAGACAGGGTCTTGCTCTGTCACCCTGGCTGGAATGCAGTAGTACTATCACAGCTAACCCTAACCTTGAACTCCTGGGCTCAAGCAATCCTCCCACCTAGCCTCCCAAGTAGCTAGGACAACAGGCATGTACTACCACATCCAGCTAATTATTTAAAACAAAACAAAACAAAACAAAAAGCCACTTCTTTTGCTGGCCGTGGTGGCTCACGCCTGTAATCCCAGCACTTTGGGAGGTGAAGGCAGGAGGATCACGAGGTCAGGAGATCGAGACCATCCTGGCTAACACAGTGAAACCCCGTCTCTACTGAAAATACAAAAAATTAGCCAGGCATGGTGGTGGGCACCTGTAGTCCCAGCTACTCGGGAGGCTAAGGCAGGAGAATGGCATGAATCCAGGAGGTGGAGCTGGCAGTGAGTGGAGATTGCGCCACTGCACTCTAACTTGGGTGACAGAGCGAGACTCCGTCTCAAAACAAACAAACAAACAAAACAAAAAACTTTTTTTAGGGGTAACATCTCGCTAGTTTGCTCAAGTTGGTCTCAAACTCCTGGGCTCCAAATATCCTCCCAACACAGCCTCCCAAAGTGTTGGGATTATAGGCGTGAGCCACCATCTCCAACTTACCTCAGTTTCTGATTGCTTATGGAAGAACCCTTACCTAAGGGCAAACCAATGAAAATAAAATCAATTCTAACTCAAAAACACAGATTTAATATGCCTAAAACAAAGTGATCTGAAACAAATAATGTGACTCATTAAGTGAGAGAAACCTACAGGGTTTCACTTAACAGGTGCTTCTACTGAGCAAACTAGATCTAAATTTTTAAATTTTTATTTTTTAATTGGCACATAATTATATATGTCTATAATTTTGTATGTAAATTTATAATTATGTATGTTTCTATACATACAAAGTATAATGATCAGATTAGGGTAATTAACATATTTATCATTTCAAACAATTGTCTTTTTTTTCTGTTGGCAACATTCAATATCCTCCTTCTAGCTATTTGAAACTAAGTGTTACTGTTAACTATAGTCACCCTACAGTGCTGTAGGACACTAGAACTTATTCCTCCTATCTAGCTGTAATTTTACATCCTTTAACAAATCTTTCCCTATTCTCCCTTCCCCCTACCCTTCCCAGCCTCTAGTATCCTCTGTTCTACTTTTTACTTCTGTGAGATGAACTTTTTTTAGCTTCTACATATGAGTGAGAACATGCAGTGTCTAACTTTCTGTTCCTGGCTTATTTTACTTAACATAATGTCCTCTATTTCCATCCATGTTGCTGCAAATGACAGGATATCATTCTTTTTTATGGCTGAATAGTATTTCATTGTGTATATAAACACTACGTTTTCTTTATTCATTCACCTGTTGTTGGACTTATGGGTTGATTCCATATTTTGGCTATTGTGAATAGTGCTGCAATAAATATGGGGGTGCAGCTGTCTCTTCGATATACTTTCTTTTGGATAAATGCCCAGTAGTGGGATTGCTGGATCATATGGTAGTTCTATTTCTAGTTTTTTGAGAAACCTCCATACTGTTCTCCATGGTAGCTCTACCAGTTTACATTCCTGCCAGGATAGAAGAGTTCCCTTTTCTCTGCATCCTCATCAGCATTTGTCATCTTTTTTGTCTCTTCATCCTAACTGGGGTGAGATGATACCTCATTGTGGTTTTGATTTGCATTTCCCTGATGCTTAGTGATGTTGAGCATTTTTTCATATATTTCTTGGCCATTTATATGTCTTCTTTTGAGAAATGTCTGTTCAGATAATTTGCCCATTTTTAAACTGGATTGTTTGTTTGCTGTTGAGATGTTTGAGTTCCTTGTACATCCTAGTAGATCCAAATTTCTGATGTGATATGACATCTGACAAAGCCACAACAGTAAAGCAAGTGCCTCATAATTATCCAAAGATATTCAGAGGAAAGGAAAAAGATGGCGAAAGCTAACATTAGCGTGAAAACTTATCAGATCAAGAATGAGGATAAGTAAATCTCCAACTTCAACTGGAAACAGAAATGGCTGAAATTAGAGTAGGAACAAATAAAATTTTAAAAAATATTGAAAGATACCAATTTGTAAATAAAATGTAAAATGTTGATGTCTTGTATTTCAAAGTAGATGTAAAAATCATGCTCTTGGAAAGGGCTGATACTCAAAACTTCTTCAAAGTAAGTTAAACATAAATACTACAGGCATGCGGTGGGGGAAAGGGGAGGAGAAGGAAATGGCAGAGTTAGTTTAGATTGTGCAAGCTGTGGAGGAAGACTGTCTGGGTTCTAGCTCTGCTATTTAGTAACTGTGATTTGGGCAGGTGTCTTAATCTCTGCATCTCAGTGTTCTCATTTATAAAATGGGAATAATAGAATCTACTCATAAGGTTGTTGTTAGCATTTTATTAGCTAATATATAAAGAGTGCTTATGCAGTGTCAGTATATAATAAGGGCACTATATAGCATCATACTTCTAAAAACAATGTATCTAAAGATTAACAACGATAACATTTAATCAGAAAATCAAGAAGAAATCTGACACAGATCTACAATCCCTTATCCAAAATCCTTGGGAACACGTGTTTCTGGATTTAATTTTCTTATATTTTAGGGCACAATACATTGTATTATCTGTATTTTACTTAATATGTAGCAACCCTTCATCAAACACACTAATGTTGCTACAATGAAATGTATCAATAGTCACACTAAATGGAATACTTTTTTTTTTTTTGAGACAGAGTCTTGCTCTGTCACCCAGACTGGAGTGCAGTGGCATGATCCCAGCTTGCTGCAACCTCCGCCTCCTAGATTCAAGTGATTCTCGTGCCTCAGCCTCCCAAGTAGCTGGGACCACAAGTATGTGCCACCACACCCAGCTAATTTTTGTATTTTTAGGAGAGATGGGGTTTCACCATGTTGGCCAGGCTGGTCTCAAACTCCTGGCCTCAAGAGATCCTCCTGCCTTGGCCTCCCAAAGTGCTGGGATTATAGGCATGAGCCACCACACCTAGCCCATAAAGGATAATTTTAAACAGATTCACGTCAGTTCAGATTTTGCCACTAAATGAATTAAGAAATTTTTTTGTATTTTGGAATTACAGATAAGGGATTGTGAAGCTGTATCTGTAGAGCCATAAATCTTATTTATTAAATAACAGAATAATCATTAAGGGAAATATACAGCAATAATGATACTAAATGAAAAACTTTTCTGAAAACCTAATGAATACTCAGAAAACCTAGTAAGTTTCTTTTTCACTTAAGAAAAAACAAAAAAATGTATATATAGTTATCATACAGGATGTTACTTGGCTTACACTTGTGTGACTTTTTGTGACATAAATTGTCCACAATGCCTCCCTGGAACATCTCCCTGTATGTTCCCATGACTGACTATTTCAGATCTCTGTTCAAATGTTACTTCTTCAGAGAGGCTTCCTTGATCACTCTATTTAAAATACTCGGTGAGCAGCATGCATAGACATTTTCACATACAATCACACAGAAACTCTCTTTCCCCTTTCCTATTTTCTTCTTCTTTTTAGCACGTGTTACTAACTAACATTATATTACACATTTGTTTATATATCTGTCGTACATAGACTGGAAACTCTTATGACAGCAGAAATTTCATTTTGTTCAAGCATCTAGAACAGTATCTGGTAAATAGACATTTGATAAATATTTTCAAAACATGACCCAAGAAAATAAGGCTGACTGAAAAACAACAAAGGATTCCAAGAACTAGTCCTAACATAGCAGGCCATACCTACTTTCCAGAAGTTCAAGGCCAGAAAAAAAAAGAGCCATCTAAATACCAAGAGTAACATGTTTATGTAAGATGTCTATTTTTATAATAATATAAAAAAACTCATCATATACATACTTATTAAGTAAATATTTCCTATCTAGGAAATATAAGCTAATCATTACATTTACTTTATCTTAAATTTTATTTTTTATTGATACAAAATACTTGTACATAGTTTGGGGCTACATTTAATAATTTAATACATTCATATAATTTGTAAAGATCAAATCAGTGTAATTGGGATATCTATCATCTTAAATTTTTGTCTTATGTTATTTGAATTATTCTCTTTTAGCTATTTTGAAACATACAATAGATTGTTATAAACTATAGCCACCCTACTGATTTATCACTATCGAACTGTATATTTACATTAATCAACCTCTCTTCATCCCTCTTCTCCTCTCTCCTTCTCAACCTCTGGTAACCACCAATCTACTCTCTGTCTTCATGAGGTAGGTGCTGGGATTACATGCATGAGCCACTGCACCCGGCCAGGATTTCATTTTTTTATGGCTGAATAATATTCCATTGCATATGAATCAATTTTCTTTAACCATTCATCCACTGATGGGCACTTAGGTTGATTCCATATTTTGACTATTTCAATAGGACTTCAATAAACATGGGAGTACAGCTATATCTTTGATATGTTGATTTCCTTTCTTCTGCATATATACCCACTAATGTAATTGCTGGATCATATGGTAGTTCTACTTTGTTTTCAGAGGCACTTCCATACAGTTTTCCATAGTGGCTGTACTAATTTACATTCCCACCAACAGTGTATGAGGGTTCCCCATTCTCCACATCCTTCCACCAGTATTCATTATTCTCTTTTTGATAAAAGCCATTTTAACTGGGATGAGATGATATCTCACTGTGGTTACATTTACATTTAATAATTAATTTTGAGTATTTTGTTTGAGTATTTAAGTAGACAAAAAAGTATGCTCAAAAGATAAAAATGATTACTATAACACAAAATATTAAAGAAATAACTGACTTTATATTTTTCACTTGGAGTATTGTCTTGATTTCTTCCCGACACATTTTAATCACCACAGAAAGAAATCCCACTGACCTTCTTCATCTAATTGCAAAGTGCTACTGCATTAGGTTATAAAAATGGCCTGGATTAGCCTCAGAAGGCACTGGTGTCTGGTTGTATGTATGCACAGCAACACGTTGCATTTAAAAGTAAGCAAGCAAAGGAGTTTTAGAACTACCATAAAATATGCAACAAAGTTCAATAGTGCTATCCAGTTCAGATACATTCACTCTTTGGAAAAACTCAGCTTTCTTCTCCATCTCTAAGTTCATCTACATGTTAGTTCTGACATCTGAATTACATTTAAAAACAAGGAAAGAAAATAAAGGTGCAAATAAGAATTTAGGTCACACTCTGCAAAAGTATCAAGAATAACTACCATTTTCAAATTGTCATACTTGTAGCCTACAAATTTACATTTTGCTGATTATGGTAAATGTAAGACAACAGTATCATTTCAACATGTTACTTTTATTTTGGTATTTTATTCTTGCCATTACTCTTAAATGATAAAGAAAAATATGCTTCAACAGTACTTAATGACTTTCAAACTGTTATCCCAGATTCTATAAAGATTTTCTATGAGAATTACTTGAAAAAAATAATGGAAATTGAGATTGTATACATTTTCTATAGGAAGAGGAACCCCTGGAATAAAACAAATTAGCACACACAACTGGCTCAGGTGCTGTTAACCAATGATTCCAGAATGGGAGGAGATGGGTCAAAAAGATGAAGCCAGACAACTGATACTAAAAAAGATCAGAGACTGATAGTTACATAAAATTTGACAAATGAGATCAAGTTTAAATAATTACTGGTCCCTTTGCTCTCAAGTTATTGTTTAGTGAGTTTCATCTGGATAAACACATTTTGGTGGTGGTGTAGTTAGGAGGATGAGAAATGATGTTCCCCAGCTTTATCCCCTCAACAGAGAGGGTTCTGCTTACCTGATAATGAAAACCAATTCAATATCATGTTAGCATTTAAGGAGTAAACTAAAGGATTCACTTTAACTACTCCAACATCAACAAAGAAAAGCTGTCCTTGCTTAAAGCAAAATTCAAGATTGCTACTATAGTCTGTTTCAGTGCACATATCAACTCCACAAGTCTCACACTTCTGACCCTTGTCTTCAAGTCCCTAAACTGGAATAAAACCAGATAAATGCCTGAGGAACCACTTCGCACCCTAAACACGTGCAAACTTTGTTCAACAGAACATTTTACTGCCAAAATGGAGTTGGCAGAAGTTTGGAGCAAAGGCCCCCAGGCTGCATGATTTGTTGGCACCAGAGAGCTTAAAAATCTTAACATAATACTGCAGAGTTTGAGTACTACCAATTTGCTTGAGACTCCTCCTCCAAGTTTGACTTGAGAATGATGGAAGCTGCCATGAAGAAAGACTATTAACACTTCATCCTCTATCCAGAAATACTTTTATTTCTCACTCCTGATTGTCATACCTCTATATTCCTTGGTGGTTGTATTTACACAGTAAATCAAATGGAGTCTATTTTTAAATGCATATAAATTCAATTGTATTGGGTTGCTTGGATAAAGGGACACAGAGAACTACTATAAATACACAAAATTAATTATGACAAAGTTCTACTTAGAAAACACTTGATCCAAATAACCCCCATATATCACAATTTCTTAACCTAAAAATGTGGGAGAAATTAAGATATAGAATTACCTGTAAATTGCTACCGTTTTACATTTGGTTCAGCTTGTCTTCCCACATCTGTAAGCCTGAATGATGGCAGTTTATCTTGGATGTGAACAAGTTAGGAAAGCCAGGAAAGAAGCCAAGTAGAGTTCTCTTCAACAAGGGTCAACAATAAAGTCTTACTTGGAATTTTCATAAGCTTGATGCTGTTAATTAGGAAAAACTGCATCTGAATTTTAAAATTACAGTTGAGTACAGGCAACTATATAACTAGCAACTTCAAACCTGTAAATGCTTGATAAGTATGCAGTACTGAGAAGGGATGGTTTGCTTTGGAAGGTTATCTTCTGCTATGTTTCAATAAAAGACAAGGTTTAAAGAGATGCTACTTGCTCCTCAAACACCTAAAAAACTTTTTTCTTGAAACTTTCTAACGTTTTCCCTCCGTAGCTCCATGTATTTTATTAATGTCTCTGATAGCCTTTCCGTTTTTCCTCTAGAACTTCCAAGTTTTCTAATTCTCAGCTATGATTTTATATCATAAAATCACCAGCTTTTAATCTCCACAATACAGTTGGAAACATTTAGGACAGAATATCCTTTGGGATACTAAGTTGCAGAAGACTGTACTTCCAAGGATATTTATATAGTAGTGCTGCCACCTAAAGATGAGGTGAATATAAAGAAGCAATTCAAAGGAAATGACCCATCACCCTTAAGCCAGTCTCATTTTCTCACCTCCAGCTGGGAATTAATAAGCATGATGTTGTTGCTGTGTGTTAACAGGGAAGTTGAATTGTTTCGCAATAACTTATTTCTGAGCTCTAACTCTCTGTGGCAGAAAATTTCAGACTCAAAACCTTTTCTAGTCCTCTGCGATTCTTCTCAGCCATCAGGCACTGCCTACAACACTAAAAGGGGGCAGCAAACGATACTTAGAAGAAAACAGTTGAGAGATTTCTGGTTTACTGAATAAAGCAGGCAATAATATACCTTAGAGTTTTCCCTCTATCAGTGATAGACTCCTCACAACGCTGAACAACTGACTACATTTTGATGACTCAGTTTTCATCTGTAAAATGGGATTAATTATACCTTAGTCCTACTTGCCTCGCAGGCTCAACTAGATATGCTTCTAGAAAAGGTCCTCTAACAAGTGAGTTTAAAAGTCTACCATTGCCTAATAAAGGGTGTATCTGCAAAGTAACTTCAAAACAAAATACAGTTAAATAGGTTGAGGCAATGATTAAGTTTTCCTAAATCACAGTTGGACTTCTCCGAGGTCTATTTAAATACTGATAAAGATGATAAAGGCAGTTTTTATTTTGCTGCAGTTATGAGCTGATCCACGTTCCATCTACGTACTCAGTGTTGCAGGATGGAAACGTGACAGCATAGAAAGCGAGGGAAAGCGTTACCGTGCACCAAAAATCTTGTCTAACTTGATACGATTTCAAGAAGACTGTCTTAAAGGACATTTTATAATTTCACATTTAGCCCTTGCGTAGCAACTTAGGAAAATTAACTTTTACCCTTTCCCCCTCGGTCCAAGGAAGTCGCATTCCCTCAAGGGGGCCCGGCTTCAACATATTACACTGCGTGGGAGGCTGGGCATCAACCCCACGCTTCCTGTCAAGGATTCCCGGGGCCAGAGCCTGAAAAGTGGTCTAGCCCCTCTTCTCTATGTTAACTCTCTCCTTACAACCCCTCTCGGCGGGTGTCTGAGGGCCAAGGTGAGACCTTCCCGGGAGATGAAAGGCCTATTGCCTCCTCACAGACACGGGCGGAGTTGGGGCGGGGGTGCGGCGTGATCGGGCGGTAGCGGCAGCCGCAACGATGCACAGGGCCCTAAGTTGGAGCTGGCGCAGGCCCTTCAGGGTTCTATCCCCGCCTGAGCCTGGCTTCGGCCTTCAGAAGCCCAACAAGTAATAGGTCCTTCTGGGCGCTGCGGGCGGTGGGTGGAGGAAGTGTGGGCGGAGAGGCCACAGACAGCCCCCTCCTCAGACGCGCCTCAAGGCCTGGGCCGCGGAATGTTGACGCGCCCGCAGCCGAGAGGGCGCGCTCACGCGCGAGGGGGGCGGAAAGAGCGCGCTCGGCGGCCGCCGCGGCGGCAGCTAAAACCGAGGGACGCGAGAGCGAAGGGCGCGAGCCACGGAGTTGGGAGGAGGGACGGGGAACGCGGAGCGCGCGCTGACGTCGCCTGGAGTCACGCACGGAGCGCCGGGTTACGCGCCGACGTCTGGCTGCCACGACTTGCCGTCGGCGGCGGCGGCGGCGGCGGCGAGCGGATCCCGCAGGGGAAGGAGGAGGAGGAGGGAGAGCCAAGGGGGCTGTGAGTGAGCGGGAGAAGCAGGGTGTGCGCCGGACTTGCCCGCGGGAGGGAGAGCGAGCGAGAGTCGAGCCAGCCATCCGAGCCGCCTCCTCCTCCTCCCCTCGGCGTCCCGCCCCCGCCTGCCAGCCCGCCCTCCTTCCTCCTTAGCCCGCACAGCCCAAGTGAGGCGCAGCTCGGCTAGCGCCGCTGTCCAGGACAGGTGTGCGCGCGCGCGCCCTCCTCCCCTCCCCCTTCCTCGCGCCTGCCTCGCGCGCGCCCTCCCTCCCGCCAGCCTGCGCCCTCCCTCACCTGCGGCAGGACAGCGCCCGCCCGCCCGGGTAAGCCCCTCGCGACCTTCCCTGCTGCCACTGCCACAGCTCGAGGTGCCGCCCGCCCCGTCCCCTCTACTTGCCCTCTCAGCACAGGAATAATTATAGTACCATTGCAGACATCCCCGCACCCTCCCTCTTGGAGACCCAGGCGGTGCAGCAACGTTCTCCCCCACCCCCCGCAGCGAGAAACGAATGAACCCCCTCCTACTTCCAAAAGAGAACAAAATAACACGCCCCTTAAGAAAAGAGACGCTCCTACCTCCGCAGGTGCTGGAGACCACCAGTGATGCGTTTGCTTAGCAATCCCTGAGCCCCATTTCCCCTGGCCGCCTTCGCCTTGGGGCCTGGGACTGTGCGCTAGACGTGGCTGACACTCCCTGCACGGCAACAGTGGAAGGAGGGAGAGGAAGGAGAGTTCTGTAACCCAGGCTTCACTGCCAACCCCTCCTCTGTTCGGCTGCCCCCACCCCACCACCACCAAATGCATACACCCGCCCAGGATGCGTTGTAAAAACAAAACCAGAAAACAAAACAAAACAACAACAAAAAAAAAACCTTTGGTGCTGACATCGCAGATGAAGCCAGGCCCAAAGATGGGTGGCCCGAACAAGGCATTTTTACTGCCCGACAGCGCTGGGTCAGCTCCACAGCTCCTCTGCCTTTGTCCGAGGGCAAAAGGAACGGATGTGAAGCTGAGGGGTCTTCTCTGTGAGCGGCGGTGGGACCCGGAGGCGGGCTGTGATGTTTGTAGGGGAAGGCACCCAACCAATATATCTGCCATAAACCTGAACTTGGGTTGGAGAGGCCCAAGAGACTGGCTGGGGTAACTCTGGTTCGTAGCTGTCTACCCCGGAATAAATGCCACCTTCCTTTCCGCGGTGTCGGCGGGACCCTCTGTTGAGGGTTCTAATTCGTTTTGGTCTGGGCTCCTTACATTTCTGGCCGGCCAGGCGCTTTTGGACAGCTTTTCGCAGCGGTGTCTATGTTTGTGTTCGGTGTCCTTGGAAGGGAGGTCCCAGAGCTTTACAATAGGCTGGATTTGGTTTGACATCTTTTGGTGGACTGTCAAAGGGGAAAGGAAATTTTTGGATTACTTCAAGATCTCCCACCGCCCCCGCCCAACTGACGTTTGCGAATTGCGGCTTTGGAAATTGGAGTGTTGACTAGAGTGTGGAGAGAGAGTTGCTGATTTCATTGCTTTGAGTACTAGTAAAACCATTTAAGTATCAGCCGGAAGGGAGACAGCTATTGACATTTACATCGGTTCTGTTTGGACCTTTGGAGTACATAAAATGTCGGGTTCTCTGAATCTTTTATCGAATTTAGAATGTCTGCTACGTTTATTTAACTCTTCTGCAAATGCTTAAAATGAAAACATTTTGGAAATGCGAGGATTTTTATCAAGTGGATTGTTCTCTTCATATTTTAAATGTTTACTTCATATCTTTAATCCTAAACATTAAAATAGCATTGAAGAGGCATGATTTTCAAGATTAAGTGAACTGTAGAAAAGGGATACGCTTTTAAAGAACGATCTGGGAAATGCTGTTACTATTAGTCGTTGTTGTTGTTAAATGTTAAGATGTATTTGAGTTTCTCAATTTTTTTGGTAGATAGTCATGAGAAGAAATGGCTAATTCCTCCACTTTGAACATTTACAGTACAACATCCCAGTTAGTTTTAATGATTTGGATATTGAAGATAGTTGTCTGGTTTAAGACTGGTATTTAACCTAAGTATCACTTGAAAACACAAGCTCTAATGTTCATTATTTTGGAAATTTGTGATTTTGTAAAATATTAATCAACATATTGTTTCTATTAGGAGCTCTATAATCAGAAGGGTTTACTACCCAGAGGTAGACAACCTCTTTCCAAGTCTATTTTATAAATGTGTGTTGATTTTTACTTTATAAAACCAAAGCTGAATTAGATTATTTCAGAATCACCTGTAGTTCAGGCTGATGAAAATTAAAGCTTTTTTTCCTTTTTGTTCTGCCTAATGTCTATTTCTTTGCGCACAATTTTTTGTTGGTAAGAGTTTGTTAAATACATAGAGACAGTGGGATTAAAAATAAAGCAGTCTCTATTCTCTTTAAAATGTGTCTGTTGTATTAATAATAAAAGGGCTCAAGAAATCTAGAGACATTGTCTTTAAAATGTAAGCATATTTTGAGGAGAAAGGAAATGTTTACTTTTCACAAGTTTTCATTAACATGGATTTTTGCTGCATATTAATTTGCTGTATATTTCGTTTTCCTTTTGTCTTTCCTACATTGTAATGAAATTATACATTTAGTTTTACAACTATTTGTTTTACAGTAACAAATTCAAACATCTGGATACTAGAACAGACTTTTCATTCACGAAGTTAGTATATTGTTTAGATAATTAACGAATGGTTAGAAGTCTTAAAATCCACTTATTTTCTAATGTCTTTTCAGTGTTAAAATGCAAATATAACTGTGAAGTTTTATTTAAACTTTTTGTTTTAAGACTTTTTGGGAAGTTTATATTCATTTCTCCCAGATTGCCTTTTAAGGCTACTGTACACTATAGCCCAAGGAAAGCTGCCTTTCACCTCCTTAGTCTGAGAAAAAGCCCACACTTACAGGCTTATTCTGAAATTAACTCTCGTTTCAGTAGTGAAAATATGCTAAAAATCCTATTTATCACTGAATGATTTCGGAAATGGCATTGTTAATCTTGTTTGCTTTTTAGATACTCTTATGAAGTGGGAGAGAAGCTGGCATATAAGAGCAAACGTTTTATACATATATAATGAATAGAATAAAATAAGTACATATTTATGTGGAGAGATCTAGGTCCCAGTCATTTGCTGATTTGAGCTTAAAATTCCCAGTTTAAGTGTACAAATGATATTCAACTTGTGTTCTGTCTAGAAACTTCATCAGCTGCCTCTGCGCTGGGGAACTAAGAAGTCAGTTCTTGGTGGCAGTCACTTTTTCAGAAAAACAGGGCACTTCCAAACTCAGATCACTTCGGAATCCCTGTATATAGATGTCTAGGACGGAGGGCAAGAAAATTTAGACTGGAAGTAGGGATAGGAAGGTGGGCAGTTTCGAGTCTTAGTCTTCGGTCCTGGGGGCAGCAGTCAGCACAGAGGAAAGGCAGGGAGTGGCAGGGGGTGGGGTAGGGGCCCTCATCGTATTCTCATTGGCCTTTTTGCTGCCTTGAGTTCTCATTAGGGGGCAGGGGCTTGGTTTGACTAGAGGTAAACTCTTGAGGAAGAGCAGCAGCCCTTCTAGATCGGATTATACCAGATCTTAGCCTCAGTTTACAAGTGAAGCGTAATGCCCCACACCATTCTCTGTGGAGAGCCTGCTACTCAGCCTTTTTGTCCCTGGAGAGGCTGGGGTCTATCCAGGGTCCTGATTGCTACTGTTTGAGTATGGAGGAGCTACTGCTTCTTCACACATGTATTTCTGTGCAGTTGAAAGTGCTTCAAAAGTTCCTGTGTCCCTTTCCCAATAGACTTTGGGACAGGGGAGGGAGTGCAGAAAAAATCAACACGGAAAGAGTACTACAGGGTACTAGAGGTTGCCCCCCAAATAAGGGGAAGTTCTTTATGGGGCCCAAAGACTAGGTTTTTTTATCTCTTGGTGTGGGGCCTTCCCTTCAGAGAGCCATTTCAGGGACGACTGGCATAGGTGGGTGGTTCTGAGACGGGTGCACAGGACTGCACCTGTTTGCTCCTTGGTGGCCAGGTGCTTCTTGTTTCTTTTCAGTGGGAAGTCGCAAACTTCAGCCCAGGGCTGAAGCAGCTAATGCTGAGTAGAATGGGGCTCTTGCTAAGAGAAAAAGGAAGTTGTGAATGAATACTTAGCAGGCAAGTTTGTTCAGGAGGTGAAGGGATATGGTAAGGGGGCTTTGAGGGTTCAGGAATCAACAAGGCTTATTCTCTAGGCTGCTCTTGGTTTCTTGATCGTTAGTCCACTCTTTTCTAAGAAGCTGGGCAACCATATTCCCAGTTGTCTCTCCGGCTAAGAGTGAGGGAGGCAAGTCTCCTTACTTTTGGGGGAAGAAGGAGATGCTCAATGGGAATAGAACCTGCAAATGGAACAGGTATACTTTTCTCAGGATAGAGGCAACGATATGTGCTTGAGAAAGCCAGGGGCAGAGCTGTGTGATCTGTATCCTCTCAGCTGCCTGTAGAAGGTGACGGGGGAGAGTGTGGGAGCATTGGCAGGGGGTCCCCTGGAGATAGGCCTTAGCTTTCCCCACAGTGCCAGCGCTGCAGACTGCAGTGAGAGTGTACGAGCACTCAATACTATCTGGAAATAGGCCCTAGGTTATACATCAGGTCTAGTAAGAGAGAAATCAGTTAATCTCTGAGCTCCTCCTCTACTCCTGAGCACCTTTCTAACACCAGAGAAGATAGATCCCTTTTAGCTATCACCGTCCGAAGACTCACTGGTTAATTAATGGTCAGCAACCTAGCTGTCTGCATAAAAACCAGCGACCATTTAATGTTTTACTTTTGGGAGTGGGTCTCTCCTTGACAGAAGTTTCTGGGAGGAAGAGTAAAAGGGGCAAGCGAACCTGCTTTAATGAATCCCGTAAGGAACTGCGTTTCCCAGGAAATTCCTGACATTTTTAGCTCATGAATTTCCGAAAGCCTGCTTGGTTTTCTTCTCCATTCTGGGTCCTTCCAGAAAGGAAGAAGAGTGGGCTAGGGTCTGAATGCTCACAGGGCCTGGTTCATCCGCAGAGCTGGCCAGCAACCCAGGCTGGGCTCAACCCTGAGCAGGGTGCCCCCTTCCCCAAATCTCAGGAGGAGGAGGGGGAGGCGGGCGGGCAGGCAGGCAGTCTTGATCCCAAGGGGACTGGCTGCAGGTTTTTGGGTGAGTGTGGGGTTTCTTTTTGATTGTTGCATGTGGGGAAGGGCAGAGTCGACGGGAACAGGCACTGCGGGCACCCTAGCCCTGGTGCGTCTACTGTCCTCTGTTGGGCTCCCCCCATCGGTGAGTGCGCCCGCCCGCCCGACCGTGCGGGGCTGCGGTTGGGGGGGGGGAGCGGGATCATCTGAGGCCAGAGCCACTGCCTTGTGTGCGGGGAGGGGGAGCGGCGGGAGCGAGACGAGGGAGAGGGGAGGGACAGGCTAGGTGTCTGCTGCTCCGCGCCACTGCTGCCGGCGCCCCGTCCTCATCCCCAGTAGCCCCCTCTGCAGCTAAGGGTTACCACCGCACCACCTCTCTTCCTTGCCTGCCTCAGCGGCCAGGGCTGTGCGGTAGGAGACAACCCAGCCGGGTGGCGGGCGGGCCTGTCTAGGTTTGGGTTTGGATCTGACTCAGGCCCGCATGAGAGGGGGTGGCCGTGACTCGGTGTCCCCTCTCTGCAGCGGGCTCTGCTGCGCTGCGCAGGCCCCTCCCCCCACATCCTCTTTAGGGGGTCACTGGAAAGCAGAGCTTAGGCCCACTCCCTGTGCTTAGTATGGCAGACTCCTTCTCACCCCTAGTCCCCAACTCCCCAGGCCGAGGCCGCCTAGGGTCTGGCCAACAGCGACAGCCACGGTGGTGGTGGTGGTAGCAGTGGTGGCGGCAGCAGCAGCTGCGACGCGGCGCGTCCTGCTCCCTCTCCCCCACCCAGCCAGGGTTGTAGGGTGAGGGCCGGTGGGTGGGCGCCGCCTGGCGGGCGGGCGGACGGGGGGCTGGCAGCGGGGAGGGGGCGCAGGTCACGTGCCGGCGGGCGGGTGGGCGCGTACAGTAGGGCGCCCTGCTACTGTACTGGGGAGTCAGTGCCCTGTTACCGGGTCTCGTCTGTCTCGTCTCTCCCGCAGATCTCGCGAGAGTGGCTGACTGGCTGTGGGGGTTGCGGCGGCAGCAGGCGGAGCCGGGGAGGGAAAGCAGCGGCGGCTGAGGCGACTGAGGCGGCGGGCGGAGCGGCAGGCGGCGGCGGCGCGGCAGCGGAGCGCAGCATCATGGCGGACCGAGACAGCGGCAGCGAGCAGGGTGGTGCGGCGCTGGGCTCGGGCGGCTCCCTGGGGCACCCCGGCTCGGGCTCAGGCTCCGGGGCCGTGTGGCGGCGGGGCGCGGCGAGTGGCGGCGGCGCGGCGGGGCCCCAGGGGGCTGCAGCACGAGACGCAGGAGCTGCCTCCAAGCGGGTGGGACATCCAGAACAAGCGCTTCTACCTAGGACGTGAAGCAGAACGCCAAGGGCCGCTCCTGAGATCGCCGAGGTGGGCGCGGGCGGCAACAAGAGCCGCCTCACTCTCTCCATGTCAGTGGCCGGTGGAGTTTCCGCGTACTACCTGGGCGACTTCATCGAGCACTACGCGCAGCTGGGCCCCAGCCAGCCGCGGACCTGGCCCAGGCGCAGGACGAGCCGCGCCGGGCGCTCAAGAGCGAGTTCCTGTGTGGCGAGAACCGCAAGTACTACATGGATCCTCAAGGAGAACCAGCGCGCGCTTCCTGCGCATCCGCCAGACGGGTCAACCGGGGGGCCTGCCTGGGCTCCGCAGGCCAGACCATTGCGCTGCCCGCGCAGGGGTCATCGAGTTCCCGTGACCGCTCTGGCCAAGCTCATCGACGACTACGGAGTGGGAGGAGGAGCCCGGCCGAGCTGCCCGAGGGCACCTCCTTGATGTGGACAACAAGCGCTTCTTTTCGATGTGGGCTCCAACAAGTACGGCGTGTTTATGCGAGTGGAGCGAGGGTGAAGGCCCAACCTACCGGCCAACTCCATCACCGTGCCCTACAAGGTGTGGGCCAAAGTTCGACACCACCTTCTGCAAGTACTCGGAGGAGATGAAGAAGATTCAAGAGAAGCAGAGGGAGAAGCGGGCTGCTGTGAGCAGCTCCACCAGCAGCAACAGCATCAGCAGCAGGAGAGGACCGCCTCTGCCACCTGCTACTGCAGGGTGAGGAAGAAGGGGAAGGAGATTGATCAAAACTGAATGAAACCCCCCCCCCACACACCACACACATGCATAACACACACACAGCCAACACAGAGAAAATATACTGTAAGAAAGAGAGAAAATAAAAAAGTTAAAAAGTTAAAAAAAAAAAAAACCTGTTAACTCCAAGGGAGCACCACCACACAGAACCTCCACCACTGACAGTTTCTTCTTCTTGACTTGCCACCTCGCTGGAGTTGGTCCACTTTATCCACCATATAAAACAGTAAGCAGCTGTAAAAACAAAAAAAAATACAAAAGTAATAACATTTATATGAAACTGTGTTTCCTACTTGCTTAAAAAATATAAAGGAACTGAGTGTTTATTATCCCTAATAACCAAGAACTTTTGTACCCCGTTTAAGCTATTATTATTAAAAGGTGCAAAATGTTCAAGTTATTAATATTTGCTGAATTAATATAAAAAGTCCTTTTTCATGTTGAGCATAACATTTGGGGACTTTAGCACAAAAAGAGATATTATGTAACACGTATAAAATAATATTTAGTTTTTCTCATTTGTTTTACATGGAGGTTATTATAGTATATTTGACACCCTATATACCTGTGATTAGAGATGTGTATATATATGAGGGCTAGGCATGCTGTGTGTCTGAGCTTTGTCTAAATGTTATGCAGAAGTTTGTAGAGTTAAAGGTACGTAGGTTTAATTCATGCAAGGTAAACAATAAGTGCTCTCTTTTATACAATATGCATTGCATCTGGACCTTAAACATATAAAAATGGTCAGTGAAACTTCTGTGAACATGAAGAAATTATTAAAAAAGGCATTTAAATGAAATTTGCTAAGTTGTGATTTTTATGGTTGGAACCAAAGTTATTCAAATAGTAAAAGGAAAAGAAAGAAAAGGAGATCTCCCATAATATTTTCTGCATCTGTTTGCTTTGAGTAGGCGTTTTGTCATTATTGTGTATATGAGATGTACTTGTATCGTTCATAATATATTTTTTTTATTATGTGTAGAAAGATTTTAAAAACTTAACTAACGTGCAGCAATTTCCAGTGAACCTGTACTTGGACATCAGGTAGTGAGTCTATTCGTGGTCACTAGCACTGTCTCCTAAACTTGTAAGAGGTCTGAAGCTATTCTTTGATTTTTGCTAGTGCTGTTAACTTATGTAGACCTGTTAAAAAGCAGAGCAACACAATTATAGTTATCCTACTGAGCCATGGATTCTGAGTTTTGTTTTAAAAGTGAAAGCCAAGTTGGTGTATGTAAAGGATTTCCATGTAGCTGTGGTGCTAGTTATTACTGGCTACATTATATGCTAAGTGTATTTGTGTTCCCCAAGTGTACAAGCCTTCTATCAAAAGTATGTTCTATAACTCATATATTCAAGGTGTAGGGTATGAAAATGCAAAGTTTAGGAGAGCACTTTACCAAGCTGGTGTCCTCCAAACTGAAATTGTTTGTAACGATAGTCTTTTACAGGTTTTCATTTAAAGATGTTTGTGTGCTTTTAATTGACAACTAACTTCTTGCTGCTGTATAGTAAAATATTAATATATTTTTATCATTAAACTGCTGCATGACTATCATCTTTGAGTGAAGAGAAAATGTTATAAAAAAGATGCCTTAAACAGTACATTTTGGTTTGGAATTCTGTAGAAAGTATTTTGGTAAAAAAAAAAAAAAAAAAAAAGTCTTGTCTGACAGAGAGTTCTGGGGATGGAATTGTTTCTTGGCAAATCCAGCCATATAGATCTAACTGCTGTATGTATAAGACACCACCTGTAGGAGCGGGAAGGTATCAGTGCTTCTCATATTGTAAAGCATTGGCCTAGGAAGGCAAACAGTTGTCTTTTTGAAGGATTTTTTTTCTGCTGGTTCTTTGGGTTTTGATTTGATATTTTTATGCTCCCTGGTTGAGTGTGTTGTCTTCGTTACTGAGATCTACTGTATGTGTTGAATAACAAGCTATTTTCATTGTACTGTGCATTTTCCCATTAAATTGTTTGCTTTTAATATTCATACAATGTTAAATATGAGGTGACCGTACAGTAGTTAGGAGTTTCTTTACTTACAAAATCACTGGAAATGATTAAATTGCTTTTCCCCCTCCCTAGAGGTGCATTTTTCTTATTTCCATATAGTAAAGTTGAGCTTTTACAGTGCATAATGTGACATTTGGAATGCTTATCAACTGCATGTAAACATTAATAACCTGCACTTTTTTGTCTTAAGGTTTGTTGAGCTGTTTTGTTCACTGTACTTTAACTGTGATATGGAAAAGACTGCATTCTCTGTGCTGTTACTAATTAGGAAAGAGAATTGCTTTGATTTTGTCTCTTGTTTACTATAGCTTCTTAAAGTTAAGCCTTGTACTACAGGTTGTTGGAGTACTCCTAGATCACTGTTTCATAGTAGCCAGCAATAAGTAGTGCAAGTCAACAAAAACACAGCAAACTTAGGCAAAGTGTCCTTTCTTTGAGATGCGAGTTCTTTCATGAGGTTTTCTTTAGGGCCAGAGTTACCTAAAGTGAAGCCTTTCTTACCTATAGACTTCAGATTCTGCTTGGAATCCCACCGGCTCAAGAAGCACATGTATTGTGCAGTTGTCTTTACACTAAAACAGTTGAATACAATCTTACTACGATTTTGAAACCAGTGTCTGATTTATGGTCAGTGGGTTTAAAAAAGAAATCCACATGCAGATCTTTTAAGACTTAAAAAGTGATCGCAGAAAAGACTAAGTGACTGTAAAGATGCTCTTTTTTTAAGCATCTCACTTTACCTCCCCAAGCACCCTCCCAAACCTTGTCTTCCCTCTCCTGTTTCATCCTTTCCCTACCCTACCCTCCCAGGTGCTCGGTACTTTACCAAGGTTCTATATATCAGTGTTTTATGTTAGAATTTTTCCTTGTTTTTATTTTACTAGTTGGTAAACCCTGTTTGTGCTGAAACAAATAAGGAAGTGGTATATTTGACCATATGTGTTATTCATAGAAGACAGTATGATCAAATGTGCCAAAAACAAGCAAACAAAACTTAATTCCTGAGAAGTATGCCTTATTTTTATTGATCTGCTTTGTCTTACAGTTAAGGTCCAAGAGCTTGGTTAAACTGTATTATTTGCCTAAGTATAAAAGAAAACTTGAACTGCATTGCAATATTGACGTTCTTTAAAATGAGAGACACTGTCAAGTAATTTAATCCAGAGATCAGCCACCAGATTTGAAATGCTCATGTATGTTTGTGTGTTTGAAGTTGTTTTTTTCTTTTAAATCACCAATTTTTTTAAGCTACTTTTTATTTGTGCCTCCTATTTATCATGCTGATGTTCGAAGCAGCAGTCATCCAGCCACAGAGGGAGCTAAAGTTAACTAACCAGAACTGTAGAAATCATTATACATGCCTTTGACAACAAAGGAAGTTCATAAGAAAAGCCATGTCGGCTTTTCCTCTACTAGATACAGATTGGAGGTAGATGAATATTTGCCAAATGGAAAAAAAGACAATGCTAGTCAGGAAAGACAAACTGTTTTCCAGCTTCTCAAAAAGCCATGGAGAGTAGAAACCAAAACCGACAGGGAAATAAAAAACCTTGAAAGTCTCACTTTCTAGTTGTCCCATGCAGGGGTTGAAATTTGATTCAAAGCGGAAAGTATATTATGTTTTTTTAGGCCTTCACATCTAGAGATGGATAACTTCCAATATGATTTTTCAGGTAATAGAGAAAGCTGCTAGTAATTTTAACCCCTGCCTAAAGGAGACAGATAATTTCATTTGGGAGCAAATACTTATTGCCTTGAAAAGTAGCACTGTAATAGCCTATGATAATTAGTTGTAGAATAACCTTTATCCCTTTCAAACTATGCAAATTATTAAATAAGTGTAAATTAGGATTCAATTAAAGATAGTTGGTTATATTGCAATCAGATGGCATTCACAAACTTAACTGGAGCATATACAAATAAAATCTATAAGTCTAAGTTTTGTATGCTAACAGAAAGATATAATTTAGCTACCTATTCTAAAATGGTGAATATTATTAATATTGTATAATAGAACCAATGGAAGACTGCCTCCTTTTTTTGAACTTAGAGATTAAAGGATTTTTATTAATTGTTTTTCAATCAAATTTTAATATTTTTGTCAAATTTTTAGGTATTTAATTTGTAAAACAGTTTGCTTTGTACTGGCATACAGAAAATAGGGTATTGATTTTAAACTTTTTGAAGCCAAGTGATCAAGTACATTTGTAATAAAAGTCAATGGATCTATATCAGTTGTACTCACTGTTTTCATTTCTTATTAATATAGGGATGCTGTACTTTTTCTTCAGGAAAACTGAATTAAATTTGGGTGGAAGGGAGGGGAAAAGATAAATCCGTTGATAATGAGAATCTGGGTGGGTATGATGGCCCAAGCACTTTATATCATTTTTTAAGTCATTTAAGATTTGATATATTTTAAAAGATACTGTGTCAACTTTTTTCTTCCTATTATGTAACTTGATGTTTGGGGGGATTATCTCATTCATTTTTGTTTCTGTGCTTTTAACATTTTGTGTTTTGGCCCTGTTGAAACTTTCTAAACACATTTTTCTTTTATGACATTTTGGGTTATCTGCTATCCCTGTGACCCTACCGTACGGGCATGATTATTTTTATCTTCCACACATGGTTCACCTTCTTGTCTACAATATTCCCGTTCATTTTTTCAGGTTATATATACACACACATTTCCAAATAATTTTAGAAGGGGGCTATCTGAAATTGATGCTCTAGTAGCTTTCATAGCTCCACAATTCATTTTATTTTACATGTGAACATAATTTTAAGATTTTCTTCACCATAAAAAGTGAGATACCAAGTCTAATGACTTTTTTCCCTTTTAAAAATCTTTTGAGTATCAGAATGAGATCTTGCTGTCTACGTAAAAGGATGCTAAAACAAGAGTATCTATAGCAACTTAAGTTTGGAATAGTTGGTGATAACTCTGAGTATAACGTTTATAGTTTATTATCCCTAAATTTGAATATCTTCATAATTTGGAGAGATACATACACACACACATATATATGTATATATGCATTGTGTGTGTGCATATGTATATAGATACATCTCCTTGAGAGTGAAGTAAGTAGGAGAGAGAATTTATTGGAATTGCTTACATAAATAAATTCACCAAAGTTATTTGTGTAGATTTGTTAAAGGGTGTTAATTTTTAAATCACAGTATTTCTGTTTTCTTCATTGCATATTAACCAAGTTTTGGCCATTCATAAGTATGCTATAAAACTAAAGTGATCACTGCTATTCACGAATTAATTATTTTAAAGTCTTCTTTACAGAATTAGTGATATATTTTTTTAAGAAAAGCTGATTTTAATATTAATATTTAAGAAGTTAATTGATCCTAAAACAAAACCTAAATTTAAGGCATAGGCCATTTGACACGTTCTTTTTGGACAGAAATTTGATTATTACAGGCTAAGTGAAAATAAGCCAGAATTAGCATGAGTCAGGTAGAACTTCATGATACAAGAACAACCAGATGAAAAAAGAAATAGATTGGTTTCAAGCCAGTGAATCTGCTAAGCTAACTACCAAGTTTTGGTGTTGAATGGTCCAGGCAATTTATGTCTTTAGGAAAGCCGAGTGTGGCAAAGGTCACTTGTTAACATTTTTCTTAACAAGAATGTCATAACTACTCATTCATTTTTATTTTGTCCCCATGTTTGGTATTTGTTTTGTTTTGTATTTTTCCTTCTGATGTCCTTTGCTTTTGTGGAAAATTGTCCTGTTGATAGGCAGAAACATGGTGGTGATCCTCTATGTAAAATAAAGTTGCTTCTTACACATCAGAAGTATTTCACTCATTTTGGAATCACAAGATTTTCATGTTTTCATAAATACACAGATTGTTTTGATCATTATTAGCAATTAGCTTATTTTGTAACATTAGATGGAAAAAGTTTTTGGCTAAAGAGTTTAATTTTCTTGATTTTGGTTCCACTTTAATAATTCAAGAGGCCTCCAAGTTCAAGGACAAGTCCTTATATTCTAGAATTGTGAAAAACATGGAAATACTCTCATTAGTGTGTGTTTTGGTCTAAGGTAGATTAACACAGAAGGATCCTAGGAGGATTTAAGAAAATATGTCCTTATTGTGAAGTGGCAGTTAAAGTTGTGGGACAGGTGAATTACCTATTCATCTTGACTAGCTCAAACAGTGGTGGCCATCAGCTAATGACTTATCAGACACATGTTGAGTTTGGGTCAAACTCCCAATCAGCTGGAGCAGATTGGCAATTTTCAATGCAAGTAGTTGTTGGTGGCACTTGACCTACCTCCTTACCGTGTACATCTGGCATCTTCTCTCTCCTATCCTTTTTCTTTGTTTCTCTCTCCTTTTTTATTCTTGCTGTAGGCCTGCCAGTGGCACTCAAGCTTACTTCTTCAGAGAGAAGTAAAGAAATTTCTGACTCCTGCCTTAGAACTTAGCTAACTGATGATCCAGAACAATTTCAGTATTATGAGGTAACTGGGCAGTTTTTTTCCAATTGCTATTTTCCCCATGGTCTTAAGCTGGCAGTTTGAAGGTATCTAAATTAATGTTAAGAAACTTGTGAACTGAAGAGAGTAAGAAGTATGTGTATTTTAGGTAAGTTACTGGGAACTGAGACTTACTGGTTTGGAAATTGGAGAGTAGGACGAGGAGAGCTGTTTAATGTGTTTGTGGATGGGGTTTGAGAGGTATATAGGGAATGGTTTGGAAGTAAAGTGGGAGGAATTTTTTCTAGAGGTAGGAAAAGGTACTATGATGGAATCTGAATGAGAGTTATTCGCTAAGGAAATGAAGTTGATCTTCACTAAGGAAGTTTCAATAAAGCCAGAGAAAATGGGTCCCTCATTGATTATGAGAGAATTGATAGTTACTATAGCTAGAGTTATGATGATGATGCATTATACAAGTCTGTTTTCATGTATAGGATGTCTGCTTTTCTGGGACAAATTAAGTAGCACAATTGTGGAATGACGGCTTTTCTGGTCAAGGCAAGTGGGTGCTGGGGAGTTATTATTTTGAGGAAAAGAAAATAAAATTTCAAGCTTTTCACAGTTACTCTTTTTAAACTATCAGAAATATTTATCACACATATTATCTGTTTTCTTGGGCTCTTGTTACAGTGTAGTTTACCTTTACTTTTCAAATGGTCCTTAGATCAAATTATTTGATTTTGTACTCCACAAAGACACATATTATTCCTTGCTTTTATAGAACTTTGAGACTTTGGCCCACACAAATTTCTTAGAAGAAGACAACCAGGTAAAAACACTAACTTGCAATTTTAGGTATCTTTTTTATTTCTTTCACATTTGCAGCCATAGCAACCATTTAACCTTGTGGACCTTATGAGGTCCTCAATAATACTGTATCTCTAAAATTAGACAACATAGCCCCCAAACTCATGTTTCGGTTTCCCCACTTTCTCTCTTACTTTAAAATTGTATTTTCCCAAGAGTTCAGTGGTGGCAAATGTTAATTAAATAAGTTAGTACATTTTGGAGGTTCTTATGTCCTTTGTAGGGAAGCTGATAGTGTTTAGATTTCTTTTCCCATTATTCCAGTAGTGTTTTAAATTATTTAAGATAAAGAATTACTATAATGTTTGTTTTTAAGTTACATAATTCAAGTACGTTTGGATTAACTCTTTGTTGTCGAATTTAGTACGGATTTATTCCTGGTGATTTGGACAGATTACTTTGAAGTTTCATTTTACTCACATCTCTGTATGTTAGTGATAAAATCTCTTTTAAAATAGCAAAAAAGTGGTTCTGATTTTGTACTTTGAAGGTAATTTTCTTTTTTACAAATGTCAAGTTCATTAACAATAGCAGGATTATTTTACTATAGCTTATTTTGTAGAGTTGGCACTTTAGTATAATTTTCACATTTTATTGTGTCAGATTTTAAATTATAATAGTTATATACTATAACTCATTAAGTCAACGCAGAGCCTTCTTAAATAGCCTCTCCCTTAGAAATTTGTTTAAAAAGAAGAGAATCCCCAAACCTGTGTCAAGAACTAGTGATTTAAATGACTGTGAGACAAGTCTTTGAAAGGCTTCCTTAAGTCTAGTCAGTGGAGATAAATGATAGCCCATTTCCATGCTGCATATAGTTGTTAGGGTTTATAAAGTTGTCAATGTGTAAAAGTGCAAAAGCAGGAAAGACTAAAGTTGCCTGTAAAATTTCTAGTTTTCATTATTTGCACTATTTATCTTTGCACTTGATTTTTTGAAAGTTAAGGCTAGTCACTTTCACTTTTGTTTCTAGTCTTTTCTAATTTCACATATTCACCACACCCATAGAGTCAAAATTTATATTGAGCAATTAAATATACTTTTTATAAGGCCAAGAAAATATTTCTTTAGTGTTAGCTGTATAAAACAAAAATTTGTTTTGATAAAATTTTAATATGGGCCTTTATTTGCCAATAAAATCCTTTGTAAATGTGAGCTTTATTAAACAGTTTAAATATACAAGGTTAAAACTTAGGATAGGAAATATATATGTGTGTATATGAAATGATGTCTTTGAGTTTTAACTTCTAGCCTGAGATGGCCTGGATTTGGTGTGTTAGTTTGTTTCACTGAAGTCAGTGAGGTATGAGTCTAGCTGGGTACATGCTTAAAAAGCTGGAAGTGAAGTGGGTGGCAAGTGGCAGCTCCCTCTTTCATGTAGTTTTCCATAATGTTCATATAGTTTCCTCATGGTCTAAGTGTTATAACTGGTTTTGAAGTTGTTATATTGAATATTCCTTTTTGGAATTCAGGGTTGAATCACTTTGAGGGGGAAGGGAAGCAAGGACAAGAGACTTTATTTTAACCAGATGCAGTCTTACGATCTCAAAGATGTGCTCTAGAAAGAAAATAACAAAAAGTGTACCTGTGAACATATTTTTTGTCTTGGTGATATTATGCAACACAGTGTTCAGAATTGCAAAAAAATTTTTTTAATTGATAGTTTTATCAATGGAACAGAGATACGTGTTTTTGGCTAAAATTATTTTTTGAAAGTTATTTGGTTATTTCATTTTATATTCCCTTTCTCATAGCTTTGTACACACCTCATATTTAAAACCAAGTGAGAGGCCTCTTTTCAGATCTGGTTTATTTTTGGAATGCCTGAGTGTGTTTCCGGACGGGGGGTGGTGGTGGTGTTTTACTTTTTGACATGCTCTTAGCATGTTTTGCTAGTCATTCTGGATCTTATGTTTGCAAATTCTGTTGAACAGTGATGTATTTGAAATGAGAAAGTCCTCTATAACATAGTGTGAATGTTTGTGGCCAATTCAATTGTGGAACCTTATGGCTTTGTTTTTACTTTGGATAGAAGTTTAACTTCCAGATTTTAGGTTTATCTAGTGAAATTGTGCCAGGTAGTTGTCTAAATATGGACCAATTTTGGCAAATGAAGGTTAATAAGTGTATATTTGATTCTAGATAATCCTTTACTCAAAATCATAAGTTAAAGATTCACATCATTAAGAGTTATCTAACTTTTATGTTGTCAGATCTTTAAATGTGGATGATATTCAGCATTCTATGTATAAATTTCCTTTAGGAAAAGAGAAAAATTCAGTCTCTGAACCTTTTCTTGGAGACGAAATTTACCACATATCAAAAATGAAAAAAATTTAGAAAGTGATTTGATTGTTTTTTAATGGAGTTTAACCAGCTTAATTAATGATTTTTCCCAGTTTGAAGCACTTATTTTCCCAATGTGAATAAAGGGAAAAGATCAGCAATTTGTCCCTGGCCTTTTCGAGGCCATTTTAGTTTTCTGCTCCCATTTCCCGGTCCTGGTATAAAATGAATTACGGGTATCCCTCTAAGTCCCTATAACCCTTTTTGGGGGTCACAGATACCTTTGATCATCTGATGAAAGTGTGATGGATCCTCTACCCAGGAAAAAAAAAATGCACATACCTGAATAATTTTGCATACAACCTCAGGGGCATCACACATCTTCTGAAACCCAAGTTAAAGATCTCTGCTCTAAGTAAATTATAGAGAGTTTTAGTGCAAATCGTTGATAAAATTAGGAACCAACTATTGGCTTAAAACCTTTCATATTGGAATTATTGTTAGATGGTGACCCCTACTAGCAAAATGTGACATTGCAACCAGCTTCGTTAGACATTATAACATCCAGAGAGAAGGGAAAAAGAAGCAAAGTTCTGAAAGCTATTTATAAGGAGTCAGGGCATCTCTAGACATGGGAGCCATTCCTGGTTCAAGGCAGGGGTCAGGGTGCCTGACAATTTCTAGCAGGGTAGAGTTTGATAAACCACAATGCTCAGGATGCCAAGGGGTTAGCCATTATCTTAACCCCTTCCTCACCAAAAGATTTTAGTTTTGTCTGTTGGGAAACAAGATGTCACTAGGGAAAAAAAGATTTGCCTTACAACTTTGCTGGAACACATCAGTTTGGTGACGTTGGGACACTAGTGTTATTTTTGAGAAGGCGCATAAAACCAAAGTAAATTATTCTCTATGTAGAACATTTATTTACTAGTAACATTTGTTTGGGTGTATTCGCTTTGACAATTTTACCAGTATAATATTGGTTTTATTTCAAAACTTGGGGAATCCAGGTTGATACATAGGGATAGTTGATATAATCTGCTTCTTACCCATGTAAAGAATTAGTTAAAAGGATTCTATGCATACTTTTTTACTTTTCCTCTCATTAATGCCAGGGGGGTGGGAGGGGGTGGGTGGGGGGGGAAACGATCTTTGGGAGTCTACAACTGGGACAAATGTCCTTCTTCAAATTTTAAAAAAATTTTGAGAAGCAGCAGCTTTAAGTCTAACTCTACACCATTTTATTGCCATGTAATTGCATGTATTAGTTTTAATAATGATTTTTGGTGCATGCCTTTGGGCTTATTCAAAAGTGTACAATAGGAAAGTATATTTCCTTTCTTAGAAAGGAGATGTTTTCTACTTTGCAACATGTGATTACAAAAATCTTCCTCTGTGGGAAGATTAACCATGTATTGAACTACTGAAAAGTATATATTTTTAGATATACAGAAGGAATCTACATGGAGCAGCATTCAGACCTATATAGAAGTCATAGCATTCTGTATAGGACCAAAAAGGAAATAACATTAAACACTTAAACAGACTTTGTTGGGTAGAAATACCTTTAGATCTTGCATTTACTTCCAAAAAGAAAAAATGCCACAGAAGTTTGCTGAAAACTTTTGTCATTTGAATTTTCTCTGTCAGTGTATTTAGCCCAAATACAACAGCTTTGGGTTAGCACACACATAAGAATCAAAAAAACAAAGCTAACTAAATAAATCAGTCTGGTTTGCCAATTCAGCTTGACTGAAATAAGTAAACTAATCACTTGCAACATGAAAAACTGTCCAACTCCTCTAAGGTTCTGACAAAATAACCTTGGCTGATGTGGGAAGACTCCCACTTCAATTTCTGAACTGACAGTGAAGATTCATGTTTGACATGATTTCATACTTGACAGTGTCTGTTTAAGGAGCTATGGTACAGTTTGCTAATTCAATCCCAGATACCTGTTGATTACCTGTGAGATCTAGAGTCCAAAGTAGCCAGCAGCCATATCCCTGAGTGCTCTGTGCCCATCAGATATCTTAAAGTAAGCAGGGTTGGGACAGGTCACAGCTTGGATGATTGACCTCAGGTGCAGTAGACAGCCCCAGATTCAAGAATTGTATCTGCTTTCTTGGCAGTCGTCATAGAACTAATGTCCCATACTGTGTTACTTACTGTAGATGCTCTCTTTTAGAGGAGGCCCAGAGCACACATCCTAATCGCTAGTGGTACTCAGAGAGGGGGTGCTAACTCTGATGCCCTGGCCAAATTCCAGTTTAGGGATGTGGGTCTTCTTCTTGTCATTCTAATTGGAAATGTGCATCACTTCCCATTTTTCTTATTGATCTCAGTGCAAACTACACTAGTCTCTTTCTTTGCCCTGGTCCCAAGTCTCTGAGATGCTGGTATTATATGGGCTAAGTTCATGCGTTATCCTAAGGCACAAGAGTTGAGGAATGGGTGAGTTTGGTGTCAGAGTGCCTTGTGGTTGGAGGGTGGACTCTTGTGATGCTTTGGGGATGAAATTGGCCCTCTTTTAGCATAAGTCGGGGAGTGTGCACTGGCTGGAGGCTTCCAGAGGCTTCCAGCCATGAGGTGTGAGCTGAAACCAATTTTTCCTCTTTCCTTATAGCATGTTGAGAAAATCTGTTGGGTTTTCAGCAGTCAGGGAAGGCCGGAGTTCTGCTTTAATCTGGGTAACTGAGGCTAATGTGAGCAAGACTTTGGTTAATTAACTGGGTTCTCAGATGCCACAGACTCCGTGAGAAGTCACCATTATTTTCAATGGTTGTGATAGAATTTCCCCCTAGTAGCCATTATTTTAAGATTATATTGCAGAGTTGCTTTATTTTGAGCTTTTCGTGTATACACAATCCCAAACTGGAAGAAATTTTAAAAAAAGGAATCCTGCTGTGAAAGGTATATATTACTCTAGATTTTTCTTACTGTAAATATTGTAAGATTGTAATACTGTCAATATTTTATTAACCAACAAATGTTAATCTATGTGAAATCAGACTTATTTTAAATGTGCTTCTTATTTACTGTGTGTGGTCCCTGTTGCTGACAGTATTAAGTTATATTCTGATGTAAGATTAACTTTATTAAAGAATGTAAACATTAATGTTTCCTTATGGGAAAACAAATAAAGTATAAAGAAGACAATTCTTTTCATTGAAATATACTGTGTATTTACACTTGCTAGACCCAGCACCACTTATAAATTTAGTACACTGTTCAGAATTTTAGTTAACACAGCTGACATGGTTGTGCTCTGTTTGAAAGTCTAAGAATAGGTATTGTTGGAATATACAGTTTGTATTTGTCTGCTGTTAATCATAATCTTGAAATTTCTAATCAAGTTTGTAAAATTTTATAGTGAAACATTTTAATGACAATTTAAAATTTATCTTCTCTAAAGAATGATCAAAACAATATCCTTTCAGAAATAGAATTGTTCTTTAATATCTTTCCAAAATGACTTTGGTTAAATGGACCAGATGTATATTAGTTAAAATTTAGGACTAAGTTGTTGATATTCTTTGAGTTTACAAGTTAATCCTTATTGGAGATGTGCCAATATACAGTTAGAATATCATTAATTTGCACTGTTTGGGGACCCCATTTAAGAATGCTGAATTTTGCCAACTAAGAAGTAAGCAAATGCAATTTAAAAAGTAAATTTGAGCATTCTGTATTAAATATGTGCAGTTATTATCACATGAAGAAACGCAGTGTGTCGGGCTGTAATATTACCATATTTGCTGTCATGTTCTCCCATCTAAGTGCTGGGAACTCACCATGTGGAAACCAAGCAAACGTGTTGTGCATCAGCCGGCTTGAGTTTGTTCAATATCAAAGCTGAAAACTAGCGAGGTCTGCTGTACTGCTTATTGAAGTATTGTGATTATTTTAGGCATTGATTCTTACAAAATATATACTGTAACAGTATACTTTGTACAGATTTAAATTTTATTTGAAAAAAATGAAATAAAGTAGGCAAAAAATAAAGATGTTTATTTTCATGTGACTGTATAATCAGATCAGTCTTTTGTTTCAGTGCTTTTGGGGAAGGGGTCTGGTTGCGATCTTGGATTTTTTTTTTTTTTTTTTGATAGGTGGAAACCGTTTTTAGGACTCAGTAGCAGGTATACTTGCCTGTTGCTTATGATCATTAATCGACTACAAGCATTAAAAGTGCTCTCATACTAGAGAACTCTATCTTCTGTTTTATTTTACGATAGGTTTGCTTATTTTTAAAAATTTTATGTGAATGGCCTCCCTATCCTGGCATATTGGGTCATTTAAAAAATTCTCTGGTGGTATGACAGTTAACCTAGCCATCATGTTGAAGAGAAGGAAAACCTTTTCCCATAGATCATGCTCCATTCTCATGGAAGGTTTTTTGTTTCCTGTCAGTTACAATTAAAAAAATTTATCATGGATACCTACTACTTATATATACTTATTGGGTACATGTAACATTTTGAAACAAGCGTACAATGTAACGATTAAATCAGGATGATTGGGGTATCCATCATCTGAAGTATGTATCATTTCTTTGTGTTAGGAACATTCTAATTCCACTCTTAGTTATTTGAAATATCTAATAAATTATTTTTAATAGTTGCCCTATTATGCTGTTGAACACTTAGAAAATAGAGGTTGCGGTTTAAAATCTCTTTCAAAACTGTTTTTCTAGTGAGTGGAATGGCAGACAGTGAATGAAGCTACCGATAAAAACAAGACACAGGAGCCATCCCTCAGGATAGTTTCAATGGGGCCTTCTAGAAGAGTAGATTATCTGACCACAAGAACCACCCATTTTGACCTCTAACTTAAAAACCAACAAAGGCCTCAGAAGCCTCAGGTATATATTTTCCTCAACCTTTTTAAGTAGAGTTTGAAGTTTTATTTGTAGCTTTCTCCTTTTATCTTTTTTTATGTTTTCACTTACCTTCAAGCTGGATATGAGGAATGCTTGGAGCAAGTAGTTCTCCAAGATAACCTGGCAAAAATCACACTATGAAAAATCTCTCAATGTTACTTAAGTATATACGACAGCAGTTATATTCTAACACTTGATGCATGTCCGTAGGCTATCTCAAGTCCACATTATTACAGTTCCAGGCTTCTCGGGGGGAATCCCAAGAGAGTTCATTATGAGTATTGTTTTGTTTTCTTGCTAAAAAGGCCCTCCTTGGCTGGGCATGGTGGCTGACACCTGTAATATCAGCACTTTGGGAGGCCTAGGTGGGTGGATCACTGGAGGTCAGGAGTTCAAGACCAGCTTGGCCAACATGGTGAAACCCCATCTCTACTGAAAAATACAAAAATTAGCTGGACGGTAGTGCACACCTGTAGTCCCAGCTACTTGGGAGACTGAGGCATGAGAATTGCTTGAACCTGGGAGTTAGACATTGCAGTGAGCCAAGATTGTGCCACTGCACTCCAGCCTGGGTGACAGAGCGAGACTCCGTCTCAAAAAAGAAAAAAGTAAATAAAAGATCCCTACTTTGGAGTGAACAGAAGGATGAACTAGCTTCCACATCTGACAACCACCAACTTCAATAAAAATAATGGAGAAACTTTGCTTTATGAAAACTGAAAGCTGAGGGTGCCACTGTTTTAGAGAGGTAGGTGGGATGCCTAAGAAACTTCAGTTTCCTTAAGTTCTACGGTGCCTCTGATTTGGGGGGTGCACACAGAAGACAGGTGACTACTTCCTGAAGAAGAGACCAGATTCTGCTCTCTTCTCTGCAGAGATCAGATAAATCTTTGGGTCCCTGTCTGACAGAAGGACTCAAGCACAGGATTTTGTGGTGGCAATTCCAGTCATGATTTACTCCCAGCAAGTATAAGGGAGTGAAAAGTCAGGAGTCAGGCCCTTCATCTTTTAAAGACTCCAGATAGGACCATCATTAAATATGCCCAGTGGTCAGTTGGACAGCAAGAGGCTCCAAGGTGAGGTCCTACTGAAGGGCTACAGGAGGAGCATCCCAGACAGCCAGGTCGGAACTACAAGGCAATGCTGGTAGGACCATGGGGAGCCCCTCAAGAAAGGAACCCAGCATGCTTAAACAGAACTATTTGTCATTTTTCTTCAGTCTTTCTTTTCTAAGATGTAATTGGTGGTCTCTTCCTACCTCCACCTCCAATGGATGTTAACTTTCATTTAACCATGTGGTATATCATTTATTTCGGTATTTTGCATGGCTTTTAGAAATTTCTTTGTTCCTAGTCTCAAGAACAATTTATTTCTAAGCAGTCAGGACTGTTTTATCTTGAGTACTGAGTTCTGGAAGAGGTCCTGTTCTTTCAGTACCAGAGAAAAGAGAGTTCTCTTTTTCGGTGTTTGCCTGCTAGGTCACCTGAGGGCCAGCACACACCTCCACTGTTCTCACTTCAGCACCCCCACCCCACCTTCTAGAACTTCAGGAGGAGGAGCCGCAGTTTTTCCCCTGAAATTGGGGATTCTACCTAAATATTGCAAATCTTCAGAGTGTTTCCAATGACATCAATACAATTTTCCTACCAATATTGATTTTCATTCACTTCGATTTCCTCACGTCAGGCTATTTGGCACTTAGGTTGGCAGTGAGAAAATGTCACAAAACAGACTCACTGAATATTGCAAGGCTTAAAACAATAGGATATCACTGCCTTACAGCCAGTAGGGTTGTCTAATTAACCCCACCATCAAAGGCATCCTGGCTCTCCCTGTGCTCATCTCACACCTCAGACCTCTGTCAGCCTTCTGTGGAGACTAGCAGCCTTCTGTGGAGCTGTAACATAGCTCCACTTTCTGTTTCTGGCAGTGTCACTTAGGGTGGGTCTGTATTGCCACCATCCCAAATTTCTTCTTGTTCACCACACTTTATTTTTTAAACATTGAGTGCTTAAAATATTCAAGGCACCAAGCTAAGCATTTTACCTGGGTTATTTTACTTCATTCTTACTATAACTCTATGAAATAGGCACTGTTATTACCCTCAATTTATAGATGAGGATACTAAGGTACAGAACGATTAAATGACATGCCTAGAACTCCACGGTCAGGATTCAAGTCCAAGTAGGATGATGGCAAAGCACAGCCACAGTCTCAATCACTCTAATATGTTGCCTTCTCTATGAAGTTGCCGCCTCATCCCTTAATTTGTAGGGTCTCCCTGACTTTGACTTTGCCTCCCCTAAGGATGTATGTAGCTGAATGTCAAAGCCAATGTTACCGGGAGCAAAGGAGGATTCTTCTGCATAGCTCAAAAGCCACACTTCCTGTTTCAGAGGTTGATTCATGAATGAATCCACATTTTCATTTCCCCCTCCCCTTTCATGGGGGAATAACTTACTCAGAGCAGGTCTGAAGGAAGCTGGCAGATGGCCCTACCAGGCCACTCTCCACTGCTCTTGCTTAAAGTAAGCACAGCCCTGAGTACTTTTCCTGCCTCTTCCCGCCCTTACTACAATGACCTGATCAAAGGGTTCTGTGAATGAGGCTCTTGAATTCTGTCTAGTTGAGTTGTTGATTTCCTTCCTATACCCAGATTCTATCCCGCAGCAGACACCATTTCTTCCTTAGAGCAGACCTCCTATCTGAGCCCATGTGGCTTCAGACACAAGTTCAACAAGTATCAGGAGATAGTCTCTAGGAGAGGATCTGGGTCTGCCCAGATTCTCAAAACCTCACTGTTCACCAACAATTGGTGCAGCAATTGGATCAGCCAGAGAAAGCCATGTAGTTTTCAGCTCAGTTTTGCTTGGGCTTTTAAGTTTCTGGAGGCATCTTCCTGCACCCTATAAAATGCTGTTTCCCAGATGTTTCCTGACCTCAAGGAGAGGTCCAGAGTCTGTAATTCTCCAGGGGCTTCTTCCAAAAATAAAATCTCAAGTTCCTTGGGACTTAGGGGTGGTTTCAAGGACTATGGCATCTGTTGGAACTCCTGTCTGAAATGGAAAGATCATAATTTGAACTTGAACTCTTCATGGTTTTTGGTATCCTCTAAAGCAGTGGTTCTCAAAGCGTAGCCTCTGGGCCAAGCATCCCCTTACATTCTTGGGTCCCACTCCAAACCTACTGACTTAGAACCTCTAGGGCTGGGCCGCAGCATCCATATTGTAACAAGCCCTCTAGGTGATCTGAAGCACACTGAAGTGTGAGCACCATTGCTGTCTAAAGCAAAGGTTCTTTATTTCTTTTGGAGTCTTAGGCTTGAGAATCTGATGAAAGCTTGAGGCTCTCTCAACTGCACCACAGAACCCCAAAGGTCCAAGTTAAGAATCCTTGCTCTGGAACTTAGAGCTTGTCTATCTGTCTCTGGCTTCCTCCTGCTCTAGCACCACTACAAGGAGAGGTGGCCATATACTCCCTGTTTCTCTTTTCATCTGTGCACTGTTGGATGTCACTGATGGTGTGCATTCCCTGCACCAGACAGCACAGGGATAAGGGCTTGCTACTCCCTATATTTGCTGCAAATGTAGCCCATGTACTCCAAACAAAAACCAAATGCTCAGGCATGGGGTGCCAGTTAGGAGTCCAGAACCAAATAGAAAAGTGATTCCTCTTGTAGCTAGGAGCTGTGTGTTGGAGCACAACTGCTAAAACTGCTGAACTTCCTGTGACAGTCCTGGCTGGGGTATGTTCACGACAGCCAGAGCTTTGTCATCGGCAAGTTTTGGTCTCCAAGAGAACTCCCAAGACAAGGCCCAGATTTTTATTTTCTAGATAAAGCATCTCAACTTGTACCTTCTTAAGCTGTTTTCACCCAAGTAGCCAGTTATTTGGCTCTGAGGGGAGTGCTCTGCTTTTTCTCCACAGTCATTCTTGGGCCATGACTTGAAGTGGTACTCAGAGCAACTTCATTGGGAAAAGTCCCTTCTCTCAATTCGGGGACTCATAAGAAGGAGGTTGACTCTGAAAAGAGTGCCTAAAGCTGCAGAGCTTGGCTGTCCTCTGGCTGTTAGAATGCTTCCTTGTTCTGAGAGGTAGCCCAGGGAAGAAAGGCCTGTGTCTGCACTCTCACTTATACATCTGAAACAAAAGCTTAATCCCCTCACAAAACTCATCCTCTCCCCATCTTAGTCCTTCCCGTTGCAGTAAAGGGCACCACCATATACACATCACTCAAACAAAAAACAGAGCTGGTTCCACATTCTAGTTTCTTTCACCCCTCATATTCAAACTATATCCTGTGTCTGGCCACACCACTGTCACTCTAGCTCAAGTGATTCTCAAACTTTAGCCTGCATCACCTAAAGGGATCATTAAAAGACATACCACTGGGCCCATCCCAAGTTGCTGATTCAAAGGGCTGGGGTAGGAGCCTGGGAATTTGTATTTCTAACAAGTTCTCAGGCGATGCTGATGCTATTGATCTAGGAACAACACCTTGGAAACTGCTGCCCTAGTCTATCGTATCCAGAGTGTCCATATGTCCCACTTTGCCAGAGACCATCTGGTTATGCCTGTTGTCCCTGCTTAATTATTTGTGGCACCCCTGTTTACCTGCACAAGTATCTTGGTCTGGATGACAAATGATGTGGACACTGATTTTCTCACCTAACAGCCTCCTCACTGGTCCCCCTACTACCATGATTGCCCTATGTAATCCATTCACACAGCAGCTTGAGTGATCTTAAAAGTGCTAATTGGGGCCAGGCGCAGTGGCTCACGCCTGTAATCCCAGCACTTTGGGAGGCAGAGGCGGGCAGATCACAAGGTCAGGAGATCGAGACCATCCTGGCTAAAACGGTGAAACCCCATCTTTACTAAAAATACAAAAAAAATAGGTGGGCGTGGTGGCAGGCGCCTGTGGTCCCAGCTACTCGGGAAGCTGAGGCAGGAGAATGGCGTGAACCCGGGAGGTGGAGCTTGCAGTGAGCCAAGATTGTGCCACTGCACTCCAGCCTGGGCGACAGAGCGAGACTCCATCTCAAAAAAAAAAAAAAGTGCTAATTGAGGGATGTCACTCCCTGCTTCCCATTACACTTAGAATAAAAGTCTAACTCTCTACTGTGGTTACAAGGCCTCTATGATCTGACCCTACTTAACCCTCCAGCTTTCGCTCCTTCCTCTCAGCTACTTGTTCATTTCTCTCAAGCAATAGTGGTTGCCTTTCTGTTTTTTAAATGCACAGAGCCCACTGCCACCTAAGGGCCTTTGGTGTTGCTTTTCTTTCTTCCTTGAATGCACTTCCCCCAGATCTTCAGATGACTTGCCCTTTTTCATAATCAAGCCTCAGGTCTCATGTTCTCTCTTCAAAGAGGCTTCCCCTGACAACCAAACTGAAATGGTCCCTTTCAATCACTCTCCCTTACCACTCTGTTTCAGTTTCCTTCCTAGTGTTTATCACTGTCCAGATGGTCTTCCTCATGTATTTTTTTTTCTGTTGATGGTCTCACACTGAGGGCAGGATTCACCATGGCATCCCCAATGCCCAGATGAGTCTGGCACATAGCAGACATTCTGCAAATATCTGATGACAAATTGATTGGACTCCAGTGAGTCCAGACCATTTTTGGGAGTCTGGGTCTGGGTCTGACTTCCTCATCCATTTTGAAGGTGGGTACTGTCGTTACTGCTTTATCTCTCCTCTGTCCTACAGGTGGTATAGAACAGAGATCCTGAAGATGAGATGATCTTCTCACCTGCAGTCAACCTCATTAGCTTCCTGCATCTCCCACCTCTGTGTAGGCCCAGCATCTCCTCTCCCTTTTTCAACTCAGATGAGGCTCTGGGACAAGGACAAGCAACCCTGGACTCAGCAGATAGCTTAATGCCCACTCTGCCCCCAACTGTCTCCCAAAACATGGTTGAGGCTCTAGCCATTCAGCATGTACTTGGGGCCCCCTTGGCCACTGGGCATACAATGGGCAACATCCTTCTGTGCCTTTCACTTGGTGAGCTGGGCACTCACTCTCCCTGGAATCCACTAACTGAGGAGAATGAGAAGACTAGCTATTTGAGACGTGATGTGCCCTGTTTCCAAATGCTGAGGGGTAGGAGGTGTCTAGAGAATCCTGGCCCCCATAGGGCACCAGCACCACTGGTGACACTTTACCAAATTTGGGCTACTCTACTCTTTCTCAGCACTCCACACACACACACCAAATATTTAAAATGGGAGTGACGACAATTAATCCCCCACCAACAACGTTCCAGTGGTAAAACAGAAATGAATCTTTCTCCTTGACTCTAAACCTGAAGGGAAATAAGGTTCCTGGGCTGAGCTGAGTTTAAAATAAATTTAGGCTTCTAGATAAATTTAGGGCTATAGAGTATGGACTCAAATAGCAAAGTCAGACAGAGATAGGAGATAGAGTTTGAGGATTTCCAACCAACTCTCCATAAAGTGAGGCCCTTTTGAGAACCAGGCTGCCACATGGTGGGTAGCGGATGGGGAGGCGGAAGCAAGAACTAGAGCTCTCACTCTGGAGATTATCACTCTGGACGATTTCCTAAGCCTTTGTCTGAGTATTGGTCTTTTGGGAACGAGCATGAGAGTGGAGGTTAAAAGTATTGGTTTGAAATCAGGCCTAAATGCAAATTCAGGCTCACTGTCTCACTAGTTCTATGGCCTTAAGCAACTCTACTAAGCCTCTCCTAGTCTTATTTCTTGATCTTGTAAATGAGATAACAAGAGTGCTTACTTCATTTGATTTTGGGGAAGATAAAATCATTTATGCCAAGAGCTTATAGCATAGTGCTTGGCACAGAGTACTGTTCAATACTGATGTTTAATCAGTGATGCTGCTATCATTATTATTTTTGGAAAAAAGGGAAACAAATATGGAACTTAAATAGTTCATAAGGGCATGGCCTCTAGCAACCTCTACATTCCAGGTAGAGGGGCAGTGAAAAAGAGCAGGTGGAGGTCAGGAGTTCGAGCCCAGCCTGGCCAATATGGTGATACCCTGTCTCTACTAAAAATACAAAAATTAGTCAGGCATGGTGGCAGGTGCCTGTAAAGCCAGCTACTTGGGAGGCTGAGACAGGAGAATTGCTTGAACCTGGGAGGAGGAGATTCCAGTGAGCCCAGATGACGCCACCGCACTGCAGCCTGGGCGACAGAGTGAGACTCCATCTCAAAAAAAAAAAAAAAAAAAAAAAAAAAAAAGCAGGTGCCTCTCTAGAATGATCAGCTAGTCTGCATTTAGCTAACGGAGGACCCATCTGACTCTCCATTTCAGCTTTGGCCCACCAGCCCAAGAAGAGCCCAGTCTATGGCTCTCTTCACAGATGTAGATGTATATTGTACCAGATTTATTTTTGGCTTGTCACTTTGTGTCTGTGTTCCAGGCCATGGATGTCTGAGATTTTCTGGTGGGGGTGGAGAGTTCTCCTTTGAAAAACAAAATGTGGTCTCGGTCTAGGGGCTTTGCTTCCTTCTGGCTTCAGGCAACAGCAGAGACCCAGCTACCTGCCAGTGGCATGGGATGACTAGAGTTCAATGCTGAATATTCACTCACCTGTTGAACATCTAAGATGTCAGTTAATCAGCCCTGGGAAACAGCTCTTGAGTAAGAAAAGGAGTGATTTGTCTTCAGCAGGAATTCTTAAGCTGGGGCTTTTGGTAGTCTAAAGCTCCTGAAATTTTACAGATTATATCTGTATGTGCAATGTACATTTTTCTGAGAAGGGGATGCATAGTTTTTATCAAAACTCTCAAGGGGAGCCACAGCCCAAATAGCTTCAGAATCACTGGTCCTGATCTGAGAGTAGAGACAGCACCTTCCTCCATGGGGTCTCTAAAAGACTGCACCCTTCAACCTGGCTGATCATCAGGACTGGTAGTGAAAAAGGGCCTGGAAGCGGTGTTGCTTAGGCATTGAGAGAGAAGACAGCTACTCTCCTTATCGGACCTGTGTTGGCTGATTGGAGCCTCCTATATCCATCTGGGTAGTTGGGGTTTTTGAGCTCACTAAATATCCCATTTTCCCTGAAATTTGGTTGCATGTTAGAAGGTATTTAAACTGACATATTTTGTGCCAAATGAGTGGACTGGTCTGGTCTCATCTCAGCGATGGGGGCAAGGCTGGTTGACTTCACTAGGTGTGTGTTGCTGGTAGTAATGATAGGAGGCACAGAGGTTGTTTTATGTTGCCCTCACTTGAATGCTTGGTACGTAGTTTGGTACTCAGCCATTGTTTGTGCATTTTTATAAAGGAATTGTTTCCTTTTAGAGACATTGAATCTAAGCTCCACAGTCCATTTTTAAAAGAATTCCTCAGGGGTCAATGGTTTCTCTTTACCCCTGTGGCATCCTTTCCTGAGGGGTAAGGTACCTTGATCTTATCCTCAGCTGTGCTTATTTATTCCTTAATCCTCACTCTCCAAATCCTGAACCATATCTCTGAAAGTCAAATTGGGGCCTGTGAGATTGTTTGATGCTTCTTGGGATGTGATTCCATCACTGAGACTATACTTCAATTCTGGCCAGTCCTGATACTGTCTCCTGCTTCTCTCAATATCCATCATTCTTTGTTACATACCCTTGCTCATATTAGAAAATGGCATTGACATCCCTTGCTGCAAATTTTTCCCTTTCTCTCAACCCCAGGTCCATGTGCTCAATGCAGTTTACCAAATGGCGTCAGAATGCCACAGAGGTTTCATAAGAATTGAATGTGGCTGCCACCCTACCTGAATCCGGCAAACACCCTCTGAGATCAGTCAGCTCACAAGTGGGAAGTATGAGCTGAGAGTAGCTGAGTGCAGTAATTCCCTGGCTTCTCTAGGAAACAGCCTGATCCCCATAGGGTAAGCTGGCTGGTAAAGCCTCCATGGGACAACAGTTTCACTTTGCTTCGGGGGCCTTGTATCAGAGTGTTCTCCAGACATGAAACAGTCATGTCATTCTGGGCGCAGTGGTTCACACCTGTAATTCCAGCACTTTGGGAGGCTGAGGTGGGTGGATTACGAGGTCAGGAGTTCAAGACCAGCCTGGCCAATATGGTGAAACCCCATCTTTACTAAAAATACAAAAAAATTAGCCAGGAGTGGTGGTGGGTGCCTGTAATCCCGGTTACTCGGGAGGCTGAGGCAGAGAATTGCTTGAACCTGGGAGGTGGAGGTTTCAGTGAGCCAAGATTGCACCACTGTGCTCCAGCCTGGGTGACAGAGCAAGACTCCATCTAAAAAGAAAAAAAAGAAACAGAGTCATGTCTCCAAGACATAAGCCTCTGACTTGGAGCTATCAGACCATGCAAGCCCACCCAAGAATATGGGCATATCTATCATCACTGCCCCTGGGGGTCTCGGCAGAGGCCGTTATTCCAAGATAGCCCTTATCCCCACAGAGCTCAGGGGGTCTCATGGAGATTATTAAAGCCCACACAGGGTGATATTTTCCCCATATGCTCTCCCCAAAAGCTGCCTACTCAGGGAAAACGAAGTCTTAGGAGCAGTTGCCTATACCACATCCACTCAGAAAGATGGGCCCAAGGACTGGAGACTGATTTCTGACAGAGGCAGCCCTTCCTCCTGCTTCTACCCCGAGGCCAGCAAAATTGTTTCTACTCCTTCCATCTCGCTTACTGTCTCCTGCACCCTGCTCCACTTATCCACTCATTTTGAGCTGGCTCTTGATAACTATGACTTATCTCTTGATTGTAGGACTCTGTGGATGATGGACAATGGGGAATGGCCACTCTCTGGCATTCATTTACTTCCTCTCAAACCGTGACTTCTTTTGAGGGAATTGTGAGGGAGCAGATAGGCCTCCAAGGCCATGTCTTCTCACAGTCTGCTCCCTAGCAGAATGGGCCACCCCTCAGTCTAGGCCAGCTCATTCTTTTAACCTTATTAATGGTGCCTTGGGTTATACAGAAGCTTTTTATTTCGGTGTAACTGAATGTATTACTCCTTTACTTTATGGCTTTGTATTTTATGGTTCGTAAAGAAGGCTCCCCTATCTCCAGATAATAAACATATTCTCCTATATTTTCTTATACTTATTTTATAGTTGTTTTTCTGTGTTAGTCTTTGAACCCATCTGGAATTTATTTTCATAAATGGTGTGAGTTAGGGATTTTTTTTTTTTTTTCCAGAGAGTCACATGCTGTCCAGATTCTATAGGCCATCCTTTTCCCCTGTGTCTTGAAATACTACTCTTCTCATAATCAAAACTCCTATACATACATGAGGCTGTTTCTGGATTTTCTGTTGCATTGAACTTTTATACATTCTTCTACCAACCATGCTATTTTAATTGATGTAGCTTTTAGGTATAGTTTGATACAGTATATTTTTCTCCTTTGTTTTTTTGCTCCCAAAATCATTTTGCTATTCTCACATGTTTTTTCCTTCCAGATGTACTTTCCAATCAGCTTGTTAAGTTTCATTTAACAAGTCCTATTAGGACTGCAGTTGAGATTTTATTAATTACATAGGAAAGTTGGGGGAGAGTTGATATCTTCACAATATTGAGTCTTCTCATCCAGAAAGAGAATGTCTCGGCTATGTTCTTAAAGGACCCCAGGGAAGATATTCTCTCTTTTCCTGACTCCTACAGTTCCTCAGTTTCCCTTGGCTGGTTCCCTGAGCCACCAGACCCTTGTATTGTAATGTCCTATGATCCTAGCTTACTCATTCTCTCCTCCCATCTAGAAATGGATTAAACAGCTGAGCATTTGCTTTTGCTCAGGAATTTTGAGCTTTATCTTTCCAAGACCTAAAAGAACTCCTGGGGGATTGTCCCATCTCTTTTCTCCCCTGCCTTCACATCCCATTCTCAGAATCTCCTTTTTCCTCTTGTTCCCCCAGGAATTCTAATAGTTCTATTCTAGAACTGGACAGCCTAATGTTTCCTTTTATCTAGACTCCCCTGATAACCTGGTTGACCTAAAACGAAACCCCTCATGCTGACCTCTCTCCCTCACATTGTTTTATGTAATTTCTAAGCTTTGTCCAGACACAATGATACCCCAGGAGAAGAGCTGAGAGTTCACAGGGTATTTGGGAGGAAGAGGAATGGCAGTGTTGGTGATTCTGTGCCATCTGCCCACCCTAAAGGCAAGCGCTTATCACCCCAGATTTGCCAACAGGCTGAACTCCACAGAGCATCTAGGAATTTCTAGCCATTTTTGTTCCCTGATTTCTGTCATGTCTACCTGCCTCAAAAGGCAGGCTTCTAGGTTAGGCTGACTGCCAAAAGCCTAGGGGTGAAGCAAGAAGGCTCTAGCCTCTTCACTCAAATCCCTTTCAGGGACAGCAGTATCTATTGTGTTATTGCCAGTGTGAAAAGGGTCAGAACTAAAGTTGTGTGGCTCTCAGACCAGGTGTAGCAGCAGCCAGAAAGTAGGAAACAGGAGTCCAACACAGGGTTGAAGTTCTCCCAAAGGGCTGAATGTGCTTTAAGGCTAGGTACAATAGCAAAGCAAAGACACAGGACGTTTGCCCAAAGCCTTTTGCATATACACCTCAGTACCCAGAAAGGCCACAGAGTCCCTACACCCAGACACACTTTGCTCAGCCATGTTCCTCTCTCATTTCTGCATCTACTTGGCTCTCTATGCATCACCTCCTCCCGCTTCCAGGCTCCTCTGAGGCCAGGTCAGCACAATTTACCATTAAAATATTCTGCCTAGCCTTGACTCTTCTTCATCTGCTGCTTATCCAGAGGATAAGATATCAGGGTAAAGACTGCGGAATTTGATACAATGATTGAAAAGTTATTCTAACATAAGACTATCACAGAAGATAATTTATAGACATTTGTGTTTCAAAAGACAGAATGAGCCACTCCCCAGCAGAGCGACCAATTTCCAGAGACAGAAAATCTGCCACAGTGGCTGAAAAGTTCTAGTAACACAGAGCTGCAGCATCTGATTCCTCAAGATCTCTCTTCTAAACACAACGTGCTGCAAAGAATTTTCCCCAGTCCCCAACCCACCCCCCAAGTTGCTTAAGATCTAGCCAGCCACCCAGTTTTACATGTCTAAATCTGAAATCAAAGTCCCAGGCAGGGAGAGGGATTGTCACAAGTAATTGCAACATCCCACAAGAATTTGTTTGGGAGTTAAAGGGAGCCAAACCTGGGCCTTCTCCAAAGCTTGCAAGTCTGAGCTTTTTGAGAACCGCATTTGATCTGTTCCAATGTGTTGAATGTAAATGTTTGTCTTGTGCCTGTGTGCCAGCTCTTGGGAACTCTGCAGGACTCCTACTGGCCCACGGTGGTGACAGGTGCGTCTTCCCATGGGAGAGGACATAGTGGGGAACTGCCTACCATGAGCTACAGGCCCCCAGAATTGGCCCTTACCCTAAGCTATGCTCCAAACATTAGCCCAGGGGAGGAGGAGGGATGGGGAGTTTGAGAAGCATGGGATCCCAGGTGGCTGCAGGGAGGGACATGGATGGGAAGGGAAGGGACACAGGCATCCTGCTGTACCCTGTGTCCTTTCTCAGCAACTCAAACATTCTCACTCTCCCCTTGCCTTCACCTTTACCTTACTTACCTCATTTTATTTTTACATGTTACCTTCATAGACATTATTTTAAGATGGTGTTCTCTCTTTTTACATACAGAAAAAGGCTACTTTCAAAGTGACAGCTTAGGGCCTAATCACAGTAGCTACTCCAGGTATGTCTCAAGATAGTCCAGCATTACTGGGAGGTACAATTGGTTGTTATGAACCACATACAATATTCATCATCATTGTCATCATAGAATAGCCACCACTGACTGAGCCCTTACTTTGTGCAAAGCAGTGGGCAGCAGTTTACATATTTTGTGACTCTTCTCTGCCCTCTTGTGAGGCTGACATTGCAATTTCTTTGTTTTACCAAGAAGGGACAAGGCCTGATCAGATTAAGTGGCCTGCCCCGGTCTCCCCGTTGGTCAGAGAGACAGCCTGACCTTCAGAAGACCTGGGACATTGCCATGGCTCATTTTCTTCAGGGAGGAGCAGAAGGGAGGCAGAGCACGATGAGGCACCTGCCAGCCCCAGCAGTTCAAAACTGCCAGGCATGACTGGAAGGGGCATTCATAACATGTCTTTTCCTTGGGCCCCAGGCCTCCCCCAGCTGACCCAGAACCATCAGGACATGATGCCTCAGGGATGGAGATGGTGTGAGGGGAGAGAGGGAAGGCCAGGCAGTTCTGTCTTGGTTCCTTAGAGAGCCCTTATGTCATCATGGGCCTGTGGTACCCAAGGGGCATCCCTCCTGTCAGTTCTTCAGGACTTCAGAGCAAGGCTTTCTCTGAGAGGCAGCATTATTCCTCATTGATACTACTCTGGCCCTAGCTTCTGAGAACTTGAAGAGAGCCAGAGCAGGCCAAGGTAGATTTTCTATTTGGAGGTCAACAGTCTTACCCTCGAGAGCCCAATTTCCATTCAGCACAGCCTAATGTCTCTCTATTCCCTCTGCTGATTTACATGGCAGGTTTATTTAATTAGCCAGAGGTGAGTCAAAGTGCAGCTTGTCCTCAGAGTTAATTAATATTAACTGAGCCACCACACAGTGAGTGACGCCAAGACTGAACTGTGTCCTCTGTGTCAGCTTGGGGAACAGACTTCAACCCCTTGCGCCTGGCCAGGGTTGGGAACCGAAGCCAGCCAAGGAGTCAGGCTGATGGGCCTCTGAGCTACTGTGAGGAGTGAATGAGGTCATGCATCTGACATGCATGAACACAGTGGTCATGTTTCCCACCGTGTCTGACACATAGCTGGGACTTAGAAATTGATAGCTGTGTTTATAAATTTTAAAAAGGAATGGCAGAGAAAGGTATCTGGGAGACCATGTTTCCCTTTGGGGCCTTTTCCAAGGGCGAGAGGAGTGATGGTAGCAGAGGCCACGGGACACAGACCTCAGCGCCCGCACATGAGCATCATACTTGAGTAAGTGAGGCATGCTCCTCCCTATGTTAACCTAGGCCCCTTGTAGAAGAGGGAGAAGGCAGGAGTGGCTGACTTCGGAGGAATTCAAGCAAAGCACAAGTAAATGTAGTTTTCCCTTTAGCTGTAATTTAACTGCAAAGAAAAGGAAACCTGGCCTGGGCAAAGGAGTTATGGGCCTATAGAGTCCCCTGCTAGGCCAGGACCCTCTTCCCCTCCTTCCCTCTCCCCTGTTCCTGTGCATACCAGAACCCCACCTCAGACTTATCCCGGAAGAGTTTTGGCCCTGATCCTTCTTCCACATGGTGCTTCCTTGGGCCCCAAGGCAGTGCTAGCCCTCTCCTGTGAAGTGCCCAAAGCCATCACTTTGTGGTGGGATTTGGTGACAGTGCTTTCCCTCTATCCTCTCCCTCCCTCAGGGCCACCACACCTGATAAGCACCTCACAGCTTGTCCTGCTGGTTTGGTTGCAGGGGAGTCCCATTGCTCAAAGCCCTCTTTGTGGTTGCTGGCTCTAAACAGCCAGCCTCTAACTGTCTCAGCTCATCATCTCAGCAGCCTCAGTCCTCCCTATGGAAGTGCCAGCATAGCCAGTGCTTGAGGACTCCTACTGGCCCACGGTGGTGACAGGTGCATCTTCCCATGGGAGAGGACATAGTGGGGAACTGCCTACCATGAGCTGGGCTTCTTTAGTAGAGGAGGGCTTTCGCCATGTTGGTCAGGCTGGTCTCAAATGCCTGACCTCGGGTGATCCACTTGCCTTGGCCTCCCACGCCCAGCCAGAAAGATTTTTCAGGATTAGTGAAGGATGGGAAAATAGGACTCTTAAATATTGTTGGTGGAAATGCATAGTGGTTTTCCACTCATGCAGGGCTTTTCAGTCTGTCTGCCAGGCCTGACCCTGTCAAAGGTTGCCTCAGAGTCAGGTTGAGAGGTTACCTTGAAGCAGCCCAGCCTCAGTAATGGACAAGCCTTTCTGGAAGCCAAGACCAAGTGGAGAGACATGCTACTGAGACAGGACCCAATGGTCTGTCTGTCTCCAGCTGCCAGAAAGATGGCTTTTACATCAAACACTAGGGCAAGATAACCAGCAGCCCTAAGACCTCCCTGGACAGATTTGGGCTGGAGGGCACAATGAGGCCTGACAGTTTCATTCTGGGTTTGCCATGGATTCTATACAAAGCCAGGAGGTGGGTGGGAAGGGAATCTCCCCAATTACCTGAGACGACTTTGGTAGGGAAAGTAAAATGGGAAATGGGGCCGAAATAGCCAGACTGTCAGCTAAAGCCAGCTCTGGTGAGCCTGAAGTTCGGAGGCCCCTGCGCCCCCTGCTGGTCCCTCAGACAGGCTCCTACCTTTTGGCTTCCTTCTTGGGGCTTTCTGGTCCTTTCCGCTTGCCTCAGTATCTGGAATGACTGCTTCACCTCTCCCTATCCCCCCTCACTCTTTTTAATCTTATCAGTTTCGGACTTAGCCTGGAGCTGCTCCCTCTACCCTGCCATGACCCGGCTTCTTCCTTTTTTTTTTCTTTTTTTGAGATGGTGTCTCACTCTGTCACCCAGGCTGGAGTGCAGTGGCACGATCTGGGCTCACTGCAACCTCCACCTCCTGCGTTCAAGCAATTATCCTGCCTCAGCCTCCCAAGTAGCTGGGAGGTGCACACCACCACGCCTGGCTAATTTTTTTTTTTTTTTTTTTTTTTTTTTTTTTTTTTTTGAGACGGAGTCTCCCTCTGTCGCCCAGGCTGGAGTGCAGTGGCCTGATCTCAGCTCACTGCAAAACTCACTCACACTCTCCGACCTCCCGCGGTAACGCCATTCTCCTGCCTCAGCCTCCGAGTAGCTGGGACTACAGCGCCCCCCACCTCGCATCTGGAAGTTTTGTATTTTTTTCGGTAGGACGGAGGTTTCACCGGAATTACCGGATGGTCTCTACTCTCCCTGGACCTCGTGATCCGCCTGTCCGCCTCCCAACGCTGCTGGAGTACAGCTGGCCACCATGCGCCCGGCCGATGGCTAATTTTTGTATTTTTAGTAGAGACGGAGTATTTACTATGTGGGCAGGGCTGTCTCGAACTCCGACCTCAGGTGTATCCGTCGCCTTGGGCCTTCCAGGTGTTAGGATTACAGGCTGTGAGGCACCGCACCTGGCCTCAGCTTCTTCCTTTCTAACAAAACCTGAGTCTGACCAAATCTCTCTCTCTTCTCTCTCTTTTTTTTCTCTTTCTTTTCTTTTCTTTTTTTTTTTTTTTTTTTTTTTTTTTTTTTTTTGGTAGTATATGAGCCAACCTCTTGAAGGAGCCTGGGAACCCTGCTTCCCACCTACAGACATGCCCTTTAGGACTGTGAAAGTGGCAGCTTTCCTCTCCCTGCCTCAGCCGTCATTTCAGAGCAGGCTACTGCTGCTGCCTCCCAGAGGGGCTTGCAGCCTCCAGCTCTTGCTCCTCCCCTCTGTCTCTAGCGCTGCAGAAACAGATCTTCTATAGGGCCTCTGGGGTTGGCCCCACTAGCTTTCTCATGACAGCCCTCCGCTATGCTCCAGATTGGGCCAGGAATACTCTCTTTCTCTTTCCAAATTCTGTCCACTTAGTATGTTCTGATAACTCCAGTGTTCACACTCCAGCCCATCCCTGCCATGCCCTCCCCTGAGGCTCCTGCTGCCAGGCCACTGCTGTGCCGTTGTCTCCTGAGTGTGTTTGTCTTCTGAGATTGGAAGCACCAAGAGGTCAACATCTTTCACCTCCCATAAGGCCGAGGGCAATGCCAGGCTCCCAATGTGCACTCAAAGGACCATTTGGAATGCTGCTCCTCTCCTAATGACCTCCTGGCCCCACCTTAGAGATCTTTGGGATGTGGCAGGGCCGGGGTATGGCTGGGTCTGCCAAGGCTGTCATTGTCAGGTCACTGCAGAAGGAAGAGAGATACGGGGACATTTTCTAGAAAGGGTGAGAACAAGAGGGAGGTTGGGTGAGGGAGGGATGACCACTCAGGGATGAGATCCCTGGGTGTTAGTCACCACACTAGTGGAGAAGCCCATGCGGGACTTGGAGGATGTGGATCCAGGGGAAGCCCCCAAATCTCATAGTTGCTTTGTTCTATCGTCTCTCCCCATGCCTTCAAAGGCGGCCTGCCTTCCCAGTTCCCAGCCTCCCGCCAGATCGGGAGGCACCCAGTGCTGCTGTGGACAGCTCATTCCGCCGCCGCGGCGGCTACGACGGCTCCCGGAGTGTCCCCGGCGCCGCCAGGGGGCGAATGGGGTGCCCGTCGGCTCCTCGGTCTCCGGGCGACCCGGCACTGCGCTCTGGAGAGGCCAGGCCAGGGAAGAAGCAGATTCCCTCTGCCGCCGCAGCCCAGCCGGGCAGGGACTTCCAGCCCCGCCCTCAGGCCCTCTCGGTGGCTCTGTGCGCCCAGGCCTAGGGGTAGGGGGCCGCAGGCGCAGCGCACCCGCACAGGCGGTCAGGCCGTCAGCGCGCCTAGCTCGGCGCGCACAGAGCACTGCCCAGCAGGTCACCCAGCTCCCTTCCCGCCCCTCCGCTGCCCTCCTGGCAGCTCCGGCTCTGCTCTCGCGGCTTCCCGAGTTTTGGGGCGGGTGATTGAGTAGGCCGCACCCGGGACACTGCGAATGGAGGACGCTGGAATTTAAGGAGGGGACGAGGGAGACGCAGCTGTTTCTCGCTGTACCCCCTCACCCCTCGGAAGCAGCCCGACCCAGAGCCCGAGGACGCGGGCGGTGCGCAGGCCGTTCTCTGCGTCCTCGGGCTCTGGGTCGGGCTGAGTGCAGCGGGAGAGACCCGGGGCTTGCTGTTGGGGGCTGTGTGGTCCCATGCCGGCCGCATGCACACGCTCCGCACCTGTTGGAGCGGGCCTCTGCCTGCTCGGAACTGAGCCGGGCCTCCACGACACAGTCCCCTTGGGCGGCGAAACGGCCACATCTGACTTTAGGTTTGGAAGGAAAACAAGCCCGGCGCGGTGGCTCAAGCCTGTAATCCTAGTACTTTGGGAGGCCGAGACGGGCGGATCGCGAGGTCAGGAGATCGAGACCATCCTGGCTAACACGGCGAAACCCCGTCTCTACTAAAACTACAAAAAACTAGCCGGGCGAGGTGGCGGCGCCTGTAGTCCCAGCTACCTGGGAGGCTGAGGCGGGAGAATGGCGTGAACCCGGGAGGCGGAGCTTGCAGTGAGCTGAGATCCGGCCACAGCACTCCAGCCTGGGTGACAGAGCGAGACTCTGTCTCAAAAAAAAAACAAAAAAGAAAGAAAGGAAAACAAAATAGGGGGAATAAGTGGGTTTACAGTTGCATGCGTGGACTCTCTGGGTCAGCTCTTGATGAGGACCAAATATCGGTATATCTCTTGAGGACCAAATATCGGTATGTCTGAAGACAGAGACCTGCTCCCGGGCCTTGGCACTGCTGGAGATCTTTCAACTTGATGAGATGCAGTTTTCACAGAAAAATTCTGTTCCTTAGAATTCAAGTGAGCCTTTCTCAAAACTGCCAGAGTTGGTGATAAACCTGTGTTTAAAAAAAAAAAAAAAAAAAAAAACCCCCTGTGTGTTCACATACTAGCCAGTATCCACTCCAGATAAAAGTTTCTACCATTGAGTGAAAGGAAGCTATGTTTAGGAAGTTTTTGAAACAGCACCTCTCTACTTGTCCGCTAGTTAATCACACACATTTTGTTTTGGTTTGATTTGGTTTGGGTTTTTTTTGTTTGTTTGTTTTTGTTTTTTGCAACTTAAAGCGAGAATTAAAAGTTAATTCTGAAGCTTCACAAATGGTTTGGCTTCAAATCCTAACATTCAGCACAGGTTTCCACACGGGGAGTGCTAGGTCTGACATCTGTGTCAGTCCTTATTTTGATTCAGGGTTGTTAGATAGATGTTCAAATCATTGAGGGAGGGAAGTCCTAGATGAGGGCGCTGCACTGCCCATCAGGGTGTCCGTGAGACACTTTATAACCTAAGTGTCTTTCAGACTCTAAGGTGTGGGGCTGGGTTGCAAACTCCAGACATTAAGTCTGTTTAGCATCTGGAACCTGGGTCCTAGGAGACTATCTCCTCCTTAATTCATCCAGACATCAAAAGTAGACCCAGCAATTGATCCCATGTTTAAAGGCCCTCAGTGACTCTGCTTCCCCAAGGGGAGCCTCATCTCCCAGGACACAGCACTGACACTCTGCAGACAGTACAGGGGATCTACTCCAAGCCCAGGGCAAGACCCCACTCCCACTCCTTCTGTCCTTCAGTTTCCGTATGTGTCTCAGACTCTCTGGTCCTGCAAAGGCAAGGAGTGACCTGAAGTCCAGAGCCTCACGTGACCACAAGACCCTCAGGCCTAAAGAGTGGCACTTGTTGGAGCCCTGCTCCTGTCCCCACCCTTAGGAGGCTCTGGGAATGGGGTGGGGGAACAGCCTGTGTGGCCATGGCCTCTGGCTCTGGCTCTAGCTTAGACTACTACCTTGCTGCCATATTGTGTCTTCCTCAAATTTTCTCATAGGTGAGTGCTTACCAAGAGTGGCTCCCACAGAGCTTCCCCATTCACCCAAACCTGCCTGGAAGAGCACCCCAGTTCAGCCACCCAAACTTCACCTCTTACCCTCTTCCAGTTAGCACTGCCTTTTCTCCTTATGCCTGCCAGGGACCCCTTTCTTCCCAGGAGAGATACCCAAATTGTGAGTATCCCACACAATTTAATGGGAACCTACTTTGTGCCAGGCACCAGGCCACAGGTTGTGGATGCAAAAACAAACAAGAAGCAATTCCTGCTCTCCTAGAGCTCATGGTGTTTGATGGGGAAATTTATTCATTCATTCATTCATTCATTCACTAAAATGTACATTGAGCACCTACTGTGTGCTAAGCCCTGGGGAGTGCTAAGTGCTTAGGCAGACAGCAGTGAAGACAAGTATAGGATTCTGAGGATTCTGCCATCCTCAGAATGCCACTGTGTAGATTCATGATCTATAGGGGACACAGACATTAATCAAACCACTTGGCAAGCAGAGAATTATAAGCCATGATAAAGAGAATCACAGGATGCTTTGAGCGTCTACAGAAAGGCCAGGAGACGGGAAGCCCGGCTGAGTGGGAAGGACCATGGGAGGTGCAGGAGCCAGGCATACACCTGGCAGAACTTGGCTTGGTGCTTATCTTCCTCCTGAAACATAACCCTAGACCCTTGAGAAGGTCTCTTCCTGTGCCCTATCCCTCATTCCCCACAACAAGGAAATCTGCCAAACCCTCTACATGGCCTCTCCCTCTCTGAGGATACCCCGGCATCTCTCCTTGCTGCCTGTTGATTGGTGGCAGGAGGTTCTAGTGCCCTACATGGTCACTGACTGAAGTTTTCAGGTCAGCTAAGGGGCGGGGCTTCAGGGTTGTGGGGCCACTAAGTCCCAGCCTTCTGTGTTCCATGGACCATAGGAGGAGGAGCTGGGATTGGGGCATTTAATAAAAGAACTCCTAGGACAGGAGTGATGAGGTTTGGCACATTGACATTCACACACCCCGCCCACCCCCAGCCTCCACTCCACTGGTTTTCTTTTTGAAGACAGAGTCTCGCTCTGTCGCCCAGGCTGGAGTGCAGTGGTGTGATCTGGGCTCACTGCAAGCTCCGCCTCCTGGGTTCAAGCCATTCTCCTGCCTCAGCCTCCCGAGTAGCTGGGACTATAGGCGCCCGCCACCACACCTGGCTAATTTTTTGTATTTTTAGTAGAGACGGGGTTTCACCACGTTAGCCAGGATAGTCTCGATCTCCTGACCTCATGATCTGCCCACCTCAGCCTCCCAAAGTGCTGGGATTACAGGCTGGCCTTCTCATTTTTAAGGCCTGGCTAGGATAAATTCCCCACCCCTGTCCCTCAGAAGTGTGGCAGGGCCTGGGCAGCAGAGCCCTGGGCCTGGGACCCATCCAATGAAACGGATATTCCAGGCGCCTGGTCCTGCCTGGCTTTGACTTCTCATCCACTCCACACTCTGACCCAGATCTGGGTGGGGCAGGCTGCCCTGCTTCCAGGTAAGGACTATACCACCCATGCAGCCAAAGATCACCCCTGGGAATACTAATACCTGGGCAAGAGATAGCCCCTGCAAGGCCCACCCACCATAGGCTGGCTCAAAGAAGACTGAGGATTCCTCTGTTCTCCCTGAACAGGGGTACAGGGCCCCTCAGCAAGGCCAGCTCCTCACCAGGGTGCCAACATTACCCATGGTTGGTGGCTGGGGGAAGGGTGCTGTGCAATGCTGGAAGCTTGACCCAGGCCTCAGCCTTAAGGAGCAAATGTGGCCAGGGCCACCAACTGGCCTAAGTCCTTGGGCATATCCTCTGTCTCATGCCTCTTGATCTCACCAGGGGGTATCTCCAGGGTGGCCTGCCTGGGAATGCCACTGTCCCTCAGCTGGCACACAAGTACCCATGCCAGTGCCACAGGTTATCCAGCAGCAGCCACAACAGATGAGGCAGCCCTGGTCTCTGTTTTGCTTCCTTTTCTCTTTACAGATGAGGAAGAGACTGATGGGGGTGGGGTGGGGATTAACCCTTGAGTTGCTGTACATAGTTGGGCCCAAGCCTAGGGCTTTGGGAAGTGCTTTATATCACTGCTTTCTTCCTGTGGCCCTGGCCTTTGCAGATATGGGTCTCTCAGCCTCTCCCCTTCCCTTCTGCCAGACACTTCATATTCGGGGTGGCCACAACACTGGTCTGGTTGCCGCTGAGATCCCAGCACAGGAAAAGGGGCCTCCTCTACTCCCAGTGTCATTGCCCATGAGCCATTTCTATGGAGAGAAAAGTTTGAGAATCCTCTTTGGAAAACCTGAAGTGTGGCACCAAGCAAAGGTATGATCCTTGTTCTCAACTTCCTGGCCCTGCATTCATCCCACTCCATCCCTGTTCTCTAGTTACTGGAACACCCTGTGGCCTCCAGGCCAGCTCATTTGGTCCCTGGCTGGCAGGGCTGCCTGCCTGCCTCAGTTTCCCACATGGGAAGATGCAGCAAGACCTCCCCAAGCTTTTGGAAGAGGCAAGGACAGTAGTAGGACCATCCGACACTCTGGGCAGGGGGTGGGGTCCAGGAAGGGGTGGCAGACCCTTCTCAGAACCCGGTGGCTACCTTTCTCATCTCATTTGAGCTCACTGAGCTCCTCTCTAAGGTACTATAAATGTTAAACAAATTTAGACTCTGTTAGGTTGGACAACATTAAAACATCCTGGATAGATGCTTGAAACACAGCAAGGGACAGATAGTAAGAGTAGTACTACCATTTACTGTTCACTGTGTACAGGCATGAATTTTATTATATAATCCTTTAAAATTAATTAGTTATTTAATCCCATTTAATTGTTTAATCCTTACAACTCTCTAAAATATATGTGCCGTTGTTATCCCCATTTTATAGCTAATGAAATGAGGCTCAGAAAAATGAAGTCACTTGCCCAAGGTCACATGATACAGCTAGTTAGGATTAAAATTGAGGCCTGTCTGCTTCTAGGGTTCATACCCTCCATCCCCACTGCATACTACAGTTCTAAGCCCCTGAGCTGGGAGAGGGAGGGGCATTGGAGGAAAAGGGTGGGTGCCATGCTGGTCTCTGCCCTCACCCAAGTTCCTTCTGTCTTCACACAAATATCTGCCAGGCCTTGGAGATGATGACCTGAGGGTGGGGCAGTAAGGCCTCCAGATGTCAGGGCAAGGAGATGGCCACTCACCTGCTGTCAGGTTCCATGTTTCTGATGGCTAATAACCCCAGACACCTGGGTTATCGGTCTCTGCTCCCACCTTGGGCCTAGGTAGTGATTCTAGGGATGTGGACCCCTGGAACCTGGCAGGCAGCCAGCATAAGACCAAGGACAGACCCATAAAGCCAGTGCCCTCTGAGTCCAAAACCAAACACAACCACATGCACAGCCGCTCATTTGTTCCAGGAGCTTCCCCTACACACCACAGCCATAAATCCCAGAGTACCCGTGGCTTCTGCATTGTGGAGAGGGGTGGCCCTAGGGAGGGAGTGGAGCGGGGACAAGGGATACGGAATGGCTGCAAATATAATGCCAAGCCAGACTCCAGAGCTGCCCCCAGCCTCCGGAGGCAATCACAGACCTTCAGGAAAGAATGTAGCCCCTTGTTGAGTGTGGACAGGGGGAGGGAAGGGGCTTGTTATGTCCTTAAAGTCACTCTAAGAAGGTGCTGTTATTATCCATTTTCCAGAAAAGGAAACTTGGGTCAAGGGTTCTTAGCTGGCAGGTGGCCCCACACTTAATTCATCTCCTGTACCACCTCCCTCAGCCCTTATCAGGTTATGACAAGGGGGGTGAGCTTGGGTAGAAGGGGAAGGAGGCCTAAAATCCAGGACTTAGACAGGAGAGAGGCAGTCTCAGGTGTGGGAAAAGCACTTGCAAACAGGAAGTCTCCCCACTCCATCCGCAGGTAAACGGTGTAACCACCACTCATTGGTCCATTCCATTTGAGCATCTGCCCCATGCAGGTCTTATGAATCAAGGCTCAGAGATGACACCGTCCCTATCCATAGGCAGCTGCAGTGATGAGAGGGGACAGACACTTTGCAACACAAGTACTCTGAAGACAGCATAATGTGCACCAGATCCAGGAGCACAGGGAACTTGGAGAGTGCAGCAGAGGGGCAGCCAAATGAGCAAGGCCCATCTGTCCCCCAAGGGTACAAGGGAGCCTAAGGCGTGTGAGGGCTGCTGAGAAAGCTGGGCGCTGTAGGCAGAGGCAAGAGGGGAGTCCTGTGGGTGGACAGGCCAGAAATCACAGGCCCTCAAGGCAGGAGGAACCTGGCACAGCCAGACCCTCTGACAATCTCCCCAGGCCAGCACAGCCACATCACTGCAAACTGGACAGGAACATTCCAACCTAATCGCAGCTCAGATCAGCAAGCTCCAGAGGCTCCACACATTGGGGCCGACCTCCACCCAGGGTGCCTGCCACGAGTGGCAGGGGCCCCCAGCCTGCTCTCTCACCAGGCCAGGCAGCAGTGGGGGCTTCCAGGTCCTCAAGGATTCTCCAGACCCTTGTCTGGAGACCCAGAGTTTTTTCCTCTCCAGCTTCTAGGGCAACTAGGTGGGGCAGAGGGGTGGCCCCACCTGTGGGAGGGACTGAAAAATCCTGCCTCAGGACCAGGATTTTGGTGATCCCAGTTCTCAAGGGCCCCGTGCTCAGGCTGCTATTATCCAAAAGGGCCGAGGGTCAGATTTCAGCCCCAGCCCGGGCCCAAGCCTGCACTGTTGCCTCTACCAGGTCCAGCCCTGGTCTGTGCCCCACAGAGCGGAAGGACACAGGCCAGGATATGGGCGCAACAGCCCCCAGCCCGGAAATGAGTGGTCAGGTGGCCAATGGGACCACAGACTATGTTGTCGTGTAATAGTTTTTATTTATTAAGCTTCTTTTATTTAATAAAACTTTTATTTATTAAAGCTTCTATTCTTCTATTACGCAAAGCAGCTCTTTTCCTAAGGGAGTAGCAGGGCGTGGGGACAGATGTCTTAAATACACTACCCAATGTCATCAATTTCAAATTGACAATGAAAAGACAGAGAGCGGAAGCCCCTTCCTCTTTACACACTGGAGCGCTTCCTCCATCTCCTCACCCCTCCCCCAGCCCCCTCCCTCCTCCTCTCTCTCTCCTTGGCATAAGAAAGCAGGTCTCTGGCTTTGGCAAAGAGAAAAGTTAAAGGCAGAGAAGCAGTGAGAGGAAAGGAGGAGAAATCAGGCAGCCTGTAGCTAAAGGGTCCCCATCCCACCTTGCAGGCTAGCCAGGATACCTTGCATTCTGGTAAGGTGGGGGTGGGGTGCTGGGGATGAGGTAGGAGATGGTGACTCTCCCTTGCAAGACATCTGCTCTTCTTGTATCAGGCCCAAGGACCTGGTGTCATTATCAGCGGGACCAGGCAGAGAGGAAGGCTCCCCAGCGGACCTGGCTGACCGTCCCCTGGAGGCCAGCCAAAGTGTGTGTGGCCACGGCTCAGAATTTGCATCAGTAACAGCACCAGCAGCCCCTGCGGTGGCAAGGGAGATCATTTATCCAGTGCTTGGTATGTGTCCGGCCCTGTGCTTGAGTATTTTTCATTCATTATCTTTTTTAATCCAAACAAACCTCAGGAGAGTTTATTAATTCCATTTAACAAATGAAGCAACTGAGGCTCAGAATTTAAGTGACCTCCCAAGTTTACACAGTTTACATGGGCAGAGTCGGGATTCAAACTTGGTCTGACCAACTCCAGAGCTTGCAGAGGGTGGTGAAAGCAGGGCTAGCATTGCCCCTCCCCGACCATGCCAGCTCACCCTCAAACCCAAGACTTCTAATTAGGGCAGTCCTTTTTGCACTCTGCAGCCCATCTGACCTCTTCCTTCTCAAGCCCTGATCTGCAGTCCATCCTTCCAGAGCTGGAGAGGAGGCAGGACAGGCTCAGGAAGGTTCTACTTTTTCCCTACCCTCACATCCTCCTACTTCCACCTGACCCATAGCTGTTTAATTCCATTGTCTCAAAAATGAGGGCTGCTTGGGTTTTCATGGGGAGGGAGCAGACAGCAGGGCCAGCGCACCCTGGCACGTGGGAAGGGGCCTGAGCCCAACTTGGCACACTGACCGGGCATGGCCTGGCTAGCATCGTCGTCCCACACATCAGAGTAGCCATGGTGGCTTTTGTTAGCTGGGATTACTGCATTCAGGAGGGAGGAGGAGAGAAAGGAGGGGTCCCAGGCTAAGGTGGGAAAGGGAGGGGCGCCACAAACTCCTAGGGGTGAGAGTGAGCAGAGATTTGTGGCTCAGGCTGGCAAGAAAGACTTGCCAGGGCTCCGTGAGTGGCCTCAGCCCAACTCCAAGCCCCTGGGACTCAGTTACTCCCTGTCCCCAGTGGCTTTCTCTTCCTCCCCACTCCTGCTTGCTCTGACTCCATCATGGCTGGGGCAACTGGGACCAGCAGGAGCCCTGCCTGACTCCCACATTTAGAAAAAGAGGATGTGCACTCCACCCTCAGCCCCAGAAAGATTTACACCTATCCGGTAAATCCATGACAATATGACTGAACAGGACCCGAGCTTCTTCCCAGGCAACCACTGATCTGTTCCCTCTCTTACCTCCTAGGAACACAGGCTTTGGAGTCAAAGAAACTTGGCTTCAAATCCCAACTCCTCTGCTTTTTAACTGTGGGACCCTAAGCAAGTTAGTTCGCTTCTCTGGGTCTCAGGTTCCTATCTCCAAACTGACAGAATCTTGTGATAAAGGAGCTATAAAAGATGAAGGCCTATATAAAAGAATATATACCGCGCCAGGCGCGGTAGCTCACGCCTGTAATCCCAGCACTTTGGGAGGCTGAGGCAGGCAGATCACCTGAGGTCAGAGGTTCGAGACTAGCCTGACCAACATGGAGAACTCCCATCTCTACTAAAAATACAAAATTAGCTGGGCGTGGGGGCACATGCCTGTAATCCCAGCTACTCAGGAGGCTGAGGCAGGAGAATTGCTTGAACCCAGGAGGCGGTGGTTGCGGTGAGCCGAGATCACGCCATTGCACTGCAGCCTGGGCAACAAGAGCAAAACTCCATCTCAAAGAAAGAAAGAAAGAATATATAATAAAACTAATGTTTGTCAAGTGCCCATTATGTGCCAGGATGTTTTGTGTATTATCTCACTAAGTCCCCCCAAACACTCGATGAGGTTGTTGTTATGATTATTGCTCCCATTTTATAGGCAAGAAAACTGAGACTTAGGTGAACTGTTTTGCCAAAGCTGTCAAGCCTTAGAGCTGGGATAAGTGCCCAGGACCCAGATAACATAGCTTATGCTCTCAGCTCCCATGATGTGCTGGTGGCTCGTGCGTCTGGTCACCAGAACCATGGGTTTGCACCCTATCCCACCCAGAATGCTGACCCAAGGAATCATCCCAGGATCCCTTCATCCCAGGTCTTTTTGAACCCATGGCAACTTCTCCTGGCCACCTCCCTAAGACTTCCTCTTCCCCCAGGGCTGGAGCCAGGGTTGGAGCTGGGACTTGACATTCTGTGGATATGTGTCCAGGTAACTCGAGTGGGGCAGTAGACCCCAGGAGGAGCCTGTGTACTTGGGGTGTGTTTGTTTTTAATCTTCTCCCATCTGACCACTTGCTTGGCCCAGGAAGAGCCTGAGGACCCATTGGGTCATCACAGCATTCCCCAGGGGGTGGTTGCTTTAAGGGAGAGATTTTCTTGGATAGCTCCTCTTCTTCCTCCTTCAGCTCCCAGTCCAGAAGTCACTTCCTCAGGGAATGTCCTAGACAGACCCTGTCCCCTATCACAGTTAAAAAAATACACTTTTCCCCCATGGTTGCTTTGATCAACATCTCCCCCTGTGCCCCAACCCCATGTGCTTCTTGTGAACAGGGACAAGATGACTCTGTTCACCACCATCCCCAGGACCTGGTAAAGCACCATGTGTGTTAAACAAAGGAATGAACTAATGGGCCTCCTTGGACCCACAGTGTCCCAGGAAGGCTGAGAGGATGTCCCCCTGGCAGTGATTGCAGCAGAGACAGATCTGACCTCTGCCATCAGTAGAGAGGAACAGGCCCTACTAGCCTCAGCTTCCTGAACCAGTTCATAAGAGAAATCAAACCCGGAGAACTGCCAAGGGGCAGGTACCAATGAAATATCCTCTCAGCCCCAGACCCCTTGCCTCAGCTGGCACCTGCCTGGAGCACTTGGGCTACAGCCTCAGTGAGGGTTCTTTCTCCAACAGCAGCAGCAGCAGTAGTAGCAGCAGCAGCAGCAGCAATAATAGTAATAATAATAATGACGAATATTCCCAGATTGCTTACTGGGTCCCCAGCCCTGGGCTAAGCATCTTCCATGACTTCTCTCTCAGAACCCTCACAGTGGCCTTAGAAGATAAATGCCATGTTTATCCCCATTTTGCAGATGAGGAGACAAGCTCGGAAAGGTTGATGTGTGCAAAGTCGCCCAGCACATGAGGGGACAATAAGATCGTGAAGCCAGGTGGCCAGAGCCCAGACCAGATGTCTTAACCCCAAAGCTTTTCTGCCTCTGGAGTTTGCCTCTCTTAATGTGATAGTCTGGGCCAGGTGCAGCCTGCTAAGTGGGCCTATCTGAATTCACACATGCTGAATTCTCAGGGACCAGAAGCCCACCTCCACCTCCATTGCTCAATAGGGCACTCATTCATTTATTATGTTGACAGATACTTACTGAATACCTACTATGTGCCAGATACTCTACTAGGCACTAAGGACAAGTTAATGCAACAAAACTAGACTCAGTCCCTGCTCTCGCAGAGTATATGCTAGTGGAAAATAATCAAACAAATGTGTCCAGTTACAAACAGATACATGCAAAGAAGGAAAACTAAAGCCGGCTCTGAGGAAGAACAGGGAAGGCATAATTTAGACTGGGGGACCAGGGAAGTCCTTTCAGACGTGATGTTTATACACTAACACAACCGATCAATTAGCCAATTGATTAATCCAGGCTAGAGAGGCAGTAAGGGTTCCACCTGCTGTGACTTCCGGAGTAAATAGGTTTCCCCTTGGTTTCCCCCCGCAATTCAAGAAAAATAAATAGGGCTACAGTCCACAGCCATTTTGCCGTTTGCTAAGGGAAGTCTCTAAGATTCCAGATTCCTGTGACCTCAGAGCAAAGGGTGAGGGAAAGTATAATCTGACTTGGTTTTTTGTTTCTCTTGGATAAAACAGGAAGGGCAGGGTTCCCCCACGCCCTGATTAGTGATTGAGCCGCCAGCCCCGGGCCGCCCTCCGCACTCAGAAATGTGGTGTTCTGTCGCCACCTGGTGGACATAATAGACGATGCCGCAGCGGCCCAGCCTCCCGCGTCTGGGGTAGGATCCAGAAAGCGGCTTCCTTCAGGCAGAGTCTAATAAGGAGGTTTGGGTGACTTCCTGGCAGGGAGCGGGAGTGGGAGAAGGAGTGAAGGGTGGATAGGGAACTGCTGCTTGAAAGTCAACTGACTGGAGAACGACAATGGCCCCATTGTGTCCGGGACCTTGACCTTGATTTCCTGCCACTCTCATCTCCGGAGTAGCATCCCCCAGGTCTGATTGGACGGGAGTCTTCTCCGTGACAGTGGGCGGGCCCCGGGGCTGGACACTCGGCCTTGGGCTCCCCAAGGCCTGGACGCCCGACTGGCCCAGTCCCCCAGGAGACCCAGGGAACGGGGATGGGACAAGGGGCCGACGCTTCTCAGAAGTCATTTCCTCCTTTCTCTCTACAATTCAAGTGTGGGGGCAGGCCAGGCGCGGGGGCTCACGCCTGTAATCCCAGCACTTTGGGAGGCCGAGGCGGGCGAATCACTTGAGGCCAGGAGTTGGAGACAGGACTGGCCAACATGGTGAAACCCCGTCTCTACTAAAAAAAAGAAAGAAAAAAAATTAGCCGGGCATGGTGGCGCGTGCCTGTAATCCCAGCTACTTGGGAGGCTGAGGCAAGAGAATCGCTTGAACCCAGGAGGCAGAGGTTGCAGTGAGCCGAGATCGCGCCACTCCAGCCTGGGCGACAGAGCGAGACTCCGTCTCAAAACAAAACAAAACAAAACAACCCGGGTGTGATGGCGCATGCCTGTAATCCCAGCTACTCGGGAGGCTGAGGCAAGAGAATAGCTTGAACCCGGGAGGCGGAGGCCGCAGTGAGCTGAGATCGCGCCGCTACACTCCAGCTTGGGCGACAGGCGAGACTCCGTCTCAAAAAAAAGAAAAAAAAGCCCGGCGCGGTGGCTCATGCCTGTAATCCCAGCACTTTGGAAGGCCGAGGCAGGCGGATCACGAGGTCAGGAGATCGCGGCCATCCTGGCTGACACGGTGAAACCCCGTCTCTACTAAAAGTACACAAAGCCGGGCGCGGTGGCGGGCGCCTGTAGTCCCAGCTACTCGGGAGGCTGAGGCAGGAGAATGGCATGAACCCAGGAGTTGGAGCGTGCAGTGAGCTGAGATCGCGCCACTGCACTCCAGCCTGAGCAACAGTGCAAGACTCCGTCTCAAAAAAAAAAAAAACAGTGCGGCAGGCACGGGTCTCCCTTTGAAAGGCTGTGCAGCCTGATGGTCAAGGCCTAGGATCTGCAGTGTGTGAGGTGTGGCCCCAAATTAGTTCTGGGATCCTTGGACACAGTCTTCAGCATCACCCACTTTTTAAAAGAAATGTCACAGGCATGGTTACACATTCCCACTGTAAAAAAAAATTGCACAATACAATGAAAAGCTGAAGCTCCCCACCTTGACCACACTCACCCTTCCTCAGGTACCAACTGTTGTTAGTTTGTGTTGCTGTATAGTTAGTGTCAATGTGTACACTGACCTCATTCAATGTATTTATATTCGAGTGTGTACATATGAAAATGTATAAGCTCACGCCTATAATCCCAGCACTTTGGGAGGCTGAGGTGGTCGGATCACCTGAGGTCGGGAGTTCAAGACTAGCCTGACCAACACGGAGAAACCCCATCTCTACTAAAAATACAATATTAGCTGGGTGTGGTGGCGCATGCCTGTAATCCCAGCTACTTGGGAGGCTGAAGCAAGAAGGTGGAGGTTACGGTGAGCCGAGATTGCGCCATTGCACTCCAATCTGGGCAACGAGAGCGCAACTCTATCTCAAAAAAAAAAAAAAAAAAATGTATAATTTGGTGTTACTTTGTGGGTGTCAGTTTTCAAATCTGAACATTGGGATGACAAAGATAGTAAACTGTAAAGTTCCTGAGAAGGTTGCCTGAGATAATTAGTGTGCTGTGTTTAGCACTGCACTTGGCACTCAGTGTCTGCTATTATTGTTGTCATCACCACCATCTTTATTGTCATTATCACTGGGCCCCAGACCTAATTCTGAGGTCTGAATAGACGTCCTTCACAACCTCTACTGCCCCTTCTCCCTCCTTCCTCCTAACAGACTGTTAAAAACCTATGTTCCCTAATGCCTTTGTTTTTTGAAGAAGCTATAAAGAGCATCTGGTGTTTCCTACATGTTCTCCCCCTTCCCTCCAGGTCCCTCACTCCATCCCCTTCCTTTCCCTCCCATATTTGACCTAGATGCAACCACTCACCCCACTGCAGAGAGAGAGAACTTTCCCATTCTCAGCCAGAGAAAGATGTCCGTGGCCTGAATGGTGCTGCTGGACCCACAGTGACTCTACATAAAGGCTGTCCCTAGGTAGGGGTAGAGCTAGTGGCTGAAGGGGAGGAGGAGGACTCTGAAAGAGGCCTCCAGTGGAGCAGGTAAGCATCAGAGCACCCTAGGGTGCAGCCAAGGGCAAGTCATCCCACCTTTCTTAGCCTCAGCTTCCTCACCTGTACAATGGGGCTACTAAAAACAGCTACTGCATTCAATTGCTATAAGGATGGCATAGAGCCTGAAAAGGGACCTGGCGTTGAGAAAGCCCCCAATAAATAGTAGTTATTATTATATTGTAAAACAAAGTGTTATGTTTATTTAGCATTTTAAGTTTGCAAAGGAAATTACCAACATCTTTTTTTTTTTTTTTCAAAAGAAACAAAAGGAGCTAGTCTTTCCACCATGGGGAAAAAAGTTTGGTTTTGATTTATAAGTCTCAGAAGAAAGGTAGATGACTTTACCTGGGCCTCTGTGGAAGCATCCAGATGCCACTTCCTGGAGCTGTTGCTGGTCCCTCTGTATTGTCTGTGTTTTATCAAATTTTAAAATTATGTATATACATAGGCATATATTTGCTGAACAATTTGCAGGTAAGTTGTAGACACTTTGACACTTTACCTCTAAAACTTTAACATATACCACCTAAGAATGTATGGACATGTGATAAGCATATATTATTACACCTAAGAAAACTGACAATAATTCCCAAATGTCATCTAATGCTCATCCATTTGCAAACTATCCCAGTTAAAAAAAAAAAAAAAAAGCCTTTTATAGTTTTTTATCCGTTAGTTGCATTTCTAAACTTTTGATTTTGAAATAATTATAGATTCATAGGAAGTTACGAAAATAATAGTCTCTGTACCCTTCTTCCAGTGTCCCCCAGTGGTGATATCTTATTACTTAAAAGTAATTTTAGTTTTTGCCATTGAAGGTAATGGTAAAAACCGCAATTACTTTTGCACCAACCTAATATATAGCTTCAGTACAATATCAAAACCAGGAAATTGGCATTGCTGGTACATTACTATCAACTAGACTACAGACATTATTTCGTTTTCACCTGCATTCATTTATACATGTGTGTATATATCTGTGCTCTTTAATCCCATATGTAGATTCATGTAACTACCACCCACAACCAAGACAGCTGTTACATTGCCACAGAAGAACTCACTAGTGACACTTCTTTGCATTCACATCCACTCCCACTTCATTCCTCCTTGTCCCTCTTTCTATGCCCTGGCAACCATGAAGGTGTTCTCCATCTCTGTCATTTTGTCATTTTGAGATTGTTATATACAGGAAGTCACATCGTTATCTAACATTTTTTCTTTTTTTCTTCTTTTCTTTTTTTTTGAGACAGAGTCTTGCTCTGTCGCCAGGCTGGAGTGCAGTGGCACGATCTTGGCTCACTGCAACCTCCACCTCCCGGGTTCAAGCGATTCTCCTGCCTCAGCCTCCCAAGTAGCTAGGATTACAGGTGCGCACCAACATGCCTAGCTATTTTTTGTATTTTGTATTTGTAGTAGAGACGGGGTTTCACTATGTTGGCCAGGATGGTCTCAATCTCCTGACCTTATGATCCACCCGCCTCGGTCTGTATCTGTATCTAACATTTTTATATTGAATTTTTCCACCAAGCATTTCCTTGAAGTTGTTGCACACATTACCAATAGTTCATTCCTTTTTATATGGCTGTACCACAGTTTACACAGTGTATACATTTACCAGTTGAAAGACATTGGAGGCCGGGCTCAGTGGCTCAAGCCTGTAATCCCAGCACTTTGGGAGGCCGAGACGGGCGGATCACGAGGTCAGGAGATCGAGACCATCCTGGCTAACACAGTGAAACCCCGTCTCTACTAAAAAAATACAAAAAACTAGCTGGGCGAGGTGGCGGGCGCCTGTAGTCCCAGCTACTCCGGAGGCTGAGGCAGGAGAATGGCGTAAACCCGGGAGGCGGAGCTTGCAGTGAGCTGAGATCCGGCCACTGCACTCCAGCCCTGGCAACAGAGCAAGACTCCGTCTCAAAAAAAAAAAAAAAGGGAAAAACATTGGAATTGTTTCCAGTTGTTGGACAATTATAAAGTCACTATAAACATTTGTGTACAGGTTTTTGTGTGAACAGAAGTATCATTTTGCTGTGGGAAAATACCTACAAGTGGGATTGCTGGGTTATGTGGTGAGGGCATATTTATGTGAAACAGCCAAACTCTTGCAAACTGACTGTACAAATTTTGCATTGCCACTAGCAGTGTGAGAGCTGCAGTTTCTCTGCATCCCTGCCAGCACTGGATACTACTGCTTCTTTTTTTTGTGTTTAGGATTTTAGCCTTGCCCCCCACAGGTGTGTAATGGTACCCCACGTCATTTTTTTTTTTTTTTTTTTGCAGAGTTTCACTCTGTCGCACAGGCTGGAGTGCAGTGGCGCAATCTTGGCTCACTGCAACCTCCACCTTCTGGGTTCAAGCGATTCTCTTGCCTCAGCCTCTTAAATAGCTGGGACTACAGGTGTGTGCCACCACGCCTGGCTAATTTTTGCATTTTTAGTAGACTGGGTTTACCATGTTGGCCAGGCCAGTCTCACCCACATGACTTTTAAAATATAAATAAGACCAAGTCATAACCCTTTTTTTTTTTTTCTTTTTTTTTTGAGACAGGGTTTTGCTCTGTTGCCCAGGCTGGAGTGTGCAGTGGTGTGATTACCGCTCACTGCACCCTCAACCTCCTGGGCTCAAGGAATCCTCCTGCCTCAGCCTCTCAGCCTCACAAGTAGCTGGCATACAGGTGCACACTGCCACATCCAGCTAATTTTGGGGTTCTGGGGTTGTTGTATTTTTTTAGAGATGGGGTTTCACCATGCTGCCCAGGTGTGTCTCAACCTCCTGAGCTCAAGCAATTTGCCCACCTCAGCCTTCCAAAGTGCTGGGACTACAGGCATGAGCCACTGTGCCCGGCCTATAAGCTTTCTTAGATACATCGAGTGGCTTCCCATTACACTCAGAATAAAATTCAAACTCAGAGGGCCTGCCAGGCCGCCTCTCCTGATCTCTTATGTCTCTGCCCCTCACTCCGCTCCAGCCACAGTGACTTCCTTGTTTCTCTAATGCCCTAAGCTTGTTCCTCCCTCAAGCCTTTCTCCTGCGGTTCCCTCCACCAGGAATGTTCTTGCCCTGGGTATCCACATGGCTCAGTTCCTCATTTCATTCTGTCTAATGTCAGCTCCTCAGAGGCCTTCCCTGGTGGCCAAAATGAGCCCCCATCCCTGCGCTCACCCTCAGTCCCCTTATCCTGTTTTATTTTCTTCATAGCACTTATCTCTCCTTGATATGATATTGTATCAATTGTTGACTTGCGTCCTGCCTGTCTCCCTATAAGGACAGGGCTTGGCTTTTTGATGACTATCTCCAGTGCTTAACACAGTGCTTGGCATACAGGAGGCAATAATAAATATTTGTGGAATGAATGTGTATGGGAAACCTCTTGTGACCCTCCTGTCATCCTTTTGGCCCACCTTTTATTCGGCCATCACTGTGGCAACCAGCTTGGAGCAGGTGAAAGCACCGAGGCTCAGCTGCTCCACACAGCTCTGCTCTTGCCTTCTGCCAGGGCTTCTCTCTGGACTCCAGTACTGCAAACTGGATGTCTGAGGACGTTAACCCCTTGGGGGTAACCCTGGGCCCTTGGCGGCTGGGGTTGGTGGCTATGTGCTTTTTTCTCTGACACTCAGTGGACAACTAGGAGGTACACTCTACGCTGCTCCTCATCACATCCCAGCTGGGTCAAGCCCCAGCTGCCCACAGTGGTGACCAGCTCTATAACACACCATGGCTTTCCCTTGTTCCTACTTCATTCTCCCCAGTTCCCTACTCCTGCTCCCTGAGATCATGTCCTGAACTAACTTGCAAGCATGCTCTTTCTCTACTTTCTCTACCTGTAAGGAGGTAGCAGGGATACAGAAGAGCCCAGGTTACATTAGAACAATATATGAAACTTATAGACTAGTAGGAGGGACCAATACAAATAAAACAAAATTTAAATAACTACAGGTAAAGAGATGGACTTTTCAACAAATGGTGTTAGAATAATTGAATATCCATATGGAATACAATGCATCTCAATCCTTACTTCATACCATACTCAAAATAAATCAAAGTACTATTTTAAAAAAAACAAAAACTATAAAACTTCTGGAAGAAAGAAGAAATTCTCCCGGGCGCGGTGGCACCTGTTATCCCAGCACTTTGGGAGGCCGAGGTGGGTGGATCACGAGGTCAGCAGTTCGAGACCAGCCTGACCAACATCGTGAAACCCCGTCTCTACTAAAAATACAAAAATAATTAGCTGGACATGGTGGCAGGCACCTGTAATCCCAGCGACTTGGGAGGCTGAGACAGGAGAATCATTTGAAACTGGAAGGCAGAGGTTGCCCTGAGCTGAGATTGTGCCACTGCACTCTAGCCTGGACAATAAGAGCAAAACTCCGTCTCAAAAAAAAAAAAAGAAAGAAAGAAAGAAAGAATTATTCATGACCGTGGGGTAGGCAGAGATCATAGAAAGAACTTACTATAAAAGGGGAAAAGCATTAAAAGATAAATAGGTAAGTCATACACTAGGAGAAGGTTTTGTAATACATATTTTTGACAAAAGATTTCTATTTGGAACATATAAAGAAATCTTACAGCTCAATAATAAGACCCCAACCAAAATAAAATATGGGCAAAAAAATTTAACAAATACCTCAAAAAGAAGATATACAAACATCCAATAAACACACATGAAAAGTTGCTCAACATCATTAGCCATTAGGGAAATGTAAATTAAAATCACAATGAGATAACATCATACACTCATTAGAATGGCTAAACTTTAAGAGATTGGTAATAACAAGTGTTGATGACAATGTGAAAAAACTGGAACTCTCATATATTGCTGGCAGGAATGTGAACTGGAACAATCACTTGGAAAAAAGTTTGGTGGTGGCCGGGCGCGGTGGCTCAAGCCTGTAATCCCAGCACTTTGGGAGGCCGAGACGGGCGGATCACGAGGTCAGGAGATCGAGACCATCCTGGCTAACACGGTGAAACCCCGTCTCTACTAAAATACAAAACTAGCTGGGCGAGGTGGCGGGCGCCTGTAGTCCCAGCTACTCGGGAGGCTGAGGCAGGAGAATGGTGTAAACCCGGGAGGCGGAGCTTGCAGTGAGCTGAGATCCGGCCACTGCACTCCAGCCCGGGCGACAGAGCGAGACTCCGCCTCAAAAAAAAAAAAAAAAAAAAAAAGTTTGGTGGTGTCTTATAAAGTTAAACATACACTTACCAATGCCCAGCAATCTCCATTATAGGTATGGTTTGGATGTGATTTGTCTGTGTCAAAACTCATGTTGAAGTTTGCTTGCCAGTTCTGTCCACTGGGGAGGTAGGGCCTAGTGGGAGGTACTTGGATCATAGGGGTGAATCCTTTATGAATAGGTTGGTACTGTTGTCCTAGTAGAGTGTTGTTTTTGTTGTTGTTGTTGTTCTCAAGAGACTGGATCAATTCTCAAGAAATGTATCAAGGAATGTATTAGTTCCCAAGCAAACGGTTTTAATAAAGCAAGGTTTCTCCTCCTGTTTGATCTCTCTTTGCATATGTCTGCTTCCCCTTTAACCTTTTCTGCCATGTTTTGAGCCAGCACAAAAACCCTCGCCAGAAGCCAAGCAAATGCCGCTGCCACTTGAACTTCCCACTGTGAGCTGCACCTCTTTATAAATTACCCATCTCAACTATTCTGTGACAACACCAAATGGACTAAGACAAGTATTTATCCAAAGGAAATAAAAATGTATGTCTGCACAAAGATTAGTACATGAAAATGTCAGAACAGCTTTATTCATAATCGCCAAAAACTGGAAATAGCCCAAGTATCCATCAACAGGTGAACAGGTAAATTGTGGTATATTCATACAATGGCTTACTGCTCAGTAATAAAAAGGAACAAAGTAGTGATAAGTGCTACAATGTGAATAAAACTTGAAAACTTTATACTGAGTGAAAGATGCCAGATAGAAGCATACATAGCATATTATTACATTTAAATGAAGTTCTAGAACAAACAAAACTATTTTGATGGGCTGGCCTTGAAAAGGTGACATTTGAGCAAGATCTGGATGTCAAGAGGGAGCCAGCTATGGCAAGATTGACGGGGAGTGATACAAACAGCACTACAGGAACAAAGGACCAGGATCAGGAAAGAGCTTGGGGAGCTTGGGAACAGTCAGCAGGCCACAGTGACTGGGTGAAGTGGGTGGGGAGAGAATGGTGGGGGACAGGGTGGAGAGGTGGATGGGAGCCAGATCATGCCGAGCCTTATCAGCCCTGATAAAGTTTTGGAATTTGATATGAATAAAATGCAAATCCCTCATAGTTTCGTGGGGCAGAAACACATAAGCAAATAAAGGCAATTCAGGGTCATGGATGATATATTTGGGGAGTGTACAGGGAAAGAGAAGTAGTAGGCGGTTTTACCTAGGGACATCTGAGAAGGCTTCCCAGAGGAGGTGATATTTCGGCTGAAACTGGAAGAGTAGTAGAAGAGGAGAAAGGTCATTCTGGTGGAGGGTACTGTGCCTACAGAAGCCCAGAGACATGTAGCCTCAGGGAACAGAGACCTCAGCATAATATAAGCCTCGTTGGAGTTTTCTCAACTAGGAGAGCGAGTGGCAGATCTGAGGCTGAAGAGAGAGGCTTTGAATGCTTTGTCAGACTTGATCCTGTAGGGAATGGGAAACCCCTGCAGAATTTATAGTCAGGAAGTATCAGGGTCAGGTTGACACTTCAGATCAAGACCTCCAGATTGGCAGGCAGAGAGCAAGGCCACTGGTTCTAGTGTGAGACAATGGGGGACTGGGCCTGGGACTGAGCAGGGGCAGATGGGGCAGGTAGTAGAGCCAAACTCTGCCAAGCGGTGACTGGGATTCTCCCGGTTGAGGCAAAGTTCTCTGAGCTTGAGGCCCCAGAGGGCCATAAATACTAACTTTCATGTGCATCTGCTCCCTTGGAGGGCTTGTCACACCTGAAGGCTCCTAGGCCCTGGCTCCCAGGGATTCAGAAGCAGTGGGTCTAGGATGAAGCCCAGGAATCTGCATAATAAAAAGTGACACTCACCACTCTGATGCAGGTGGACTCCATACCTACCAGGCTGCCAGTGTGGCTGGGGAGGGGAGGGGGCAGGACAAGCACACTCTCATCTGAACTGAAGCAGCTCAGAGAATCAAAGGTAGCATCTAAAATTAGGACCTGGATGCAATGGGAGCAAAGGTAGTGTGTGTCTCCATTGCTGCAGCTAAAGAATTGCGATAGAGTGGCCCTGGTCATCATGCAGAAAGATGACTCCTGATCACCAGTCCAAGGAGCCACAAAAATAAGAGATGGGGCCATGACCGGAACATAGATTGCCACAGAAGAACATAACTGTACCTTCTCCTAGGGTGCAGACAGGGAGGCAGGAAGGGGATTACTGGGGGCTGCAGTAAACTAGAGAACAAGCTCTGTGCAAAGAAAGCCTCTCTTACCATTCAGCATCTCACCTAATTAACCCCACAACAGCTCTATGTGGTGGATCCTATTATTATTCCCGTTTTATAGATGGGGAAACTGAGACTCAAAAAGGTTGAGTATGTAGTGCTGGGTCTCAAGGTGAGGACATAGGGGAACCATGGCTGGAACACAGGCCTCCGGACACTCCGAATCATAGCATTGCCCTGTGTCCCCTTCGGTGGGAAAAGTCACTAAGTCACTTCATTGCTAAATCTTAAATGATCTTCCAAGCAAGAGGAGGGAGAGGAAGAGTATAAGCTTTCTTTGTCCTATCTTTTTCAGAAGGTATCTTACTCCTTCCTGTGTATGTCTTCCAAAGATACAGTACCAGGACCTAGAGAGGCTGAGATTTAGAGGCTCATGGTGCAAACTGAATTGTAGGGTCCTAGCCAGGAGTACTTGCTTGGATCTCTAAGAATCTCACAACAGTGCCACATGCCTCAGCTTTATCCAAGCAACAGAAGGAGGTGGTGGAGGTGGTGGCAGCAGCAGCAGCAGCAGCAGTGGCAGCAAATCTGTCCCCAGTGCACCACAGTACTGTTTTGCTACGATGAAATACACATGGCATATGGCTACAAAGTTACTATCTTGAGAGTGGATAGAAATGGGATTTTTCATGTGCCAGATTTCACTTCCCTTTCTGAAACAATTCTTGTAGTAAACAGAGGTTTTCTGATCTTGCTAAGACCAAGAGGATGGGAATTCCTTTACACTTTTAAAGTAAGACTATTGTCTTGTAGAGTTTCAGTCTGTTGATGGTGCAAATGTTTTTTAAACATGGATGCTATTCTGTGTTCCTCCCTCTTTCCTTCCAAAGGCCACGACAGGAAGAGAAGCTGCCAACACCAGATGACCAACTCCTTTCCAGTTACAGACCACCCCGGTGATGAGACCTCCATATGTTGTCTGATGGCCGCAGTTCCTCGGCAAATGGGTGGGGAAAAGGAAAGTTTTGCTGAGTGTGGGAGGCCACAGGGTGGAGGAGGCCAGGAAGGACCAGAAAGCACATAGGATGTGACTTTAAGGAGGAGAATTATTTTGAACCATGTCTTGTGTGCTGACAGCATAATGATCATTATTAGGGCCTCAGATGTAACATGAAGACTGCCCTGAAGTTAAATTTTCCTTTTCAGAGAAGCATGGCCTGTCAGCCCAGCATCAGATGGTTCCATGCCAACCTCCTCCATGGCTGGGGGTTGGAGTGCCCCAGCTGCTGCCTCCCTGGTAGCTTTCATTAAAGGACTTTGCTTTTTTGGTAAATAAGAGCCCCATTTTTCTACCTTAGTCTTTGAAAATCAACCTGAGAAACACTTTGTGTAAGTACCACAGATGTATTTGCAGTTTTCTACCCACATTTAGTTTCTGGGGTTTTTTGTTGTTTTTTGATGTTGTTTGTTTTTTGAGATAGAGTTGCCCAGGCTGGAGTGCAGTGGCATGATCTTGGCTCACCGCAGCCTCCACTTCCCAGGTTCAAGTGATTCTCCTGCCTCAGCCTCCCGAATAGCTGGCATTACAGTTGTGCACCATGTCCAGCTAATTTTTTGTATTTTCAGTAGAGATGGGGTTTCACCATGTTGCCCAGGCTGGTCTTGAACTCCTGACCTCAAATGATCCACTGCTTTGGCCTCCCAAAGTGCTAGGATTACAGGCATGACCCACTGTGCCCAGCTGGCCGCCTAGTTTCAAGGTTGCTATCTGGAATCCTACCTCCCCAGGCACCCTCCTGGTCACAGCATGATCTCTAACAGAGGGGCAGATCTGTGGCCTGAGTTGTGCCCAGACAAATTTGGTTTGGCTTTCACAGTATTTTGAAATTGGTTTTCATGTCAAAATCCTGTTTGCTGGCTTCTCTTGAAAAATCAGAAAACTTGGCCACATTGAGTTACATTCCTGAGTGTCAAGTGGCTGGATCTGAATAAGCAGTGCTCCCTTTGCACAGAGCATGTTATCTGATATGCCACAGTCCCTACCACTTTCCACCATCCCCCGCATCCACACCCCAAGAGAAAATATGAACTAAAAAGCAGATATAGATATAGGTGCTCCAGTCTTGACCCTACCACTCATTTCCTGTGGCTGCTTGAGCAGGTGTCTACATCTCTTAGGAAGAAGAGAATAATGAGATGATGATGCAGAGCACTGGCAGAATGCCTAGCATAGAAGAATCTGAGGATTCGCCGTGCATGCTTCCTGGTATGTAGTATTAGTTCTTGTCAATGACACAGAGACTTGAAGACTGTATATAAATGGACACACCTACTAGAATGTAAGCTTCATATACAAAAGGATTTTTAAAAATCTGTTTTGCTTATTTCTACATCCCCAGGGCCTAGTGCAGTCCCTGGCACATGGTAGGCCATAGGCCCTCAGTAAATGTGTTGAATGAATATGTGGATTTAATATTTCCCTGACTTCTTACTCTTCTTATGTCATGTGCTAAGTCATCGGTCCATTTTAAAAACATAAATGCAAATAGACTTATAAGCTGATTATTTCTAATTTATATGTGTTGAATTTATTTTCCTAATAACTGAAAAGATTAAAAAGCCGGAGGATGCTTTATAGTTGACAGAACTTCACTGCCATAGTCATTTGAGTCGCAGCCTGGGAGAAAAATGTATTCTTCTTCTAGGCTGATTTTCTAAGATCACTATCAGAAGGCCAGGCTACTTCAGGAATCAGTGCTTCAAATCAAAATTAAAAACACATACATTTATGTGATACCTCTTGAGAATGCAAGTTGCTGTACAAACACATTTAAAGCATTAAGTGCTCCCTGACGCCCTTTCCTCAGAAGTAGTACTTCCAGAAAGGAGAGTGCATTTAAGTAAAACCAATGGCAGCTTCTATACGATGATGTCAACATGGCTCAACCTCTGAGTGCCAGAATTTGCTTCACATTAGATACAACTTTTCTGGAAATACAAGAGAACGTAAGTTGATTTCCAAGTGAATTCAAGCCTATTGGAGTATTATATTACAGAACCTTTCAATAGGAGGAGCTTTCAGGAGCTTTCAGGAGGCTTGTGGTTTCAGTATTGGTGGCCTGTAGGGGTCAGTTGTGTTTTTTGTTTGCTCAGCATCCATTCCTCCTACTTCTGGTAACTAAACTTGAATTTTCCTTGGGAAGCCATTCTTCCACACTTCCAACTGTGGGATCTGGGGGAGGCTGAGTTCACCCCCAGCTCCAGAAGAGAACATGGAACCAGCCAATGTGTTACATCCCCTGGCCACGGCCACACATTCAAGAGAAACGCCACACATTCAAGAGGTGACTCACATCTGTAATCCCACCACTTTGGGAGGCCAAGGCAGGTGGATCACTTGAGGTCAGGAGTTCAAGACTAGCCTGGCTAACATGGTGAAACCCTGTCTTTACTAAAAATACAAAAAAATTAGCCAGGCGTGCTGGCGTACACCTGTAATCCCAGCTACTTGGGAGACTGAGGCAGGAGAATTGCTTGAACCCGGGAGGCAGAGGTTGCAGCGAGCCAATATCATGCCACTGCACTCCAGCCTGGGTTACAGAAAGTGACTCTGTCTCAAATAAATAAATAAATAAATAAATAAATAAATAAATAAATAAATAAATAAAAATTTAAAAAATAAAAACT